>NC_072800.1:40731439-41034469 GCF_028583425.1 Eublepharis macularius
GTAGAATAGGCCTGATTGTCAAAGATAGAGATTGTCTTGAGAAATAATCTTACGAAATCTGAAATGGGAGGGCCCTGTCCTCTGAGTGAGTATTAGAATGGAAACTGGCACATCCTCTGTTCTGCTTGTGGGAATTGGGCGCACTGAAGAATTTGCCTGTCACCAAATAAGGGGTTTTCATCTGTAAATACCCCATGTCTGCAACAGACTGAGATCCTGGGGACAGTGTTATGTTCACTATTAGGCTTGCTGTCCTGATAGGTTTACATATAGTTAAAGACAGAAATACCATAAACACAGTGCTTGCAGTATGTTCCCTGACCTCCAAGCTGGTCTTCATAATAGAACTTCTAGAGGAGCATAAAAACCACTAGTCTTGTCTCTATCTGACCACTCATGCTCTCGCTTGCCACTGCCAGTCCCTGATCTTTTGGCTGAGCAGCGCTGACATTGCACTCCACAAGGAGATGCCGGAGATTATGCTGCAGATTCCCAGTCATGGGGAAAATAAAGGAATTGGTGATGGGGCCCATACTGTGCTACCCAAGAAAAACTTGTGTAGTAGGAGAAGAGGTTTAAAATGTGAGGCTGTTCATCCTCCAATATGTGTAAAAAAGGGTGATAGGGAAGGGGGGAAGACTATAAATGCTCTTTTCATAAAACACATATATTCACAAGTGGCACATGCTGATTCCACATGGGAGGCAGAAAAGGCACACACACACCGTGAAAGCAGCAATGAACAGGCAGGAAGGGATGGTATCCACACACACACCCTGTTCCCACGCCACTTACTGGCTGTCATTGTCCCCACCTCCCTTTTTCCCCTCCATCACATTGGCACAGATGTGCCAGCGTGCAGACCATTGCACCAACCTCCCACACCCCAGCAACCTCCTTTTCCCTCCTTTCCCCCTTCACATATGAGCCTTGTGTAGAGCTACACTGTAGCTTGACTGGAAAACAATAAATCTTGTTAAAATGCTAAAGGAGGAAAGAAGAAATGTGGACTTGGCTGCAGGACTGACTGTCCACATGAGCTACTCTATTGTTTCCTGTCAGGACCAGTTCTGGAGCAGCTGGACCTGGGGATGGATTCTTTATCTGCCATGTACGCTTGTCGGGTGATGTTGGGCCAGTCACACACTCTTAGCCTAATCTATCTCCCAGAGTTGTAGTGAAGATAAATTGGAGGAGAAGATAATGTTTTAAGACCACTTTGGGTCCCTATTGGGGAGGAAAATGAATTACAAATTAAGTAAGTATGTACATACCTGAGGACAAGCACAGGAGACAGTAAGGTTGCCAATGGGCTGGAGAAAAATATCCACTTTCTTTAATAGACATTTATGCGGGATGTCATTTACCAAGTGTTGTTATTTACCTCTGTGCCATGAAAAGCTTCAACTGCCATCTCAGCCCATTAAGTCGTAGGGAAACCTTTGAGTTGTTAATCTTTTTTTAAAAAATCTACTAGGTGGTGGTAGAGGATGCTTTTTCACCTGAGCCATTTCCCTTACGGAACCCTCCTTCCAAGTTGCTCTTTGCCCTGTCAGGAAATACTTATCAACATGGCTGGACTAAGAGTGCCCTAACAAAAGATACCATTTTGTTATTTTGTGTTTGCTAGCAAAAATTAAATCTAGATTAGAAACTGATTTCCAAAGTAATTTAGGCATCCTTTATATCTTGTGCTTTGGGCAATGTGCTTGTTCCTCCTGACAGGGCAGTAAGCCAGTCTTCCCTCAGAGGCTCTGTGTTGATGATTTTTCAATTAATCATGATTTATAGTTTGGCCAGGACTGTTACAAGGTTTACTGTGCTTGCCTATTACACCCTGTTGCAATTTCCTTTTGAGATCCAGCAATCATAAAGCTAGAGACTGAAAAGAATTATATCCCAATATTGCAAAATGGGTTTTTCACACAGCTTAAAAAGAAAAGGATGAGTACACCCAATAAATTTATTTTTCTGAGTCTGGCTGTATTTAGATTAAGGACATGACACTGGTATTGTTTGGTTGAGCTGGCTATCATTTATGTTGTTACATTTACTAGTCCATACACATAGAAAATAATACCTAGGCAATAATCCAAGTTTCTACTGCTGGTGATTTCAAGACCCTGCCTGTGTTTAACTGAGCCTTTAATATGTTTTTTATAGCAGTGTTGAAGCAATAGCATCACCTGCTGTCTGTTAAAGGCATAATTACTAAATGCACTTCAGTGCGGGTTAATGGCTTCCATAGTACACTAAGTGAAGCCAAGCAGATTGATGGATAACGTGTCACAGAGATGTTAAATGGCTTTAAAGATTGTGTAAATGACAAACTTTATGAGGGGAAAGAAGTATCTTTTACAAAGACACAGTAGACTTCTCTTGTGTCAGCTGTAGCTACATCCAGAGTTCAAAGTGTGGTATCAGGGTCCTGTATATTTGAACATGCTTCTCATTTCCTTGGATCTATTTCATATTCCTTTTTCACCCCACTAAGATGTACAGAAGCATAGAGCTTGTCTTCTCTGATGTAGTACTACTCAAAGAAATGTGCTTGTTTAGAGAAGCAGCATTAAGATGCTCTGTAACAAATAAGATTTGTTACAGTTCTGAGGTAAAAGTGGTATGATATTACTTCAAGAAGGAATTTTCAAGGTTCCAAAGTATGTTTGCAGCCCGCAAAGCAATGAAGCTTCTTCACAGTTACTGTAAACAAGAAAATAGTATGGGGTTTACAACTGTCTGCCTCATATATTTAGGGGACAAAAGAATCCAGCGAGTCGGAAATGATTGATCTGTTAGTGGACTTTCTAGATTCTCTCATTGGTGTGCAACTAAGAACCTGTGAACTGGTGGTCTGAGCCAGAGGGGGGGAAAGTGAAAAGAAAGAAAGCACCTCAGTGTCCTCGGATCAGTATCTCACTACATCTCCATTCCTACTCGCATCTAACAAAGGGAGCTTGACCCTCTAAAACTCATATCTTGAAACTCTGTTGGCCTTTAAGGTGCTACTGGACTCAAATCTTGCTCACTAGGAAGAAATTACTAGCTTCAGAAACATTACTTTTATCTTCGGTATTTATTTATTTTATTATTAGACTTTTATTCTGCCCTCCCACGCAAGTGGGGTCAGGGCAGATCACATCTTTTAAAACACAATCAAAGTGTAATTTCACACAATTTCATACAACATTAAAAAACTATAACAGTTTTAAAACCGGTTTCTTAACAATATTATTACATTTCCAAGATGGCAGCAGTTCTTGCTTAGCTATTTATTTCGCTTCACTTTGGGTGTAATAGGCAGCAGCAGTTGAAGATAGTTGAAAACAGGGTGGTGAACAGATCTACTGGGAATTTTAATCAACCACTTCCTCCTTCTACAGGTCAGCAGAGGCCTAGCCCAGCCTCAACTATATGCCTGGTGGAACATCTCTGTCTTGCAGGCTTGGCGAAAGGACAGCAAATCCTGCCGGACTCTAGTTTCAGTGGACAAAGAGTTCCACCAGGTTGGGGCCAGGACTGAAAAAGCACCCAACGAAGAACTGATCAGCAAGAAGACTTCATAGCAAAACAAACAGAGCTCTGTAAGTGCTAATTTGGGGCAGTGGCTAGACTGAAAGTAATCTCCTAATTTAATTAGGGAAGGAACTAGCAAAGGATAGCTAGCTACCTCCCTTAACTAAGGTAACTAACAAAATTACAAAGACAGTGCACCAGCATTCAAATGTCAATAGTATTCTTGTAGGCTTTGTAATTCTTTAATTAATATTGTAATGTTTTGGTTCATGTTGTCACAAAAGCTACCTTTGGTCTACCTAGTTGTCTATTCTGACTGCAGCAATTCCCCAGAGTCTTAGAGCCAAGCTACAAGAGCATGTGAAAGGGCTTGCAATGTTAGTAGGGAAGGTGACTTTTAAAAGAGATTGGAAGTCTTTGTCAATTTCCCCTCTCTAGGGAGCCAGGGAGAGTGCTACTCAGAGGGTTTGTTAATTTCCTCTTTGCCTCTGGAAGGCTCTGTCAGTTTCACCTCCCCTTCTACGACCTGAAGAGGAAATAAACAAACCTTCTGAGCAGCATCTCCCTGGCTCTGTAGAGAGGGGAAATTGACAAAGCCTTCTAATCTCCTTCAAAACTCACCTTCCTGGCTAACATTGCGACTCCCTTCACGTGCTCCTCCTCATGTAATTCGTCTCTTGTAGCTTAGCTCATAGAATGAGGTCTTTCACATCACCAACTACTGGATCCTTTTAACTAGAGATTGCCAGCTTCTGAATGCAAAGTAGAGACTGTGCCACTGAGAACATGCATCTCCCATAGCAGTGGAAATCAGTGCAATCATATATATATATATATGATAACTGGCAATTTTTAAAAAAAAGACAGACAGACAGACAGACAGACAGACTCAGCATATAATGATAGTGTCTGCATATACACACCAAGGTAACTAGAAGTATATGAAAGGTCAGTATGACATTTTTCATTTCTTTTCCATTTTCCTTCTCCTTCTATTGTACACAAATTCTCTGCTTGTCTGGCAGTGATAGCTGGTCTTTCTGGCTGAATCCCCATTTTAAAGTCTGTATCAGTTTTAACCTGAAACTCTCCTGAGCCAATTTAAACACGTTCTTATATTTACTGCCCTTTTGCCATAGAATGCTAGCTGCTGACTTCACTGACATGCTGAAACCAAGACACAGAATCCCTGCCTGTTTTATGACTTCTAAAAAAGGAGATATAATTCATGCCCTTCTATACATCCTTCCTGCCCTGGCCATATCTGCATACCACAATTCAGTCTGCTGTTCTTCAACAGTTACAGAGACAGCAACATATCACTGAGGGTTTTTTTTAACAACAAATGTTGATTTTGTTATCTTCTCTCCACCTGCAACAGAAATCATACTCTGATAATTCAAAAGACAGTGAAAGGTACAGATCACCTTTTCCTTTGATCTCTGCTAGTGTTTTAAGTTTTGAACATGGAGCATAAAATGGCAGGTGAACTAGATGCCCTTGCATCAGGAAACCTATTAGATTGATCTGGGAACACACATTGATTGCTTTTTACTTGAAAGGAGAAAAGGATGGTCGTACATTTATACAAATAGACCACCACTAAAATGTCAAATTTCCACCAAAAAAAATCACTTTGATACACTTCTGAGGTGCAAGATTCAAACTCACTGCCTGTCTAGGGTTGCTAGCATGTAAGAATCCAGAGATCTGCCATGTGCTTTCAATCCCCTGATGCATCAAGAGATGAAGTACTTGTGGCTTCACCAGCTGTGTTTTTCCCTCTTCCACCTGCTGTGCGGTATACTTGGTATCTTGCTTATTCCAGCAAGCACAGTGAGTGGGGGGTGGGAATGGATGCAAAGGTCAAGACTTCAGGAGGCAGAAGAGGATTTCAAAGTACATGGCAGATCTCAGGGTTGCAGCCTGGAGCTTCTATGACTCTCTGCTGAGAAGTAGCAACAAGCATTATTTGTGAGGTATTCCTGCAAATTGTGAACATTGCCTTTCAGTTTTTAAGATTTACACCTAACGTTCTGCATGTTCACCTAAATGTCTGCATTCAACAAATGTGTATTAGATGAACAGGTACAGGGATACAGGGTTGTCTCAATGGTATAGGCAGGACTATCAGGGATCCAGGACTAGTTGCAATCTTGTACTGTATACATGGTAGAAATATGCATTCATTGCTATTATTTAGTGAAGTAGCCTTAGGGAGATTCAGAAATGGACTTTTCTGTACCATGACAGCTGTGCCCCATGGCAGGCAAATGGCCTATTTGATGAAAAGGTGATGTTAAAATATGCTATTTTTAAAAAAAATGTTATTTACAAAAGTTTCTAACTCCTCTGATTCAAAAGAGGTCCAGTGCCAGTCCAGCCAAGCCTCCTGCCCTTTAAACAATATCTCATTCCGCTGAGCTCCTTTCCTGTTCAAGTCCAATGTCGGTCAACACCTTCCTTGTTCAGCTTCACTAGGAAGCCAGCTTCATGTCAGTTCCAGCTTTTTAAAAACATTGGGGAAGGAACAGCCCTTTGCTTCCAGTAATTGGAACATAGTGCTAAATGATGGTGAGAGAATGTTGGCTTGAAACTCAGTTCATAGCATCCCATCAGATCAGCCCTGAAATGGAACACCATGGGGAGAAATTTATATGAAAAGAATTTTGGAAGCATCCTTAGCTGTGATTGGTGTTGGAGGCTTTCCCGAGGGCAAAGAAGAGAGTGGGTGGGAGGTGATGGAATTCCTGTATGTTTGTTAATCTGAAGATCCGCACCATAAAGCAGGGAATCTCAACTAAGATCCCCCAGCATTATTGACCATATCTGAACACTGAAATAGATGACTATGTAGATTTTATTATACCCAGATTTCCTTTTTCTTAGAGCTAAAACACATGAGGCGAATTACATGAGGATGCTTGAATGCAGAGAGACGCAATATTAGCTGGGAAGCCGAGTTCTAAAAGACAGATTGGAAGGCTTTGTCAATTTCCCCTCTCTGCAGAGTCAGGGAGAAAGCTTCTCAGAGGGTCTGTTTATTTCATCTTTGCCTCCCAGAAGGCTCTGTCAGTTTCACCTCCCCTTCTGGGAGGCAAGGACGAAATATCCTAGTTTACAGTGTTTGTGACAAACTGTACTTTAACAAATGGGTATTTATTCAGATCTTAGATTTATACACCCAAAACTCTGATTATGTCCATCATCTTTTAACACAGAGCCTGCAATCTACCAAAGTTATTTTTTAATATCTTGGATGAGGATGAAGAGAGAGGAAAAGACACGAATAATGAAGTTTGGTGTCTCATTTGGGAGGAACAGTTCCCAAATTTGCAGCAGGGGGTACCACCACTGTATCATTTCTAAAGGGTGAGACAGCACTTTAATCAAAGTATATCAGTTTCACCATGTGTAACTTTACGCACACTATTTTCTCTAGTGAAGCTGCTAGTTACTGCAAATGCTAACTTATCTCTGTTCCTTGGGGAACAGCATAAAAGAAGAGGTGATTTCTTTGAAAACCCTGACAGATGAAACTGCAGCCATTTTTGAACTGCCAGGACTTGCACTCTTTGATATGCAAATCAGACCTGGCTCATTTGGGGTGGGAAATGGCTGCAGTCTTGAAACTGCATAATATGAGGTCAGTCTGATGAAGTACACTATTCTGGAATAGATGGTTTTTGGATTGTAGCCAATGTATTTTCAAATTGTTTTAAAACACCATTAAGGCTTAGTCACATTTTTTTTCACACACTGGAAAACATGATTATGTAATCAAACTCTACAATCATGTAATACAGAGTTGCTATCTCCTTCACAGCAGAACTCCTTTCAGTGTGATCCTATGCAAAGTTATACCCTTTTAAGTCCATTGAAGACAGTGGACTTAAAAGAATTAATTCTGCTTAGCACTGCCTTTTGTTGTAAACACTTGCATAAAATAAGCCTTTCATATTACTATGTCAGTGTGGCACATAATTTAGCCTTTCTTTCTTTCTTTCTTTCTTTCTTTCTTTCTTTCTTTCTTTCTTTCTTTCTTTCTTTCTTTCTTTCTTTCTTTCTTTCTTTCTTTCTTTCTTTTTCTTCTGGCATGCAGCTCTTGAAAGAAGTTCTCAGCCTGATCAGAAAAAAGGAGATGGCTCTATGAGTCCTATCAGCTTCTATCAGAAATCTGTAGCCCTCTTTCAGAGCACTGGTGACAACGAGAGTCAGAAAGAAGGCTTTCCTTGTACTAGTCCAACTCTGCACCAGTTGTGTGATAGCCCATCACCCCAACATAATGGTTGTAGAGGGAGCATTGGTTTTGGTGTCAGCACTCATTCCCTGCTTCCTCCACCCTTGGGGCTGGTGATTAGTTGGGGGATTCCAGGAAGTTTACACTGGAATGTTTACCTAGAACCCTCTGACCTACGAAATGAGATAAGAGCACAGGTTAAACAAAAACCATGCCGCATTTTTCTATAAATTTCCCACTTCTGCTGCACTACTTCAGCCTCATTAACAATGGGAGCATCACCAGGTTATCCTGGCTGTGCTACTAGACTATTAACTCCTTATTTACCCTTCTGACAACTTCCCTGCCCTTGAATCCGAATTCCTGAATACTAGATGATCCCTGAATCCTTTTCCAGAATGGAATCCTATTACTCGATCTACACAACGAATAAGGACAGGGGCTGGTTTAGCAAGAACATGTTTGGTTTAGCAGATCTTATGTATACTCTATCCTTTTAATTTTATAAAGAAGGCTTTCCTTGTACTAGTCCAGCTCTGCACCAGTTGTGTGATAGCCCATCACCCCAACATAATGGTTGTAGAGGGAGCATTGGTTCTGGTGTCAGCATTTAGGTCAGATGAAGCTATAATTGTGTTTGCTGGAGTTTTACATCAAGGGATGGCATGTAGTTCAGAGTTGGAGAAGGGGAGTACACAGAATTCAAAGAAATTCCAGAAATGGAAAGGGTTTGCAAAATACTCTCCAAGGCAACCATTTTCTTCAGGGAAGCTGATCTCTGTAGTCTGAAGACCAGTTGTAATTCTGGGAGAACTCCAGGCCCTACCTGGTCATTGGCAGCCTTGCCACTCACAGGGCTGTCCTAAATTAGAAGAGCATAACTCTGCTTAGGATGGCACTGTTAGAGTCCTAAACCAACTGCTAAGTGCTACTTCCATCATGTTTTATTTGCTAACCAGGACCTGTAGGAGTTGATAGTCAAAGGGAACACAAATATCTTTTAAATTAATTAATCTGAAATAATTATCATAGCATGGTTTTATTTTGCCGGTCACAAACACCATTTAGAGTTCCTGCCCCTATCATATGCACTGGAACTGTGGGAAATGTGCATTTTCTTCACACTCGCCATCTTAATTGGCAGGAGAACATGCTAATCAACACAAATAGGAAATATGCACATTAGAAAGAAAAGCAAAGACAGGATTCAGCAGGTAATCTTGTAGGAATTGGCTGTGATGAGCAAACTACAAATCACATGCAACTAGGGTTATCAGGCCCAGTTTGGCAACCAGCAGAAGCCCGCGGGGTGGGAACATGGAAGCAGCCCTTCGTGACAGCATGACGTCACTTCTGGGGAAACCCTGCAAATGACGCAATGCTCCTTTTGTCAAATGACTTGAGAGTTCAGCTCAACAGTGTAGACATTTTTCTGAGGTACGTGAGTCTTAATATAGCTCTTCAATGCAATTGCCTGTACTTTCGTTCGAAACATAAATTATACCCTTGAGAGCTCTCAGACAGTTTGATCAGCTTTTTGTATTTTGTTTCTATGTCTTCAATACTTCCACGTTCCAACTAACGCTAGTAAGTGACTATGTGAAACGGATATTTTTGCCTTAGGCAAAATTTCTGTTGAAATGAAGTTGATAAAATATATATGAAATAGGCTTCTAAATGTTTATTCTGAACGCTTCTCTCATTCTTTATCTTCATATTTTAATCATAGAGCACAAAACCCCATATATAAACCCATTGTAATTTGCTTCATTTTTGCAATTTTAAACATCTCTGACCCTAACTCAGCAAGGCATTCACTGCTCAGTTTTATGACCAAATGTGCAATCCCTTTCACTTTTATGTGTGGAATGAAAATCATATACTTACAGGGAGCAGCTAATATTTTAGGCCTGAAAGTGCCTTGGGATCAAACTGAGTCCTAAAAAGATGGCAATGTACACAAGAGAAATAATAATAATGACTTATACATGAGTATCATGATATCCATGTATGCTGATTCAGGCTGATATGAATATTTCATCTATAAATATAAACATGAGTCTTGTGGCACTTCAAAGACTGACAAGATGTATTCCAGCATAAGATTTGTAGACTAGAGCCCACTTTGTTTGACATACATAGCGGGTCCACCCAATGAGATCCTGCTATGCGATTGTGTGCCTGACACAGGGGGCTTTGGTCAACAAAAACAGGAATAAAATCTTGTTAGTGCCATTTACAGTTTACTTCTGTTGGGTTAAGTTGCAACAGTGTTCCTTGCTTAAGTTTGCTTGGGGTGCAAGGGATGTGATTCTCTGGTGTGATGTTGGTCCCCTTGCTTCGTGTTGTGTGTTTCTGCAGTGTGAGTCAACTCTGGGTCCAATCTTCCTGAAAGTTGGGAGGTCTTTAGAGGACAGTCATGAGTAGGTCTCTTGCAAATTTGGTGGATTTTGGTTAAGTGCCACCCACTATGTTATGGAGCTATGGTTTAGCTCCATAACATAGGTAGCCCACAGAAAAAGACATTTTGTTTTTGTAAATCAGAAAAGCCAATATCTGTATTCCAAATATCAGCAGTGAAAAGAGGAGGTATCCTGTTCATTGGATAATGTGATTTTCTACCAGTTCCACTTCCCTTAATCAACAAATAGAGATAACTTTCATAGTATTCCAGGACAAATGACTTTAACAGATAGATGTTTGCTTTCAAGGAGTGCAATTCTAAACCAAGTTATACCCTTCAGATTTCAATGGTCTTAAAAGGGTTTGACTTTGCTTGGGGTTTTTTTTGTGCAACATGCTCTTGTGTAATATGGATGTGCACCAAAATTTTGTCCAAATTTGTTTTAATCTTCTATTTGTTTATCTTATTTTTGTTGTGACATGAGCTCAGATTCTTTATTTGTTTCCATTGGGTTCAACATTTCTGCTGATTTTTGGGGTGGGGGGAGTCTCCAGAATTTACACCAGTCAGCTGCAGGATTTTCCCAATCATATTTCAGGCAGATAGGAGAACACATTCCCATTTTATAGATAATTGAATACACACGGAAGGGGTTTTTTTGTCTTTTTGGTATGAATAGCAATGAAATTCTTAGGGAGAGTATGCCTTACCCAAGGAATCCTCCAGGCCACATAGAGAGGAAAAAGCATCCCTGTTTTACTCTTATTTGCACAGAGGGGGATTAGAGAACCCTTGAAGCCAGGCAGAAGGGCAGAGCAGGCCGTAAATTGCACAACATCTCAGGAAGTACTTGATACACGGTACATAGAATTTTATCAGTGCAATCTCTTTGCTGGCGAGATCAATAATATGCTCTGCTGATTGGCCAACACGACCATCCATCATCTGCTGACTCCCTTCTGCTCCCCTGCTATCTTTTTCTCGTTCTATCCACAGTTCTCCTGAAACTCAAACAGGATGGGTGAGGTGTCTGAATGTTGTTACTTTCCTAGTTTGGATCACTTACAAGAATGGGTCAGATTCTGAATAGGTTTTTTCCCCCCAAAATGCATGTCTCTAATGTTCAACGAAGCTTGTGGAAAGCAGCACACAGAAGACATTGTCTTGGGCTCATTTTAAAAGCACAGAAATGAATTTCTGTACTTTCTGTGCCTGTAAATTCAAACATAAATCCTTTTAGCTACAACATCTGTCCAACTTAAAAATGACTCTCTTCTCTCCTATATCCATGACTTTCATTAGGCACTCACTCCAGTCTTTTTCTTCCAGTGGAAAAGGCACCCACTGTGAAAATGCCCCATTGTTCAGGCAAGGGCAGTACCATGATTTCCCCCTAAACTGTTCTAATTCTATATATTAGCCACTTGTCTGGCATTTAGAATGGGTATTCTAAATGCCAGACAAGTGGCTAATATAGAGAATGAAAAACAGAAAGGTGACTTACCAGCTACTAAAAATATTCCAGCCTGCAAAAGAAAAAAATAACTTGTTGGATGCAATTGTGGATTGGTCTGTGAATTAAATTGCCAATAAGACCCTAGTGGTAACTGCTCTACATCACCATTATGCCTGTTGCTGCTTTGCAGGAATGGGATTTCTTCTCTTTGCCACAGTAACTCTTGTGGGTTTCCATACAGAAAAGCACAGCAGCGGATCTGCTCATTGTTCATGCATGGCAGGACTTGGTGGTTCTGAAAGTACACAGAAGAGAACTGCTGGACCAAAGGTGACTGTGTGAAAGTGAAGTTAGAGGAACAATTTTTATATTAATTTCTTGAAGATGGATATTGCCTCCAAAGCATGCTTTTACCCACGCCCTGGCATCATTGGAGGGCACCGGATGTAGCAGCGTTACCAAATGAGTCTAACTAACACGGCTAACTCCTCTGGATCTATAACTCTGTTCAGTGTCTGGTTAGCAGCCACCTGAGAATGTCTTGAGGCAAATGACCACCCTACAGTGAATGAATGCATTTCTCTTCCAGATAATGGGCAATTTTTCCCCATAGCACTGGCTTCTACTTATATGCACTATTAAAAATCAGCACATGGCTGTAGCTTATTGGGCTTGCTGACAATATCATAGCTATGTTGTCTACGAGGAAATTCCCAGGTTTCCATTCAGGTTTTTTTTTCCCCAGTCCACTTGGAAAGATGGCAGCCCCTTCAAGAGTGCAAGATGGGCTATAGCTCTGTGCTTTGGTGAAATGCGTCAAGGTTTTTCAGCCACTCTCATTACCCTGATTGACATCCGTCAGTGCTCCATTTCTAAAAGAGGAGCAAACTGGGATGGGACTGAACCTCTGATGTGGAAAACCTTCTCCAGCATCTCAAAGTTCCATGGTAGTGTCACAGACTCTGGTTTTAATGGTATAGATTCTCGAACAAAGTAGGCTTGAGAATTTGCTTTCAGTTTTCCAGTCTGCAAACATGTACTTGATTCTTACTGTTTCAGCTTCACAGTTACTGTTCCAGCCTTGAGAAAGATAATACACAAATGAATGGCTTTGTACCCAGACTAACAGAGCTATCCTAAACAGTGTTACTCCAGTCTAAGCCCATTGAAATCAATGAGCTTAGACTGGAGTAACTTTGCTTAGGATTGCAGTGTCAATCTGAGAAAGAGCAGAATAAGCAGAACAGTTTGAAACTCGTATTCTTTGGGAAAGTGTCATTCGATCTCAGAGGAAATGAATTACATCGTTTAATAGAGTCATGTGAGGTTCATGTGACTGAGCACATATAAGAGCCAAGCCACAAGTGACAAATGACACTTGCCTGGCAAGTGAACAGAGAGCAGAACCACAAGTGACAAAAGGCACAGATTGGACACTTGTCAGCTTCCCTCAAGTTTTGATGGGAAATGTAGGCATCCTGGTCTCGCAGCTTCGCTCTCTGACTGCTGTCCAATGGACTTTTCAACTGTCACTTGTCCAACATTCCGCCAAGCTGCCTACATTTCCCATCAAAACTTGAGGGAAGCAGACAAGTGTCCAATCTGTGCCTTTTGTCACTTGTGGTTCTGCTCAGACTCACGTGTATTCCTCCCTGTTCACTTGCCCTCCACTTGCCCGCCACTTGATCACGTAGTCATTCGTCACTTGTGGCTTGGCTCTAAGATAGCCACATCCTAAAATCCCGGAATTTGTCAGCTTTTGGTTGTGGAGAGACTATCTTATCTTTTCTGAAAACACTTTGGTGAGAATCCTAGAAATTGTATTTTATCTTTTTAATGTAAGGTAGATAGAATACTTCTAAATTTACGATAGATATGATGTATATGCTTTTTTATTTCTAATTTCATTGACAGATGCTAGTGTTTTTTGTACCATGATGTTTTTATATTCAATCATTTCAAGAGTGATTAGATTGCTTTGAAATACAAATCTTAATAGATAACATTGAATGACCTTTAGCTGGGATAAAAGGTTTTCAAAAGACGCTTGGAATAAATAAACTTCTACCCTCTCTTCAGTCAGAAGACTGATAGAGACTGATGATTGGAGGGAATAATAATCTCAATACGGTCTTGTGGTCAATGTGTTGATTTGGCACAGATAAAGAAACTCTTAGTTTCCACATGCCTGTCTTAAAGTACATGTTTTCCCCATGAGTAGTATAAAACACCGTAACAGTACTGCTAGTACTGTGGGAAAATATATTCTGCATATGCTGAACAGTGGACTTCTGACACTTGGTTTCAGGTTCAAAGGCTGAGATTTCCAGCTAAGTACAGACCCTGACCCTGTGTTCAGTCTAGTGTTGATTCCTCTAAATAATAACATCCTCTTTCTTAAGAGTCATTGCAATAAGAAAACTACACATTTGGGGGGAAATGGTTCAACAGTATTCATTGGATTATCTTTTTTGCAGATAATTGTGGCATAGTGATTGGGTGTGAATCAGCACTCTGCTGGCTCAAATCCCATGATTGCCATGAGCTCTGCAGGTGGCCTTGGGTCAGCCACTCCTCTCATCCCCAGCTCCCCTAGCTGCATTGTAGGGATAATAATACACTGACTTTGTTCATCACTCTGAGCGAGGCACTGATTTGTCTAGAAGAGTGATATATAAGCACAGTTATTGTTGCTGTTAGTGTTGTTGTTATTGTTATTGTTATTATGACATGTATTAACAGTGTTGTACATTTTCAAGTTTGGTTTATATTGCCAGGTTTATAATGCTCACTTATCCCAACTGGCATGTGGTTGTTTTTCTCGGTGAGTGGTTTCTGACTTTCTAGAGCCGAAAAGAAAGCTGGGCCCCAGGTGTTAGTTTCCGATTTCCCTCTTCTTTGCACATTATTATTTCAGATCTGTCATGTGCATAAAATGAAGTTTCTTCCCCCCCTCCCCAGTTCAATTCCACTCCAAATCTTACACGACTCCCAGCCTTTCCAGACTAATCCTTTTCTGTTTGTTCTGCTTGATACATTTTAAAGGGAATTAATCAAGGAATAATGTTAATGTGTTTAATCTACTGCAAATGACAATAAAGTTTTTTTTCCTTTTTAGTCTAAGCATGACAGTTTCCTTATATAAGACTGCTTTGTTGAAGCCAGCAGTTAATCCCTCTGTCCCCTCCAAAAATATGATAATACAGGCTTTGCAAATGAAAGGACAACTTCTCGTGCCAGAATGGGGCTATTATTATGCTCTATTTATTCTACAATGCATAATGAGACGAGCAGGAACCAATTAACAAGATCAATACCAGGCTAAAATAATGGAAGATTACTGCAACAATTTGACAAGGGGGAGGCTACCCCTTCATGACAACCCCCCCTCCCTTCTTGAATAACTGCATAACTTGCGCACCCTTTGCACCCCTTCTTATCTCTTTGTGCTTTGTCAAAGCAAACTAGTAACAAATTGTGGAGATTATTCCCTCATCTTTCATACCAGAATTAAAGCATTAGATTAAAAGCTCACTATCACAATTAGAACAATGGCATGCAATCAAATCAATCTGGAGCTATAGGTAGGGTGTACGGACATAGCAGGGACCTGATCTCTTCTATTGCTAAAAATTCCCAGGGGGCTCAGGCTTCATTGTCATACTCATTTCCAACATGACAAAGTAGCAGTGCTGTGACTTTTCCCAGTTGTTTTCTTGTGGCATAACACTCCTTTGAAAGCAGTCCGCATATAGAGACCAGAGAGTAATTACATCTCGAAGAGCACACTGAGTCATTAGTCAACTAGATGGATCATGCAAACAATGTGCCAAATCCAACCAGTTTTTCAATAGATGACAAAAAAAGGTTATGCTGGGGATCACGAGACCTACATGAACAAAATTCATGCAGGACGGAGACTCTAGCAAGGAGAGGGATTAGCCAAATGAGTGGGGAAACTAGTGGGATCCAAACCCATTATTGGTAAAAGTTCCATTGTGATCATGAACAAACATGGGAATGAAGCATCAGCAGAGTCTTTAGTTAAAGAGGAGAATCGTGGCCAGAGACTGCAGGAGGGAAATGAGTGAAATGGACAATGGCAGCTCAGAAAACAGTGTCATTAGAACTTGTGTGCACATGCTCAAAGGATGACGAAAAATACAAATTTCTTCCCCTGTCCTCATGACAATTACAAGTGCAGAAATACGCTGTTTGGAATGCTGGTGCGCCCATTGGCCTCTGTGTATGGCTTGGCAATACTGTTGCATATACAGTTCCGCTTGCCCCATAACAAAAAGGATACAAAGCTGGAAAAGGTGAAGAAAAGGTCTAAATGATCTCAGCATTAAAGAAGCTTCTCTATTAGGAAACACTAAAGTGTTCATAGCTTTTAGTTTAGAAAAAAAAACTAAAGATAAAGATTATAAATGGTGTGGAGTAAGTGGTTTGAAAGACACCCCCCCCCCAACTCATAATATTAGAATGGAGGTCACCTGGTACAGTTGATTGACAGTAGGGTTCAGAGAGGAAAAGGAAGTATTTCTTCATGCAACAGATAGCTTACATAGGATTTGCTGTCATAAGATATGGTGATGGCCACAGGCTTAGGTGACTTTAAAGAGAGATTAGACAAATTCACAGGGGATAGGTTTTTCAGTGGCTACTAACTGGAACCTCCATGTACTGAAGCACTTTATCTCTAAATACCAGTGTATCTGCTTCTCAAAGACAGTTTGTTGGCCACTACTGGAAACAGGAAATTGGACCATTTGTGTTTTTTCTCGACGAATCTAGTTATTATCTTTTATTGGGAAGAGTGGTTTTACATGATTCCGTTGGATGTAGGAAATGACTGTACTCTATGAATTGTCATTGTGTTGATTTAGAGGAATAGAAAACTTGTTCACACATAGGACTATGTCAGCACCGTATAATCAATATCATGCATATATTTTTAATCCACATTGCAGATGATCAATTATAGTTGAAGGATGTGCTGCCATTATTCTGTAATAAGGTTACCCTCAAATGTCAAACAGCTGGGTCAGTACTGGAAAAAATGGTTAATATGGATATTGTGAAACTTGGGGAAAAAATCAGCTTGGCCTTTTTTCTTTTTTTTTGGAATTTTCCTCCCCCCAACCCTACCTGCCCAGTGAGATTAAATACTGGCACTTAGACTAGACGTAGTTTGACTCATTATAGGACAAGCTTAAACAGGTCTACTCAGAAAGAAATCCCATTTTATTCACTGGACTTACCCCTAGGAAAGAGTTCTTAAGATTGCATCCAGTGTTACCTAACCTGTTTTTCCAGTGTAAGCTTACTGAAATTAATTGGCTTAGCACAAAAGGGATGACATGGGTGGCTTGTTGGCCAGAAAAATAGATTTTGGAGTAACGAGGAGGACATTTATTAAATTCTTAAAATGTTAATCTCCTCATAATGATTTATAATCCTATTCTTATCCTTTTCTATGTCTTAGCCACAACTCAAATCATAACAGAGCCACTAAATCAATTAAGAGCCCGAGCTTTCTAGACAATTCTTCTCACATGAGGCATAAAAGCACATTTCCAGAGGAGGTAAAGCAGTGGTTTAAAATGCAGGCTCTACCTGACTACACAGTCAGTGAATAATAGTGCAGTTCTATGCAGAGTTACACTCTTCTAAATCCATTGAAGTTAATGGGCTTAAGAAGGTTGTAGCACTGTAATAAGGAGCTTTAAAAAATCTTTGGGCACTGATTTCTTCTATCTTCTGCAGCTGTTGATAAGAATTAAAAGAAAACCTGAAAGACAGCAATGTTTGAAAACATACACATTGCTTCATATTAATGCTGATATCTTATGTGCAAGTAGTTCAGGGTAATTGACCATGATAAGCAAATATTTACTCAAAATGATAACAGAGTACTTTATTAAGCAGATCTGACCATTCAAGATAACCCTTCTGTGGGCATTAAGCCACCTATATTTATTCCCTTTCTCCTTGAATCAGTAAGAAAACAATATGAATAAATATATAAAATGCAGAGAGGTGATGTGATATGCTCCACTGAGACAGCTACAATCATCTGAGCAAATCCTTCTGACAGCACTAACCTACAAAGGGTAAGAACAGTACCTGAACTTTCTCTGATGTGTTGATATATATCCGAAGCTAAGGTGAGTCAGCCTTGGTTTGTAATTGGATGGGAGACCTCCAAGGAAGACCAGGGTTGTGATGCAGAGGCAGGCTATGGCAAACCACCTCTGCTAGTCTCTTGACTTGAAAACCCCCATAGGGCTCGCCATAACTTTCCACACCAATCCACCTTCAGTCTCAGCAAGAAAAGTGTACTATAAATAAAGTAAATAAATAGATTAAAGGCCCCAGGTTCAGTCCCTGGCACCGTTGATTAAAGGATCTCTGGGAGAAGGTGTTGGGGAGGACTTTTCTGCATGAGAGTCATAGCTAGAGATGGGCACGATCAGCATTACGATTGAAAAAAACCCACAATAATGGCGATCGCGCGATCGGGACCCGGCAGATTGTGCTCGGGCACGGCCAATGATCCAGCGGTCAGGAGGGGGGCTGGATCGTGGCTTGATTGAGGCAATCGTGCTTGGATCGGGAAGCCAGACACTCAGGTGCCAGCAATCTATTCCCCTGGCAACGGAGCCAGGGGAATGCCTGATCTGTGTTTGCCCTCCTTCTGTCGCCCTGGAAACCTGAATGGAAGCCCAGCTTTCCTTGATCAGCAGGGCTTCCTTCCAATCACGGAGCAGCAAAGCAGTCACCAGCTGGGAGACGACACCCAAGGGAGGGAGGGGGAAGGGGGTGTTCTGTAGCCATGGGGACTCCAATCTCATCCCTGCAAACCCTGATAGGCAGCTCTGACAGCCAAACACAGACAGCCAAACACAAACACAGATGCCGCCAGCATCAGCCACCATTCCTGTATCGCTGGGAACAGCGGGGCGCCCCTCCACTTTTGCCTCCAAAATCCACGATCCACGATCCACGGATAGAAAACAGGAAATGACTGGTGTGGATCATTAAATCAGGATCATCGCCGGCACCGATCCACGATCAGCTTGATTGGTATTTTTTTTGGATCGTGCCCACCTCTAGTCATAGCCATTCAGAATAGACCATGCTGAGCTGGATGGACCAAGGTCTAATCTGGTGTCTGGGAACTTTATATGGTCATATAAATCATTATTTATAGCTTTTGGTATCTGATATAGAGAAAGTAGTTCAGATTCTATGGCAGGCCAGAAAAGTCTCTTGTGCAAAACCCATTGCACTGTGCAAGAATAAGTGTTATTCTTGCACAGTTCATATTCATCTCAGTAGGACTGGGCTGGAAAACTTCCTAGATGACTGTGCCCCTAATTTTGAAATGACTCTCACCAGACCAGGTGAAATTTTATAGTAGTATTTGAATCCAGTGGCACCTTAGAGACCAACAAGATTTTCAAGGTATAAGCTTTCAAAAGTCAAAGCTCCCTTCTTCAGATACAATAGGGAGCGTTGACTCTTGAAAGCATATATCCTGAAAATCTTGTTGGTCTCTAAAGTGCCACTGGACTAAAATCCCGCTGTTCTACTTTAGAGTGCAGACCAGCACGGCTGCATACCTGAAATATTTCAGTTACTTTAAAGTAGTCAGATAGGCTAATGAAGGAAGCTACAACTGTAAACAAGAATTCTTGAAGAGACGATAGTTCTACAGTTTATGCTGTAGGACAATTCAGCACAAGAGAAGAAACAATTCAGAAAGTTTTGCTTTTAAAATAAGCTATGAGGGACATGATCTAGGAAAACTGTAGAAGAAATGAAGAAGCAAAAAGAGGAGACAAGAAAGAATGAGGCCAGAAGACACCAGAAGAGCAGGTGAGTGGAAAGGACCCAGGCAAAAAATTATTTTTTATTTTTTATTTATTTGTATGTTATTTATAGTCTGCCTTTCTCACTGAGACTCAAGGCAGATTATACAGTGTAATTTAATACAATCAACAGTTGGTGCATTCAACAATTCAACAATTTTGCCCAACAGGAGGCGGATTTTATGCTAGGCAGGGTGTGGAAGCTGGAGCCTGTAGCCAGATGCAGTTTTTCCTCTCTGTATCCTCATTTCCAGGGGTGTATTAGCCCTGAGCAAACACACACACACACCACTCATTCAGTTAATGAGTCGAGAAGGACAGCAGGCATTATCCTGGAGGCCCTGCTCCCTGTCTCCATGCAATAACCAGTTCATCAGAACAGTGCCTGTGCATGCAACAAGTGTCCACATGTATTGCATTCCTTTGATGTTCCTTAGAGGCACATGGATTGGGGATCACACAGCTATGTTACTGACAAACTATCCTCTTCAAATAATAAAGCCTCATTGCTCAACTCAGCAAAAAGTATTCTACTGAATCAGAATCTCTGCCATTGCATATAACTGCCCCTGAATCTGGTATCTACAGAGGCTTGCATTTCCCCTAGTGTTTGTTAATCCAGTTGCATTTGTTGCTCTAGACTAACATGAAACGATAGCATCTCTTTAGTTTAGATGAGACAGATCAGTAAGTGAAATGGTAAAAGATTTGTCTAGGGTTCATGTTATCAACCTGAAGCTTTTGTTTTGTGTCAGGAACAGAAATGGAATCTTATCACCATACTCTTGATAATCTGAGCTGCCTCATCTACCCTACCTCTGTGTGATAATACAGTCTGCAGAAGAGGGTTCTAAATATATCTCCACCAAGTTATCAGATTCAATTAGGCCTCTTCAGGAAAGTAATCAATACCTATTTCACTAGATTTAAGAAAGTTGATATTACCATTCAGGGAATCCACACACTGCTTGGAAATCTCTTGAAGTTTTCAACAGTGTAGTAAACCAACTTAAATTACCTGTTTAAACATTTTTACTCAAAAAATAACTACTAACATTGGATATTAACAAATTCATATAGCTAGCCTTCAGAGCAGTAATTCTACTCACATTAGACTTGCAAAATGGCAACATGCCATTCTTCCATTTTAAATATAAAAGTGCCTCTGAGAGACACTGCGCAAGGAATTTATTTGACAATCCTAAACTTTAGTTCCACATCTGCAAAATGGGAACAAACATCTTTAGGTTGCTGTATCTGCAAGTTAAAGAAGTCGTACTTAAGAAAGCTAAACTTTAGACAGGACATGCGGGAGCTGTTAAAATATACATGTGCCATATTATTCTATCTAAGATCGACAGAAAGGTAGAAAATTTCATAATACATCATCAGTGTAATAAGTTGTTAGACCACATGCAACATTTTCTGAGACATCAAGCTGGATTAGCAGGTTATGTCAGACCCTGCAGTATCTGGGCTGGGGTGTATAGCAAGAGAACTAGGGTTGTCATGGTCTGGTAAGCAGCTAGAGAGGGAACTCCAGCTTCAGAAATTCTTGGAGATTTGGGGGTGGAGCCTGGGAAGGGCAGAGTTTGGAAAGGGGAGGGAACTCAGCACCTTCCCCCTTTACAGTATATATATGGAGTAGGAATGGGGAATGGTGGTTGCTTCTGGATTCCTTGTTGTGGCTGTACACACCATTCTGGTTATGATTTTCCCAGACTTGGCTTATACAGGTAAATAATTCATATTCTTTGTATCGACTTTTTTATATTTTTGAAATTGGCTAGCTATTAAATTCGGAGCTCATGAAGGGAACTTTTTATGTATTTTAAGCACCTGGACTATTGAAAAACCATCATTTATACCAGTGTGCCTTTGATCGTTCTATTCTCTTTGAATGGCGAAGGGGGAACTACTCACTCCATTTACATCTTTTTGTGTGAGTAGTTTAATTTCACTTTTTACAGTTTTTAGTACTAGAGTTGATTTTTGATTAAAAGATACATGATAATTAAAAGAATATGTTCTTTCTTTTTTCAGCTTTAATCTGTGCTTGGTCAGACATCAATTTAATAATATATTATATGGTGTGTATTAAATATATTAAGTCCACCGAGGAAGGCTCAGTGGCCAAAACACATTTGGTGACATATATTATGATGTTTATTATAGAACTTGATTACTTGTAAGCTGCCTGTAATGTCTAATATCCCTATGTGCATAGGTACATTTGTTCAATAATTTTTACACAAGGGAAAGGTACTTATATGTGAAATAGGGCTGCCAGGTCCCCCAGTGGGAGCAGGGAATTCCCCACTCCCAGTCTCTGCCCCCTGCCTCCATTCATCTGGCCAGTGGAGAGAAAAGTCAGGGGAACAGGCCTCCAGAGCGTGCTCCCAGTGCAACACCGCAATGTCACTCCCAGAACCTGGCAACCCTAATTTGGAACCAGATTGACACTGTTTTATTGTTTGGAATTTTATTATATATTTTTGTAATGTTTTTTTCCTTTTTTACATTGACTTTGGCACTTATGTCTACAGAGGTTTTTTCTTCTTTTCTACCTCTTTGGTTACCCAGTTTTCTTTGTGTTGAAATCCCTCCCTTTTTTATCTCTATACTTCTTGTTTTAAACCTTCCAAGAAGTCTCTACCTCATGCTCCTAAGGGATTTTCATAGGGTTGCTGCTCCCCCGGTGGGTGCGGGGGATCCCCTGCTCCCACTCTCTGCTCCGAACCACCACTCACCTGGCTGACGGGGGGAAAGGCAGGGGACCAGGCCTCCAGGGTGCGCTCCCGGGGCAGCATGATGTCACTCCTGAAAATGACATCATTGAGCTGTGCTGGGAGCATTCCTGCATTTTGCATGGGGCCGATTTGGGGACCAGAAGTGATATCATCACACAAGCTCGGGAGCACACACACATGAAGAGGAACAGAAAGGTGAGTGCTGAGTCCCCTTCCTGCTGGCACAGTAATGGAACCTGGCAACCATAGATTGCCAGCATCCTTAAGTGAAACCACCAAAACACTGCCTCAGGCAGGGCCAGTTCCCCAGGCTTACCATCAGGCTCCTTGCTCACACCCTCCTTTCTAGGGTTCTCAGATGCCCAGCAATGGTGGGCAAACTCGTGGTCGTTTGCCCTTGTACACACTGTTCGCCAACAACGGTTTGCCCCTGTACTGCACCGATCACCAGCAATTGATGGGAAGTGGCAAGATCCCTGGCAATCACCCGCCAGCAGCAGACAACAGGGGCAAATGCACAGCACAGGCACTCCCAGCGGGGTAGCGCAACTTCAGTTCTGAAAGTGATGTCGTTGCATTGGCTGCAGGAGCACTCCTGAGATTTGTGTGGAGTTAATTTTGGCTCCAAACAGGCCAATTCCCTGCCCAGAGCACAGGAGCACTCCCATAGCCAGTGCAATGAACGCAGAAATGATGACCAGTGAGGGATGAGCACCAGGACCCCCCCCCCCCCGCCAATTGTCAGGGAAACCTGGAAACCCTACTCCTTTCATCCTCCACCCAGGTGCCACTCACTTGCCTGTGCAGGGCAGTTCCAGGTATTGAGGGGACCTGGGCAGAGAGTACTCAGGGGCCTCTACTCACTACTAGGTTCCCTTTCTTACCATCCCACCCATGCGCCTCCACTTGCCTGTGTGTCCTTCCTGTGCCTGCTCACAAGGTCCCCCACCACCTGCAGTCACAGCTACCTACATTGTCTACACACCCTTTCGATGGTGCTGGGTGATGGGTACAGCTTGGGGTGCCTCTGCCATGGCCACCAGGAATGCTGATACTTTGTACACCACCCATATACCTTTCTCCAGCACTTTTAGGCAGCATATGCAACTGGGAGCAGAGGTGACAAAGCACTCACAAGCAGGCAGTGGAAGAGTTTGAGTGCAGGCATCTGAAGAGATGTGTGAGCAGGAAGTCAGCAGCAGTGGCCCCACCAGAAGCCATGCAGCCTGGCAGCTGCTCCACTTCAAGGTATGCTTATGCTGGCCCTCTGCCTGTGTATCCATTCGTTCCTCATGAGCCTTCCCACCACATGCAATCACAGCAGCTCACACAGCCAGCATGCCCTTTGCCAGACAGTATTGGGCAGCTTGTGCAGGTGGGGGCGCTGCCACGATGACTGCTAGGAGCTGCTGTACCCTACCAGCATGCTATTCCCAACTATAATGGGCAGCATTTTTAGCTGGGAGCTCAAATGGTGCAGAGCTTGTGAGCAGGGGGTGGGGGCTGGGGGGCAGCAGGAGAGGCACACGGATGAGAGGGTTGGAGGCAGCGGGCCCTGCCAGAAGCCTTGGGCCCTGGCAGCTCTCTCACTTCAGGTGATGCCCCAGATTTCAGGGGACTCCCAGTAACAGTGCTGGGTATGGTGTGAGAGAGGGCAGTAATAATTGCCTGGAACTGTACCATCACCAGCATAAGTGGCAAAAATGTATACAATCAATCACTGGAAGATATATGTGACCTGTTTCTCTGAATGGTAAGATACTCCAGAGGCTAACGCTTACCTGGGTTGGCTGCTTTAGAGGGCAGAGCGCTGGAGGCTTGAGATGTCTCTGCAAAATTAGTTTTGCTACCATTATACAGCTTGAACCCAGGTTGGAAGCCCTGCTACAGGGCAGCAGATCTGCCATCGCTTATCAGGTGCAGAGAGTAAGAGAGATCCGGCACCCCTAGTTTCTCAAGCCCCCTCTTCATTAAGTCTATTTGTCTTTGTCAGACTGTCTGCTGCCAGTGTCTAAAATCTTGCACTTCCTTGTCACATACAAAGAGATGCTCATCTGCCCCCTCTGTCTGGCTGTAAAAGAAGGTCTCCCCTTCCAGCCATGCTGGGCACTAGAACAAAACCATTTTACAACTCTTAAGAGTCATAGAGGAGATTACCGCTGGGAAGCATTAATATTCCCTTTGTTAAGTGGGAGCGGCTGAGCCACTGTGTCAAGCATATAGGACATAACTATTCATAAATCTCAAGCTCAATTTGCTAAATAAACAAATTACACAATTATGACAGAGAACATGGAGGGACCAATGTTATTATGTATTTAATAATACAAACCAAGGCTCTAGAATCAGAAAAATGAGATGATGTCTTTACTTCATTTAAAATTATGGAAATAGTTTGCGTGAAGATAGAAATCCACCAAGTTCCCAACAGTTTCCCTGTAAATAAGGATGGAGAGAATAAACCTGCACCCCTCAAACCATCTCATGCAGCCCTCTGAAATTGTAAGAGATGTTTCAAAGGCCTTTCCTCACTCCTCCTTTCAGAAAACCATTTGAATACACTTGAAAGATCAGATCATATTATTAAATGACCTTGAGGTCAAACCACATTTGTAAAGTATTCAGCCGCATGTCAAGGCTAGTGGCATTGAAGGCAATTGAAAGGTCTAAAGGAAGAAGATACTTTTCATCAGTATGATCTATGTCATGCTGGTAAAAAAATAATTTGTAACTATAATGCTACTCAGGTCAGGAATGCTTAGTATGATAGATCACCACCTACTGCAGTTTCCAAAAGTCTGTAAGGAAGGAAAGGCTGATGCATATGCGGCCTACTTCATAAATAGCTAGTTCATAAGTCTGCCTCATTTGGCAAAATACTCTTAAGGCCTCGCAACCAATCTGCATGAACAAGTTTCACTAGGAAGCCTTGAGCATCAAATTATAACTTTTACTTTAATTTAGCTAAGATACCTATGAGTTGTACCCAGGGCTCATTTCGAGGGGGAACGCACTGGAATGCAGTTCCAGCAGTTCCCCAAAGAGGTCATGTCAGGTGGTCCCACCCACCTGACTCTCGGCCATTTTGGGCCTGTTTCAGCTTGGATTGGGGCCGAAACGGCCCGGATCTGGCCTCTAATGGGTGGTGGATTACTCTCCCACTCAGCAGTGGCCCAATCCTGACCATTTTGGGCCCCTTTGGGCCATTTTAATCCCCTTTTTGCCATTTTGGGCCCAGTTTTGGCCCTGAATGGCCAGGATTGGGTCCAAAACAGCCAGGATAGGTGATACCAGGGGGTGTGGCATATGCAAATCAGTTATGCTAATGACACACTTCCGGTGATGTCAAGGGTCATGGCATATGCTAATGATTATGCTAATTAGTTGTGCTAATGAGTTCCTCCAGCTCTTTTTCTACGAAATGACCCCTGATTGTGCCAAAACCAAAGGGATTGGCTATGCAATGCTACCTGCTTTCTTTGGAATTCTCTCTCTCCTCTCTCTCTCCTCTGTAACTCTGCCTACTTCCTGCCTGCCTCCTGTGGGTACCTAATGTCTTCCTCTACCCATTCTAGGACCATATAGTTTGAAGTGACACTCTAGGACTATAACATTATAGAGTTTATAGTGAATCCTAGAGTTTTGCATCTGGATTCATCCCGGAAGTCACATCACACCTTCACTTTGATGATACCCTCCACGTCCCTGCCTCCTCTTCTCTTTCCAGGTGCCTAATTGAAAAGGAAATCAGTAATAATACTTACTGGATTTCAGGTGGCAGACTGTTGAAATCTTTTTAATTACCAAAAATGGATAAGAAGTTCAAAGTCAACAAAGAAGTCTTTATTGCTGGATAAACTAGATTCCAATGATAATGATAGGTAAGTGCATTACAACAATGTTAAGACCTATTCCTGAAAAAATACTATGAAAAAAAGATTTGTTAATAGATTTATACTTATAAATAAAGTAAATTAATTCATTAATATATCATTTCTCCCCAAAAACCCAAAATAGACAACTTTGAACAATGTTTCCTACTGCAACCCTTGGCTGGAAAACTGTTAAAATAATTAGAAATGATATTTTCATGTGCACAAATACTATTCCAGCTCACACTAAATAATGAAAGGATTTCACAAGCTGCATTAACAATATTTACTCAACTTTTCTAAATCACAAAGATTTTATTTGCGGCTTATACAAGAATTGTGGCTGACATTTACCTTTCAGAAATAAATTATCCAGGCAGAACTTTAACATGCACACTGTTTGTTGTTAATCGTGTGTTTTTGGAAGTTATAAACTGTGTGTTCAAAATGCCAAGAAGATGCTAGATTTACCTATGTCTGATTATTTTCACCAAGACTTCACCAGATAAAAATTGTCATGGTTATGTACAGATAATTCATTCTGCAGGATAATGGGAGCAACTGTCCCTGTGGCAATAGCCCTAAATTAGCCATCATACCCTGATAACTCTATTTAAAATGGGGAAGAGGGGGCTCTTTCTAAAAAGAAAAGCCTTCCTCGTTCAACTTTCTTCATTCCTACATGCAGCTACTTGCCATAGTCCATGCAGCTCAATTCTTGAACAGCTTATAATTTAATTAGATCAATACAAACTGAGAGGATGAACTTACAAGTGGAGCTCAAGCATCATTCCACCCCCTATATACAATCTCATGATGAGTTATATATAAATCCTCTTTCATTTCTCAAAAGGCATAAACAGACAGGGAAAAAAACTTTCCTGGGAGTGAGTCTCAATAGGAATTAATTTTGAGTTGATTGCTTTCAAAAGCATGCTGCCATTTATTATGTATTTGTTTAAATCATTTCTATGCCACTTTCCACCAAGTTTGAGGACCCAGGAGGCAAAAAAAATCAAAACTTTAAAGCAAGCTTTTGAAATACATAGTATAAAACTGTTGTGCATGTTTGAGGGTGTTGTGCATTTTAGCTGGGATTGTTTGGGGAGCAACTGAAGAAGACGGAGTCCAGTGTTTGTGCTAGTAGTATTCTGGGACAATAAACTGAATTCTGTTTAAGACCTATGAAACCTCAATTATTACCCCTAGCAGATCTAGCACAATTAAAACCAACAAACAAAATACATGTGCAGCTAAAACATATTGAACAGAAAGTAGGGCCAATGAGGGAATGCTGGGCAAAACAGTTTTTACCCTAGTAAAAGACAATAGAGGGGGACAGATGGATCTTAGGCTCTTGCGCCCCGACACTTAGGCCTTGCTTACAAGTCATGTGCAGGGAAAGAGGGGGTATAGGGGGTCGGGAGGAGGCATGTCAATGGGGCATTATGGTACGGAGGACAGGTGTCCCTTACTCAGGTTTCAGAGCGGAAAAAAACAAAGAGTCAGAAAGAGAGGTCAGGGGTCTATTTACCCTTTGCTCTTTACTAACATGTCAGTATCCTTTGATGTGTAGAATGCTATGTGACATCTCATCTTCCTTTCTTTGTCACATTCTCTGCTCTGTTCTCCATCTTGGTACCATGGAGGTATGAGAGCCTGTTCTGCCATTCCAGTCCCATACCCACAAGGTGTATCCCAGAATGTGGATTATGCAGTTTAATAAGCTTGATCATGAAAATGCAGCCTGAACAAATGGGAGCACAGAACCTACTTGGGTCTATATGTGTTCAGAGCCCTCTTCAAGCATAGAAAAGAACTGGAGCACAGCATCCTCCCCTGCAATGGGCAGTTCATACAGATAAGAACATCAAGAGCCTGAACTTCGACCCTTCCCAGGTTGACACATCTGTTCTGTACCTTCTACCTGTTGCAAGCTTTATGCCCTGGATAATTCAGCTGCTGAGACTGCTTTGACACAAGCCATTTTCAGTGTGGTCCTAAGCAGGGTTATACCCTTCTAAGCCCAATGGGCTGGCTCCAGCCAATTTTTTAGTCTAAGCCAGTCCCCCTCCTTGCTCCAGCTTCTGTCCTGAGTGACTTTTGCCTATGTGTATCCCCAGCATAGCCTTTTTGGTAGTTGAAGGGGGCCTCTTCTACCAGCTGCAGGCTTACAAACTTCCAAGTGGGTCCTGGAGTTCTCCCAGAATTACAACGGATCCCCAGACTACAGAGATCTGTTCCCCTGGATCAAATGGCAGCTTTGGAGGGTGGCCTCTATGGCATTACACCTCTGCTGAGCTTTCCCCCTTTTCCACCCTCCAGCCTTCCCATGCTCTACCCCCAAACCTCCAGGAATTACCAAGCCAGAACTGGCAACCCTAACCAACAGGAAAGCTGGTTGGCTCCAAGCAATTGACTTTAATGGTTTTAGAAGACTACTTCTGCTTAGAATTACACTGATAATTTACTATTTCTCTCTTCTCTCCATTATTAAAAGAGCAGGGTTTGAGATGCTGCTCTTAATTGGTAGGAGAGTTAATAGGAGAACGTGTTTTTTCAGATACCATGGTCCCAGTCTGTTTAGGACTTTAAGACCTAGTTCTTTTAATTGTGTCCAGAAGCAAACTAACAGTCATCGCCGTTCTCTTAAACAATACATTCTCTCTAACTCATGCCAGATAATAACTGAGCTGCTGCATTTTGAAACTTTCTGGACAACCTTCAAAGGCAGCCCCAAGTAAAGTGTATTACAGTACTCTAACCAAAAAACTTTTTTAAAAAAACCTACAGATACCATAAGAGCAACCCCATGATAAACTTTTAAGTGATCATCATGCATTGTTTATATTCATGCTAGATTAATTTAAATATGAGCAGTAGTTCACTTCTAAAATAAGAGCAGCCAAAATTTGTCCTCTAATATGAAAAGTACTGGTTGGTAGTTATGGGAAAGAGAGATCATTACACTAGGCACATGTTCATAGGAATTGTTATTGCTTCATTTCTTGCTAAGTAAAACTCTGGTGCTGACAACAGGTTTTACTTACTTACTTACTTACTTACTTACTTACTTACTTACTTACTTACTTACTTACTTACTTACTTACTTACTTACTTACTTACTTACTTACTTACTTTATACCTGCCTTTTACCTAAAGCGCCTTCCATCATTTGCCTCCATTTTATCCTCAGAACAACTTTGTGAGGTAGGTTTGGCTGAGAGAATATGACTGGCCCAAGGTCATCCAGCGAGCTTCCAGGGCACAGTGAGGATTAAAACTCATATCTCCCAGATCCTAGTCTGACACTCTAACCTCTACACATGTAAGCAATGGATCGAAGTTGATCATAAATGCCAGAGGTCTATCTATTATGGCCAGGAGATTGCATATAGAGTCATCATATCCAGCTATATTAGGCCAAATCTAGTCATGTCGCTAAATAAGGGAGTAATGCTGCAGCAGAGTGCTGAGGTAATAAAATAGTTCATATCACTTCAGATTTTAGAAAAGTAATTACATTTTTCAAAGTTTTCCTACATAAATTATTGCTATAAACTGAAAACTGGCATGCAAAGAACTAAGCTAGAATCTTTCATTTTGATGTGCTATTGTTGTTTATAGGGAGTTCTTCCTTGGAGGAATATTAAAATATTAATCTCCTCACTTGCAATCTGAAGTGGTATAGCCCATTCTAGCGCCTTTGGATTCTACCAGCTCATTCTACTACTTTTCTAGAACAAAGCATTTGGGGGTTTAATTGCACTTCCTGTGTTTCTGCATGCACAATTTCCTATGCAAGCAAAGAACATATTTTTACTTTTAGGGTGCTGGTATCTAGTGCAGGGTTCAAAATAGTCCTTGTGTGTGTGCATGCAGAATGAAACATTTGAATTCAACCACAATGACTTTTTCCCTATAACTTCTGAAAATTTTTTGAACATATGAAGCTACCTTATATTGAGTCAGACCACCAGTTTACAAGGTCAGTATTGTCTGTTCTGATTGGCAGCAGCTCTTGGCGTACTGGGCTGAGATCCTTCACATCACCTTCTCCTTGATTCTTTTAACTAGTGATAGTGGGAACCTGGGACCTTGCACATGTGAAGCACATTGCCTACCACTGAGTCACAGTCCCTCCTTCTTTGCTGTTTATTGTAGATGACCATGTAGTAGCAAAGCACAAATTTTTACAATAGCATTGCAATCAGTTTAATCAGCACCCCAAAGCATCTACTATTTGCATAATTGGTACACTTCCCAGGAAACAAGTTGGGTGCAAAGCATTTCAGTCAATCCATACAACACATAATATATGCCTCCCACAGAGCTGGTGGGATTGCCTGTTTAACAAAAGCAATGCTGAAGCAAGATGTTTCATGATACATACAGAATTTCACTGCAAATTATGTTTTTTTCCTGTTAGAACTCTGAAGATGCAATTTAAGAGTATTATAGAATACATGACCTGAGATGTGCGTGCAACTGATATTATGAAAGGAGGTAGCTTGCACATTTGAATAACAGCAGATAAATGAATAATTAAATTCAAAATATCTTGTTGGAATTTAAATTCTTCAGCTCTAAACTAAATAAAGCATTGTAAAAATGCAGCAAGGAATCTCTATTAATGATGATTAATAGTGATTCTTATTACCAAGGAATAAGTTTATTTTACTGTGATGCCTTCTATAATCCTGGCAAATTTGACAACGGAATCTGTTTCACATTCTGCTTCACCATGTATTATTGTTGGAATAATTGTAATGCACTTCATAAGATAAAATAATACATAAGCAACTTCATAAAAAAGCAGGAAAGTGTTTTTATTTGATCTTTATACCACTCTTCATCTAAGGGCAGGACGACATATGTGGATTTACTTTCCCCCCTCACACACACACTGACTGCTTTATCCTCATAGTAGCAATGTAAAGTAATTTAGGCTGAGAGAAAACCTATCTCCTATCACTCAATAGGAATCATTACAGAGCAGGGACCTGAACCCAGATCTTTGGAACCAGGGACTTTGGCTTCATTCATTACTGGCAGTTATTGTCAATCTGGCAAGTATTATGATGATACCTGAGGCTTTTCAATATTTGTTTCTCTCGACAACTTTTCTTTGGTAGTTTTGATTATTTTTTCCAATTAGTCTCGGAGAGTTTCTGTTGGGGATGCCAGCGATGGGACTTGAAATATAGAGTCCCTCAAGGCAACGTTTTCTCACCAAGGCCATATAAATCTCTCTCCTTTCCATCTCCTTCCCTCTCCCTCACCGCTTGTATCTCCAGCCTTGAGATAAGATCATTTGTGGCTTTGTGGTTAAATGATGACCCTCATTCTGTGTTTCATTAAATACTGTTGGTAAAATGTGGTTTGAATCCTGCTGTTGTTAGGTTGATTTTTAATCGGTTGACAGCTTGCACCTAAAGAGTGCTTGTAAATAGCTCCCCATCCTCTTGGAGAGGAGTGACAACTCGTGCCTCAGGGATCTGTCCTGGGTCCTGTGTTGTTCAACATCTTTATAAATGCCTTGGATGAAAGAATAGAGGGAATGCTCATTAAATCTGCAGATGATACTAAGTTGGGAGGGTAGCTAATACAGTAAAAGATATGATCAATATTCAGGAATATCTTGATAGGCTGGAAAACTGAGCTAAAACTAACAAAATGAATATCAACAGAGATAAATGTGAAGTCCTGCATTTAGGTAAGGAAAAAAACTAAAAGTCAAATGCATAATTATATGATTGATGAGACTTTCCCTGGCAGTATTACATGTGAAAAGGATCTTGGAATCTTATTAGACCATACACTGAAAATGAGTCAGCAGTGTGATGTAGCGGGCTGCTTCAACAGAAATATAGTGTTCAGACCACATGAAGTGATTATATCATTTTACTCTACTCTGGTTAGACCTCATTTGGAGTACTGTGTTCACTTTTGGGCACCATAGTTTAAGAAAGATGTTGAGAAGCTGGAATGTGGGAAGGAGGAGTCTGGAGACCAAGTCCTATGAGGAAAGGTTGAAGGAGTTAGGTTTTCTTTAGCTTGGAGAGATGATGACTGAGAGCGGAACTACAAGTGACAAAAGGCACAGGTTGGATACTTGCCAGCTTCCCTCAAGTTTTGATGGGAAATGTAGGCATCCTGGTCTTTCAGCTTGGCTCTCTGACTGCTCTCCAATGGACTTTTCAACTGTTGCTTGTCCAACATTCCACCAAGCTGCCTACATATGATATGAGAGCCATCTTCAAATATTTGAACAGCTGTTACATAGAGGATGGAGTGGAGTTGTTTTCCGTAATCCCAAAGGATGTTGTTTTCTTTAGTCCCAAATTTTAACCTGGTGGTTCTGGAATTAAACCCAAAGAGTTTTTGACTAAACATTAGGAAGAACTTCCTGATAGTTTGAGCAGTTCTTCAGTGGAACAGGCTTGGGAGGTGGTGGGTTTTCCTTCTTGGGAGTTTTTAAAGCAGAAGCTAGATGGCCATTTGTTAGCAATGCTGATTCTATGACTTAGGCACAGGGCCGGCGCACCCATTGAGGCCAGGTAGGCGGTGGCCTCGGGCACAAGGGCACTGGAGAGGCGCCGGAGGGGGTGTTGGGGGGCGGAGGCGCGCACAGCAGAGCTGGTGTGACTGGACTGCAGCTGCTGCTGCAGCCAGCCAGCCCCGTGCTGCCGCCACACGCCCCAGCTGGGCTCAGAAACCGCGAGCCACTGCTGGGGTGGCACGCGGAAGCTGCTCCATGCTCCGCACGCTGCCCCAGCAGCAGCCTGACAGCTTCTGCGCCCGGCTGGGGCATGTGGCGGCGGTGGCACGGGGGTGGCTGGCTGCACGCCAGCTCCGCTATGCGCTCCTCTGCCCCCACACACCCCAGCCGGGTGCAGAAGCCGTCAAGCTGCTGCTGGGGCAGCGTGCAGAGCACGGAGGAGCTTCTGCGTGCCACCCCAGCTATCCTGCGCTGCGTGATGATGTCATCACACGATCCAGTGCTCAGCTCTTGTGTTCTTTTCTTATATGCCAAGGTAATGCCAATTGCTACTTTGGAGTCAGGAAGGAATTTTCCTCCAGGCCAGATTCCTCTGGGCATTGAGCAGGGGTTTCTGAGGGAGTGGGGGGGGGTAGCTGTGAATTCCTGCATTGTGCAGGGAGTTGGACAAGATAGCCCTTGATGTCCCTCCCAGTTCTATGATTTCTATGAAGATTCCAGATTCGGCAGTTGCTGTTATGAAACTGTGACTGGATGTTGTGGTCAAGTGGATGAGGGGCATTACACAGCTGTGAAAGGCATTACACAGCAATGTAACAATGGTGGGTTTTTTTGTTATCTTCAAGTAATCTTTGTAACTGGCCCAGGAAAACTGCCCTTTGCACAATAATAATTGCAATGTCATACAGTCTTCATTTCTCCAGCTTCATGACATGATTGTTACCCTAAATGGGGGTCTCTTTGTGAGTTGGAGGTTTTTATTAAAGGGGTCTTCTTAAAATTGTTAAAGATAGACAAGAAGCAAAAACAAAAGGCAACAGAAATAGGGTCAAAACTCTAAAAGCAGCTTTTCAGCAGCTTGCACACAGAGATAAAGAAATCTTTTATAATAACCAGTGCAAAGAAATAGAAGGGAAGAACAAGAGACTTGTTCCAAAAGATCCGAGAAATCAAAGGGAAATTCAAGCCACGGCTTGGGATGCTGAAAGATCAACATGGAAATACAGTATCTGATCAGGAAAAAATAAAGGAAAGATGGAAACAATACACTGAAGAACTATACAAAAGAGATGGAAGAATGACAGATACATTTGACGAAGAATCTTTTGATGAAGAACCAGAAATTCTAGAAAGTGAAGCAAAAGCTGCACTCAAAGCAATAGAGAAACAAAGCACCTGGAGTAGATGGAATACCAACAGAGCTATTTCAAGCCACAGAAATGGAGTCCATCAGAATCTTAACAAGAATATGTTAACAAATACGGAAAACAAAACAATGGCCCACAGACTGGATATGCTCAATCTACATTCCAATCACCAAAAAAGAGGATGCCAAGGAGTACAGCAACTATCAGACAATCGCGTTAATTTCCCATGCAAGCAAAGTGATGCTCAAAATTATACAGCAAAGACTCTTACCATATATGGAACAAGAAATGCCAGATGTTCAAGCTGGATTCAGAAAAGGAAGAGGCACCAGAGATCACATTGCAAATTTACAATGGCTAATGGAACATACCAGGGAATTTCAGAAGAAAATCAGCCTGTGTTTTATAGATTACAGCAAAGCTTTTGACTGTGTGGATCATGAAAAGCTATGGAGAGTCTTAAAAGAAATGCGGGTGCCACAATATCTGATTGTTTTTTTTTGTAAAATTTTTATTGGGTTAGAACATTAATATTTTTACATTACATTGCATTCAATTATCCCCTAATTTTTCGTTTCTAACCCCCTCCCTTTCCCCCCCCTTTTGTTGACTTCCAACAGCTTTCCCACCCTCTGTCCCTTTTCCCTTACTTCTATTAATTTCCTCTATCTAAAACAAATATATATTCTCCATTATATTAAGCAGTACATCTTTAACTCTTTTACTTACTAAACATCCAAACTATACTTCTTTAGATAAACAATTTATCCCATTTTCCAGTTTTGTATATTTCTGTATGTCATAAACCATAAAAATTTCCCACATTTAAATCAAACAATTTGATTTGTTCTCTCTATATTAATCATTTCTTCTTTTTATAGTATTTCTATATAACTCATCACATAGTCAGTCATTTTAACTCTTCTATACATTCAGTTTGGTGCATATAAGTCTTATCAAGTAAAAAAAAAATTGTTAATTACTCAATCCTCATGTTTAAACCGTTAATTATTATCTATCAATATTCTATCAATTAACCTTTACATATCTATATATATCTCAATCAATTAATTAATCTAACTGCTTATAAATTCACATTTCTCTTCCTCCCCCGGTAAAGTCACCCCTCTCTTTTATACTTTTATTGTACTTCAGTAGTTCTCAAACTGCCACAGTTTTCCTCCCACCTCCCACTTCTTCTCCAGATATTGTTTCAGCTTCTCCCAGTCTGTGTTAAACTGCCCTGAGTCCAGATCTCTCAGTTTTCTTGTCATCTTGTCCATTTCAGCCATATACAGCAATTTGTAGATCCAATCTTCAATAGTTGGCACTTCTTGTACTTTCCATTTCTGCGCATACAAAAGTCTAGCTGCTGCAGTCATATAAAATATCAACGTCCTATGGTGGGCTGGGATTCCCTCCATTCCCAAGTTTAGCAGCAGGAGTTCTGGGTTCTTATTTATTTGAAACTGTAAAATTTCACTCATTTCTCTTATTATTTCCCCCCAGAACTGCCTAGCTACCTCACACGACCACCACATATGATAGAGGGAGCCCTCATGGTTTCTACATTTCCAGCATTTATTAGAAGTGTTCAAGTTTCCTAGCGCAATCTTCTTTGGTGTCATGTACCAACGATAGATCATTTTGAAAATGTTCTCTTTAATATTAATACATGTCGTTGTCTTCATTGTAGTTTTCCACAAGTATTCCCATGCCTCCATTGTTATTTCTTTATTAAAATTTATAGCCCATTTCACCATTTGTGTTTTAACTGTCTCATCCTCGGTATACCATTTCAACAGTACTTGGTATACCTTGGATATTCTTTTCTTGTCCTCTTTAAAAAGGGTCTGCTCTAGTTCCGAATTCTCTGTTCGTATACCTCCCTTTACAGAGTCCGAGTTATACAAATCTCTGATCTGTCTATACTGGAACCAATCGTAGTTCGGTGATAGTTCCTCTTGCGTCTTTATTCTAAGTTTAGACACTTCAGTTTTAGTTATTTCTTTGTACGTTAAACATTGTTGTTCATTATCAACAGCTCTCGGATCTATCACCTCGTATGGAACCACCCACAAAGGGGTTCCTTCTTGTAGGTAAATTCTGTACTTCTTCCAGATTGTATATAAACTTCTCCTTACAAAATGATGCAGGAACATCGAGTTGACCTTTACTTTGTCATGCCATAGGTATGCGTGCCATCCAAAAAATTTTTTATATCCCTCTAGGGCTAATAGTTTCTTATTCTTTAATGTCATCCACTCTTTTAACCAAACTATGCAGATTGCATCATGGTAAAGTCTCAGGTTGGGCAGTTGCATTCCGCCTCTTTCCTTTGCATCTTGTAGAACTTTTACTTTCACTCGAGGCTTCTTGCCTGCCCAAACAAAATCTGATATTTTCCTCTGCCATTTTTCAAATTGTTTAGAGTCTCTGATGATTGGTATTGTCTGTAGCAAAAACATTACTCTTGGTAACACATTCATCTTAACTGCTGCAATCCTGCCCAACCATGACAAATTCAGTCTATTCCATTTGATCAAGTCTCTCTCTATCTGAGTCCATAATTTTTCATAATTATTCTTGAACAAATCTATATTTTTTGCAGTCAGCTCAACTCCCAAATATTTCACCTTACTAGTTACTTCACAGTCCGTTGTTTCCATTAACAATTGTTGTTTCTGCTTAGTCATGTTTTTACATAATATCTTTGACTTCTTTTTGTTAATGAAGAAACCTGCCAAGTCACCAAACTCCTTGATCTTGTCTATCACTTTTGGCATGTTCTCCAATGGATCTTCTACAATTAACATTATGTCATCTGCAAATGCTCTAACCTTGTATGAATAGTCCTTTATTTTTATTCCTCGTATTTCCTCGTCTTGTCGTATTTGTATCATCAGAATCTCCAATACTAAAATGAACAACAATGGAGATAATGGGCAACCTTGTCTTGTTCCTTTACTAATCGTCAATTTCTTGGTCAGTTCATCATTCACTACAATTGCTGCAGTCTGGTCTCTATAAATTTCTTTAATTGCTCTGATGAATCTTTCTCCCAATTGTAGCTTTTCCATAGTGGCAAACAAAAAATCCCAGTTTAAATTGTCAAACGCTTTTTCAGCGTCTACAAAGAAGAAACCAACCTCTTTGTCACAACGCTTATCATAATATTCAATAGCATTGATCACTGTCCTTAAATTGTCTCTTATTTGTCTGTCTGGCAAAAAGCCTGCTTGTTCCTCCTCTATGACTTCCGAGAGCCACCCCTTCAGTCTCTCCGCCAATATCTTCGTAAAAATTTTATAATCATTGTTAAGTAGTGATATAGGTCTGTAATTTTTCACGTTAGTCAAATCTTGGCCCTCTTTTGGGATCAATGATATATTCGCTTCGCTCCAAGTGTCTGGAATTCTTTGATCCCTAAAAACTCCGTTCATCACCTCTTTTAGGAATGGTGCCAGTTCGTTGGCCATTGTCTTATAAAATTTAGCCGTAAGTCCATCTGGCCCTGGCGCCTTTCCTAGATTTGCAGATTGTATTGCCTTACTTATTTCCTCATCAGTTACTTCACTATTCAACTTATTTCTCCAAGCTTCCGAGATCTCTGGAAGTTTGGTTTTCTCCAAATATGATGCTATTGATTCTTTGGTTACTTCTTTTTTATTATACAGCTTAGCATAAAATTTATAAAAGGCTCTACTAATGGTAGTCTGCTCCAGGTACGTTTTATTTTCTTCACAGATTTTATTTATTATTTTCTTTTCCCTTTTCTTCTTCAATTGCCATGCCAAATATTTCCCAGGTTTATTAGCACCCTCAAAAGCTTTTTGATTCAGTCTTTTAAGGTTCCACTCCAATTCTTTATTACTCATTGCTGTTAACTGTTCTTGAAGAATTTTAATTTCCTGATGTATTTTCTTTTTCCCTGGTCTCTTTTTTAACTGTATTTCTTTGGCCTTTATTTTCTCCTCAATCTCTTGTCTTTTCTCCTCTTTCTTTTTCCTTGCTCTGCCATTTAAGTCCATTAGTATGCCCCTTACAACCGCCTTGTACGCGTCCCAAACTTTACTGGTTGGTACTTCTTTATTCACGTTATATTGTATAAAAAACTTTGTCTCTCTTCTCAATATTTCCATATTTTCACTTTCCTGTAGAAAGTCCTCATTTATTCTCCAGGCTTTCCTTTTTCTCCTTTTTCCAAATTTCCACATAATTGGATTGTGATCTGAGCCTACCATCGGCATTATTTCTACCTCCTTAGTCCATAACGCTAAGTCCTTTGAGGCCCAGATCATATCAATTCTTGATAATGTAAGATGCCTTGCAGAATAAAAAGTAAACTGTTTGGTTTTAGGATATTCTCTCCTCCATACATCTTCGAGAGTCTCTTGTTGAATCAACTCAAAAAAAAGCTTTGGCAATAGTCCTCTTTTCTTTTGTGCTGTTGTAGTCTTTTTATCTAGTTCCAAATCTGTCACTCCATTAAAATCTCCAGCAAGAATTATCTGGTCATATACAAGATCGTCTAAATGCTTCCTTAAATCCTCAAAGAAGCTTTCCTTTGCACCGTTAGGTGCATAAAGTCCGACTACCAACACTCTCTTTAAATTCCAATTACATTCCACCGCTACAAATCTAGCTTCCACATCTCTCATAACAAATTTTGGCTGCAGCTCCTCTTTTATGTACAACACCACTCCTCTTTTTTTCTTGTTAGAGGCCGCTACAAATTCTTTGCCCAATTTTCCAGATTTTAAATATTTTACATCCTGTTTTCTAATATGGGTCTCCTGCAAACAAACAATATCACATTTTTGTTTTAGTAGCCAATGAAAAATATTTTTCCTCTTATTCGGTGAGTTTAGTCCATTTACATTCCAAGATAATACATTACACTCCATATTCATGGTTTTGTTGGTAAGTCTTTTTCATTGTCCTTGATAAATCTCTCCATCTCCCGCTCAGATCTGATGCGTTTTTTTGCCCCTCCAAACTCAAAGGACACTCCTTCCGGTAACTCCCATCTGTATCTGATATTCATGTCCTTCAAAGTTTGAATTAGCACTCTATATTTTTTCCTGTCCAGTAACACTGATCTGGGCAGTTCCTTCATTATGATAATCGTCTTGCCATCAATCTCCAATGGATCTTGAAATTGTTTTGTCACAATCCTCTCTTTCATGTTTCTAGTTGTAAACTGCACAATCACATCCCTTGGTAGTTTCCTCTGGGTTGCAATTCTCGAGTTCACACGGTACGCCACATCTAGGATAGCCACAATTTCCTCCTCCTCCTTCCCCAGGTAATCAGCCAACACCTCAGTCATCTGTTCTTGCGCTGACTTCCCTTCCACTTCTGGCAGACCACGAAAACGAAGCTGCTTCTCCATGTGTTTAGTTTCTGCAACTGACATCCTCCCCTTCACCAGTCTCATCTCTGTTTGTTGCGTTTCTATTAAATTCTCCATCGCGTCTTCTACTGTTTTAACTCTCTGCTGCGTTCCTTGTAATTCACTACTAATCGTTTCCACGCCTTTTTTCACTTCTGACAGCTCCGATTTTACTGTCTGTGTAACTTCTTTGACCTCTTTAATAAGCTCCAATTTCGTGTCCTTAAGTTCTTTCATCATGTCTATAAGCTTTTTGTCCAAATTTTCTATTGCCGATTGCCACTCTTTTTTCGACATCGTGGGGCTTGCTTTAGCTCGCTCCCACGAATCTGCTCTCTTCCTTAGCTCCGTGGCCTATGTTTAAACGTTTTCCTTTTTTTCAAATGTCCCAATCTTTGCCAAAATTAATTTTTTGTATCCAAAATGTCGGGCGTCTTTTCTCTATGGTTTCTCTATGTTATTGTAATCCAAGATGGCCTACTTCCTCTTCCGCTGAAGCCGCGACCCTTCCCTTTTCAAAAATGGCGATTCCCTACTTCCTGTCCGTCGGCAAGGGCCGCTTCCCTCCAGCCACTCTATTGTTGTTACGCACTTCCTGTCTCCCGTCTTCCCACAGCAGGTCTCGCGATGGTGTCTTTTTCCCACAGCTCCAAAACCACAGGTATTCAAAACAATAGTCCGATTTTTGCAATAACTTCTTTAAATTTAGTCTCTTTTAAAATACAACTCCTGCCGAGTCTTCACCTCCTTTTCACTAGTCTGTTGCAGTTTAAAAATCTACTTTCTTTCCTCTCTGTTTTTATCAATCTGTCCCGTTTCAAGAGATAGCGATCTTTACCTTCTCTTCAACTTTCTCGGGTTGTAATCGCTGTTTCGATCTTAAATTCTCCTCTCGACTTCCCTCCCCGATCGAAGCTTGGGTATGTAGGTCTTATGCCAGCCGAATTGGCCCCAGAACTGCCGCAGAGATTATAGCCGACCCGTCGCAAGGTGGGACCTCAAGGATTGGGGGGGAGACTCCTTGAGTAGAGCCCCCCCTCATCCGAGATCTAGCTCACCCTAGGGTCTTGAGCGTTCTTTGCCTGCTCCCCGCCTGAGAGCAGTCGGCCGCGGGTTATTTTCACCCCTCCGGCCGGTTAAAACGGCAGTCCGGTCAGCTCCGCAAATGGAGCTGCGTTAGACCTCCATGAATCCCAAACCGGAAGTCTCCAATATCTGATTGTTTTGATGCGCAACTTGTATTCTGGACAAGAGGCTACTGTCAGGACAGAATATGGGAAGACAGAATGGTTTCCAATTATCAAGGGTGACAGACAAGGATGCATATTATCTCCCTACCTGTTCAATCTCTACGCAGAGTATATCATAAGGAAAGCTGGATTAGATCTAGAAGAAGGTGGAGTGAAAATTGGTGGGAGAAACATTAACAATTTGAGATATGCAGATGACAGCACATTACTAACAGGAAATAGTGAAGACTTGAAACGACTACTGATGAAGGTTAAAGGAGAAAACGTCAAAGCAGGATTACAACTGAACATCAAAAAGACAGAAGTAATGACTATCGAAGAATTACAGAATTTTAAAGCTGACAATGAGAACATTGAAGTTGTTCAAGATTTTCTATTCCTTGGCTCAATCATCAACCTATAGGGGGACTGCAATGAAGAAATCAGAGGAAGATTGAGACTTAGAAGAGCAGCTGTGAGGGAGCTAGATAAGATCCTTAAAGATAAAGATGCCTCTCTGGGAACCAAGATTGAGATAATCCAAACTGTGGTATCCCCAGTTGCCATGTAAGGATGTGAAAGTGGACGGTAAAGAAAGCTGATGGGAAGAAAATTGATTCATTTGAAATGTGGTGCTGGAGGAGAGTTTTGCGGATACCATGGACAGCCAAAAAGACAAATAAGTGAGTACTAGATCAAATCAAGCCTGAATTCTCCTTAGAAGCTAAAATGACAAGACTAAAGCTATCATACTTTGGTCATATCACGAGAAGACAGGATTCTCTGGAAAAGTCAATAATGCTAGGAAAAGTGAAAGGCAGCAGGAAAAAAGGAAGACCTAAAACAAGATGGCTTGACTCAATAAAAAAAGTCAGGTCCTCCAGTTTGCAGGATCTGAGCAAGTCTGTTAAAGATAGAACATTTTGGAGGTCTTTCATTCATAGGGTTGCCATAGGTCGGAGACAACTTGATGGCACATAACACACACAAAGGGATATCATAAGTAATCATACAAGAACACACACCACATACATACAGAGTTTCCTAGGAAAAGCAGGGAGGAGATTGGATAGAGTTTCAGGGGTTTGGGGTTATCGTTACCAGTTCAGAAGGAAAGTCACTTCAGCATCAAGTGCTGCGCGGCAAGAAGGGAGAGAGGGGTTCAGTCATGCTGACTGAGGGTGTGCATATGTGGATCCAAAGGGCACACACACTGAATAGGGCAGCAGGTAGTCCAGTTATACTGTGAAACATACCCTGGGGCAAAATTACGTCTTTTGCCCCAAAACAATAACTTAATGGCCATCTCTGGGGCAAGACAAAGAATTGGAAGGCTGTCTCCAGGATGCAACTATAAAACTGGGAAGGTTTGGTTAAGCCTTCCTGAGCGAAACTAAAGTTATCAGTGATGATTGATGACCCACGATGGCTGGATGGGTGAGCTGTCAGAGCCCTGAATAGCCTGGAATGGGAGAGTAGATAAGGGAAGATCAGTAGGATGTGTTAAGGAGATTAATTCAGGAACACATGGAAGACCTTATTGTTGTAGGATCTTTGCACATCTTCAGGGCATGGGGGCTGAAAGCTGGTCTTGCCTGCTAATAATTTTTCAGCTCCTGGCCAGGACCTGGCTTCCATTTCATGCTTTGCTAGGCAGTATTTCTATGTTTAAAACACATGGAGAGGGGCCTTAAAATATTTCCATATTCATAAGCCTTCTTTTTTTTTTTTGAAAATTTTTATTTTTTAATATCTAACATAGAAAACTACAAAAAACTACAAAAATACAAGGAAAAGAAAAAGGGGGAAAAGGGGAGGGGGGCTGGGAAAAAGGGAAGAGCAACATACAAACAATAAACACTACACTACATCTCTTGTATTCCCTTCATGCTGCAATTTTTCTTAAAAGTTAACTTTCTAACATGCGATCAGATTAGTAGATCTTATACAATACAAGCCATATTCAGGATCAGATCTTCTTCCCCCCTCCTTTGCGTCTCGGACTCAATTCTCCCTGCGCAGCTGGAGCAGCTGTGCCCGCTCTCTCCTCCCCCCCACCTTCCCCTTCAGACTTTGGACGTTCGTCTTGATGGAACTCCTGATGATTGAACAAAAAGTCTGTCAGCTGGGCTTCTGATGTAATCTTATAAGTTTGATCCTTATAACTAAACAAAACGCCTTCTGGAAACAACCATTTATATTTCACATCACATTTCCTCAAGAAAGCCGCAAGTCCTTTATACTTGAATCTTCTTTTACGAGCCAAAAATGGAACATCCTTCAAAATTTTAACCTTGTTGCCCAAATAATCCAAGTCCACATTATACAAATTATATAAGATGGTGTCCCGAGTCTTCCTAGATGAAAAGTCAATAATAATCTCGCGAGGCAGCTGCCGCTTCATTACATACTTTGAAGACGTCCGCCGGACCTCCAAGATGTCGCTTTTTAACTCTTCTTTAGTTGCCTCTGCGAATGTCGCCAAAAGTCCAGACACCACCTCTTTTAAATTTTCATTTTCCTCCTCTTTTACATTCTGAAGACGCAGTACCATTTGGGCACGGTCCACTTGCAATCCTATTAATTGATTCTCCAAAAGCTTCACTTCCTTACTTGTTGCTTTCATGAGTACTGCGTTCTCGTGCGCAGACTGCTCTGCTCCGGTCGCTGTTTCTTTAATGGCTTTCACCTTGCTCTCCACTGAATCAACCTTTTGCCCCATTTCATTCAGTTTCGCTACAAAGGGCTGCACAGCATCGAAAACTGCTCGTCTCACCAACTCTTCCAAGGTTTCCCCCTTCCCCTGTAGCGTCACCATCACCGATTTACTCATTGCTGGGCTCTGCTTTTTCATCGCCATCTTGGGGGGGGGGACGCCAACTGAGTTCTGAAACTCGGTAAAGGGGGAAGAAATCCGTGCCTTCTTAGCTTCAGCTCCCACCAATCCTTCGCATATGCTTAAGAATCAGAAGGGATTCGCTTACTTACAGGCTTTCACCTTAAATCTGCTTATTGCCGTTCTCCATGGCCTGGCAGCACACGCGGTGCTGCGCAAGTCTGCCGGCCTCCATTGGAGCAAGTGGGCAATTTACCCCCTGCATTACTTCCAGAGGGTTCTTCCCGCGGCGCCCCGGATCCAGGCTCCCTCACTGGGAGTCCTGGAGGTTAACCCTCGCGGGTCAACCGGCCAGTCAGGCTGCTCAGACAGTTCCCCCCGGACCTGCGAAGAGGAATGTCCGACATGGCCGGGAAAACGAAACCGAATCCATATTCATAAGCCTTCTTAATAACATGAGGGGAGGTTTGACCACTAACATGATGACAAAGTAATGCATATGCCCCACAGCTAAACTGAAACATGATGTCTTCACTTCTGGAGCATTTATCAAAGACAATCTTTAGAACATAGGTGATATCTTCCGCAAAGGAAGTTGTGTCTGACTTGGATGTGCAGAAAGGTAGTCACAAAATAACACCAAAGAAAGGTACATTTTACTGTGCAATAGCCCAGCTCAGTCAAGTGCAAAGTCCCTGCTGAAGGATTCATACACAGAAGCGAAGAGTGGAAGGCAAAAAGTAAACAACTCACTGAGCAATGAACAAAGAAGAGCAGAACTTGAGTCCAGTTGGCCAAGGAACAACAGAATACCTGCTTTATGTCCACCGGTGAAGGTAGAACAAGTGATTCTGGCAACATGATTCTATCATTCAGACAGTACTAGTTTGATGTGGAACTCCTTTGATTTCTGGGTCTGGGCTGTATGCCAGCAAGAGGTGCTGATGGATGGGGATTTCCCCCACACTCACCTTCCTCCTATCAGTACCTTTTGATTCCTAGAGAAAGATTATTTATGACTGCAGTACCCAGAAGGCATATTTGCCACACGCCTCCAGGCATCATATTGAAAGGGACTGCTGAGGGAAGGCAAAAGCATGGAAAATCCACACCAGTTATTGCTTTCTGCTGACAGTTTGATATAATCTAGTATTTATATAATTAAAGTATAAATAATTTTTGTATACCCTTGTTCCAGCACCAAAAACGCAGTCTTTTTCACGCAGTAGACTCTTAATTTTGTTTATTATTTTCAGAAAACCAGATTCTTCTTACACTCCTAGGAACTTTCAGTATCTTTATACATACAGAAGCCAAGATGCACAAATATTAAAAAGTCTTGTGACAACATGAAAAGATCTCTGGAAAACCAAAGTCTATGAGGAGTGGAGCCAAATTTATTTATTTAGATATTTATATGCCTCTTTTCTCCCTGAGATGGACCCACAGTGGCTTACAGCAGCATTCTCCCTTCTACCAACAACCATGTGAACTAAGGGCCAAGCTACAAGTGATGAATGACACAGATCGGACACTTGTCAGCTTTCCTCGAGTTTTGATGGGAAATGTAGGTGTCCTGGTCTTGCAGCTTGGCTCTCTGACTGCTGTCCAATGGACTTTTCAACTGTCACTTGTCCAACATTCCACCGCCTACATTTCCCATCAAAACTTGAGGGAAGCTGACAAGTGTCCAACCTGTGTCATTCGTCACTTGTAGTTTTGCCCTAAGTTAGGCTGTGAGTGTGTGACTGGTCCAAGCTCACCAAAAAAATCCCATGGTAGAGAGGGTTGAACCTGAGTTTCCCAGAGCCCAGTCCAACACTCTACTCACTACATCAGATTGGCCAAAATCAAATTACGGGATTTAGGAATGTTTGATAAAGAAGGGATTGAAAAGTCTATGTAAGTAATGCCTGCACTAGTTAAACTTTAAATTAGCATTTTAAAAATGTGGATGAACCAGACAAGAAGGAGAAAGTAAGAAAAGTAGAACAGATGACAGAATCAGAGTAGACATCATTTTCTGCTCTGTAATAATAGCAGGATATTGCAGGAGTCTTGCAGTCAAGTATTTATTTTATTTTTTTAAGGATTCTTTTTCAGTTTTAGGAAAAATGCATGTGGAGCTACAGTGAATTATTTATCAAGTACCTATTGTACTGCAAGTTGAGAAATGTCAAGATTTCAGTCTATTAACTGTATTTGTTTATGTTAAGAAAAAAGCAAACAAACACATGGTATAAAGATTCCAAACTTTACCAATTTATGGCAGAATTTATTTGACCTCAAGTGTACTCTGAAAGAAAATGAGAAATCTGTCTTTTATTTATTTACATTATTTATTTATGGTATTTATAGCCCATCTTTCTCACAGAGACTGGAGGCAGATTACACAGGGTAATTCCACACAATCAATAGCTTGGGACATTCAATAAACAATACAATAGGTATAGATTACAGAACAATTTGCAAACAAGCTGAAATCTGATACAGAGCTGAAATAATGTTGAAACAAAACATAAGCATTTTGGCATGATATACTACACAACAACAAGAGGCTGTGCACAATAATATAGCCCACAGTCCCTATACCTTTATTGATGCATCTTTATCAACCGCTTTACATTAGCCATAAAAATGGATTGAAGGAGGCCTTTAGGCAGGGATGCTTTAGATACTGTTCTTTCTTTGGATATTAAAAGGGTGAGTCACAAAATGAGAAAAGCATCAAACAATCTGTGTGATACTTGTAATTGTGCACAAATAATATGAATAATCCATTCTGAAAGCCAATCCAATTTGTATGGGCTGAATGGCAGAATATCATGTGGGCAGGCCCTTTGCCATGTCTGTAATGTATTCATACAGGAACCAAGTGACTGTGGCAAATTACTTCCTGTCTCATGGCTGACCAGACCTGGGACCCACTCATTCCAAACAGCAACCATGGTAGGTTACAGGATGTCATGGCCTATCTCAGGTACTAGTTGGTCCTACACATTGTGCAGGTCATACACTTGATCTGACATTTTCTATGGGAGGAAGGAATGCAATCTGAGGGTGGAAGAATTGGCATGGCCAGATCACTATTTGCTTGGGTTAGACTTAAAGGGAATCTACAGGGTTGGGTGATCTATTAAAATGATCTGCTCCCAGACCTAGATGGATCCTAATGGCTTTCTGATGGCTCTAGGGGACTTTCCTGCTGATATGGCTGGTGCTCCTGTTGATACCCTGGTTGACTTCTAAATGACCCAGGTGGTTGACATGATCACTCCTGGAAGTCCTCTCTCAAGTGTTAGAGCGCAGGTATCCCCTTGAAAGACAAGGGAGACAGCTAGAGAGACAGTCTAGGAGGATTCGGGATGACCCTGATAATATAAGGGTGAAAGCTCACTTTAAAGCATATTCTGTGCGTGCAATGGCAGCAAAAAACAGCACTTTTCTGCCATCATGGCTTCTGCAGAAGTGTAGGCCAGCAGAGCTGTTCTGGGTGCAGGGGCGGTGTCAGGCTTTCTGGCACCCGCGGCTGCCCCTACATGCGCGCACACCCCTGGACTGCATGATGACATCACCGCGTGATGTCGTCATCACGCAGCAAAGCCGTCCCCATTGGCCAGCGGGTGGCTGGGACAGTGTGCGGAGGCTGCCCGCGCTCCGCACACCGCTCCAGATACCTGCTGTGCCTGGCCTGCGGCTGCTGCACCTGGCCAGGGATGTGTGGTGGCAGCGGCGGCGGCGCAGGGCTGGCCGGCTGCAGCAGCTTCAGGCCAGGAATGCCTGTGCCCCCAGCACCCCCTCCAGTGCCCCCTCCAGTGCCCCAGCACCCGCGGTGCCTGCCTCATCACCTCAATGATGGCACCAGCCCTGTCTGAGTGGTCTGTTGAGCTATGGCCTGCAGGGGGTGGTAGACTGACCATTTTGCTCAGCACTCTGCAGATAAAATCTCTCACATCTGTTCCAACTTGGATAGGGCTGCCAGGTCCCCCAACTCCCCTGGCAGGAGATCAGGGGCTCGGTACTTACCTTGCTGTATTCCTGTTCCATGAGCACTCCCGGCTTGTGCAATGACATCACTTTCAGGAAGTGACATCATTGCCCAGGTCAAGGGGTAACCTGGGAGTGCTCCTGCACTCGCCAGAGGGATGAATCGGGCCCAATTTGACTCGAATTGGGTACACTGCTGGGCACGATTTGGCTGGAATTGGGCTGCTGTGGACACAGGAGTGAGCCACACCACCTGGGGGGCACTCTGGGAAGCACATACACCCCTCGCCGGCAAGCTAAGTGGAGGCGGAGGCTGGAGGGTGAGACCAGGGGATCCTCCATCCTGGGCAGGCGAATGGCACCCTTAAACTTGGACTGTACATAAGTGGTGGCATGGTCAGGTGCCGACCTGTCCAGTTGTTTGCGATGATTTTCAGTTTAGTCAGCCTGAGGATATGGACAGGATTCTTGGAGGCCTGAGGCTTATCCTGTCCTTTGAAGACCCTTGCTCTTTCTACTTAAATCTGCTGGGGTAGGGGGAGCTGGCTGACTGGATCTGAGAGGCAGTTAATGCCTCCTTGAAAGAGAGGGTGGTTGCTCCCAGCCTTAAAGCAGATTGTGGTGCATCTACTTCTAAAGAAACCTACATTGGACCCTGGAGATCTCATAGGGTTGTCAGCCTCTAGGTAGTGGCTGGAGATCTCCTGGAATTACAACTGATCTCTAGGCCACAGAGATCAGTTCACCTGGAGAAAATGGCTACTTTTGGGGGTGGACTCTATGGAATTATGCCATGCCAAGGTCCTTTCTCTCCCCAAACCCCACTTTCTCCAGGTTTCTCCAGGTTTCACACCCCAGATCTCCAGGAATTTCCCAACTTGGAACTGGCAACCCTAAGATCTCAATAACTATCAACCAGTCTCAAACATTCTGATTTTGAGCAAGGTGATTGAACAGAACAACTTCAAGGAGCTCAACCAATGGGATCTTCTGGAATTTTGAAAATGTGTAGTGGATCACATCACAAAATTGTTGCCATGGGGGGAGCATGGCCAACAGTAAAATGGCTTCCAAATAGGGTTATCAGTGGTCCCTTATTAGGTGTGGGGGTATCTCCCACTCCCATTATCCACCTCCTGTCAACACTCACATGGCCAGCATGGGAAAAAAGTAGAGGAATGGGCCTCCCAGGGCATGCTCCTGGCACAGCTCAACAACGTTACTCCAAGGGAGCGATCTTGGGAGTAACACAGTCATGCCATGCCGGGAATGTGCCCTGGAAGGCCTGTTACCCTGCCTTTTCCCATTGCTCCCCCCATTCCCGGACCACTTCCAGGGCCTGCACAATGACGTCACCCCTGGAAGTGACATCACTGCATCACCATCAGGAGTGTGCATGCAAAGCTCGCACATGAAGATCTACTCAAGGTAAGTGCCAGTCCCCCTGCCTTGGAGGGTAAGGGGACCTGGAAACCCTACTTCCAAGGGGTCTGGGATAATCAGTCACAAAATAATGGGAAGTTCCAATGCATATATCTACATATCTTGAAGGTGGTGGTGGAGAGCACCCTCAAGCCATAGCTGACTTATGGTGATCCCAATGGGGTTTTCATGGCAAGAGACTAACAGAGGTGTTTTGCCGTTGCCTGCTTCTGTAACCCTTGTCTTCATTGGAGGTCTCCCATCCAATTACTAACCAAGGTCGACCCTGCTTAGCTTTTGAGATCTGTAGCAGTTTCAAAATGGTTGCTTCTTGGAGGCAATAAGGTGATGCCCCTTGGGCTCTTTCTGAAGCACCTCCTGCTCTAACAAGATGAAGGAAAGCCAAGATTGCTTCTCTGCCTTGGGGAAGAAGGTAGTAGGCATAAGGAAACACATCAATGGTTACCATGGTACCAGTGGCCATCACACTGGGCATCACTGCTGTAAAATTTGTATCCTAATCTCAAATCAATGTTCTGCAGATTTAATCTTTTAACATATGGCAATACACCATAGACTTCCTTATTACACTTGCTAGCACAGATTGATTTATTAATTTTGCAGCATTCTGCCAGAAATGAACAGTTGATGCCGTTTATGTATATGAGGCTGGCCAACTTAGCAACTGTTTATACATATAACCCACTAGGATGATGGACTTTTTTAAAAAAAGAAAAACCCTGCCTTTCATCTTACTTTCATGCACCTTTCCTTTTCCTCTTTAATTAGTTTCATAGTTTTCTGCCAAAGAAAAGTAATATGTTTAAATTTAGGAAAGGAGAAAAAACAGTTCTACCTCAGTCTAGGCTACACCAAATCCCCATACTGTTATGGTTTTGGTGCCATCCTGTGGCCACTTTGATTTCGTCTGGTAATAGCTTGGTTTTTTCATATCTCGTCTTTTAACATTGTGTCCTAAGTAGGATAAGATAATCTGCCACTGTTCAAAAGCTGGCAGATTGATCGTGCTACAGAGAACTGACTTACAGTTTAAAACTCCTGCTCTTCTGAGTCTTTTCATATCTATTTCTGCTCTGTCATGTGATACAGGCATTATTTCTTTCCCGCACCCTTTATTTGATTTATTGCATTTCTAGTCTGCTCGCCCTGCAGGTGGGCTCAGAGCAGATAACATCACATAATAAAACCACATAAAAATCACATTTGAACATTAAAACATAAAATGCAGCAAAAGACACTACCCTACACAGCAGCCAATATGGCCAGACCAACCCAGTACACCCCATAGGGTGGGAGATGACAAACAGTATGAGGTGAGTCAGCAGAGAACCTGGGTTAGGGGGTTACAATCCCACCCCCCTCAACAGGAGACCCGTCTGAGATTCTTGAGCCTTCAGCTAAAAATAGCAGAACAGTCTCACCAGAAGGATCCCATTTCCTGGTCTACACATATGTGGAGCACATGAGGCGGCAGAATGGATTGCAATACATCACTCCATATTGCAGATGCTGGGTCAAGTTTTTGAATGTTCTTTCCTTGCCGTTCTTAGGGTTTTATTGTGTGGGTTTTTTTTAAAAAAAACAGGAATTGTATTTATTGAAGATTTATGAACTACCTTGAGAGCTGTTGGTTGAGATCTAAACATTTTAAATAAGCGAATAAAACCAGCAAAACAGTCAACATGCTGAGCTATAACTTTTCCTTTGACGTGCTGTTTTTAAAAAGCAAGGAGATTTTAAATATGGGGGAATGTTCAAAAGTGATGCCCTGATCTGTAGTCTGAAGTGGTGCAGTCCATTTTGCTACCTCGGCATCCTACCGCAATCCCATCCCATTCTGCAGCATGTGTATACATAGTCAAAGAGACATATAATGAGAAACAGCTAAAGGATCCACGATTATTAATTAACAAGCAAGATGCCTGCAAGGACGCTCAGGGAGAATCTTATTTTCCCAATCCCTCTCCCTCCTTCCTTCTTTTCCTTTTTCTTCCCACTCCACAGCAGTTGGAAGTTAGAAAGTCCTATTGATAAGTCTCGGTACAGTCGATTGGGATCAAAAGCCTTCCTTGTTTTTCTCTCAGGACATATTCAGCATTTGTACCCAGCAACGTTATCTTGCAGATAATTTTAGGTCTTCCTATCCACATCAAGCTCCTCCTTTAAAAAATTCTTCTTCTGTCCTCTCCCCTTTCTTTAATACTAAGCATTTGAAGAGTACTTTTTGCAGGTAGTTGAAGGCTTACCCAAAGGTGTGAGGACTGGAAACATCTGAGCCAGCTGAAAAAGACCCATGGCTGAGCATCTGTCCCTCCCTCCCCTTTTTTGCAGGTAATTTAAGCCTTGGCTTGTTCAAAGGCCATGAGCTAAAGGGCTCTGGGTCCTTGGCTTTTAGCCTATGGCTTTCAGCCTGCAACCCTTTGTGAGCTGTCTTGCCCAAAGCCAGCATCGGTCTAGGACAACTTTATATCCCACCTTCTGATGAAAGAGTTTCCTAAAGTGTCTTCAGGGCTTTTTTTCAGCTGGAACATGGTGGAACGGAGTTTCGGAACCTCTTGAAAATGGGCACATGACTGGTGGCCCCGCCCCCTGATCTCCAGGCAGAGGGAGATCTTTGTCTGGAGATCAGGGGGCGGGGCCACCAGCCATGTGACCATTTTCTCCGAGGGCAACCCACTGCGTTCCACCACCTCTTTTCCCAGAAAAAAAGCCGAGTGTCTTTATATGTTTCTTATAATTTGGAGGATGGGGATTATTTAGTTGTATTTAAACAATATATATAAGTCCCCAGTGTGGGAAAAAATGGAGTGTAAAATTTAATTAAAGAAATGAATACTTGATGCTCGTATTAGCCTCTGAGCTTACTGCATGCTTACAATAAATACATCAAAACATTTTTTATTTTATCTTGATCTCAGCACAGCAATGCTGGGATGTGGGAAAGGAATGATGGCACACACCTAAGGCAATACAGCTCCACTTTAGAGAAGTCATAAATTGAGGTGTAACACTAAACTAGAACAGTGACCATGGCTATTTTCTCTTCTATAAACCCTAAAGTCATTCAAAACCACCTGCAGTCTTTCATATACAATCATATTACATCCAACCATCTTCCAGCAATCAAATCTGCTGTAATCCTAAATCAGACATGTGCGTGCGTGTGCGCATGCACACACTCACATGCAAGCATGTTCAGGTTTTGTTTTGCTTCCATACAATTGTGGTAGACATCAACCAGCATTATACTAAAAATTGGCTTCTTCAAAACAAAACATGCTGAGCTCAGCCAACAGTTCCAAGATGATCTGCAACCCTGAAAAAATATAGAAGCATAATGGAAAATTTCCTTGCCTACCATTATTAATGGGAGGTAATAAGCCTTGCAGGGAAAAGTATTTTTCCTAGGTTGACATTTTGAGATCTAAGTGATTTTGCAGTAAAAAAGCTATAAAGTGGCAATAATGAATTGCTGAATTAGGAGCTGTTTAACATCAAATCTTCTTCCAATAGCTGTTAGGCAGTCATAAAATCGACATTAACTATGCATCTTCTCAGCTCCTCTTCCCTCATTGCCTCTTCAGATTATTTTCTAAGCAGCTGTCTTATGTGTCCATTTGATGCCTCTTTGGTACTGTTTTATTTAATTCATTACCATCCCAGAATCATGTTTGGCCAGAAAACTAGTAAAAGGAGAGCTTTCTGTAGAACTGGTGGAATCCCTGGCCAGAACTCCAAAGACCATGCATGGAGTTCCACATACCCACCCACATGCAATGGGGCGTTTCTAGCCCTGCATTCCAATCAGGCCCTTTGCAGCCTCCCCAAAAATGTTCCTGCAAGTAGGGAACCCTCCAGAGTGGGATTTAACATGACACAAAAGCCTGAATTTAGAAAATAAAAATATTAAGCAGAAGTGTTTTCCATTTGCACATGGTGCTCTTTGGATCCCAGTTCCTGTATATTAGCTGTCATCATTAAATGATTGTGCCACCCACTCAGCGAAACCGAGCTTCCACGCAATGGATACTGACACATTTCTTTACAGTTCACTGACTGCTAGTCAAAAATAGGTTTTCTCCAAAGATATAATTAATCACCGTTGTTATAAAAGTTGGAATGATGTCTACTGCCTTGCCAGAAACTATTATATGCTTGACTTGAATTATGTAACTGCTTTCATATAAGTTTCCTTCACCAGTGATGCTATTTTCAGAATTCAATTAGGATTCTTAAATAGAGGATTGGAGTATATGTAATTCCTCATTCACAAAGACATTTCAATGAACCTGCCTACTTGCACTTTAATTTGAGAGTACCTTTTGGAACCTATTGTAATGCCTTGAGCCTTCAAGAAGGGGGAGGCTATCAAAGTTCCTTTGAAAGTTCAAGTGGAAATGTCTCAGTAAAACTGAACTGATCCATTAGCCTCCAACTGCATGCTGTCTCATAAAAAAATATTATTCATTTTGGACATGTCTACAAAGCCAGTCTTCATGAATAATTTCATATTGTATTCTAGAAAAACTTTTTAAAAAAACTTTTATCACTGGTTTAGACTCATTACATTTCATTTTGGCACACTGCCATCTTGTCTCTGAAACTTTATTCCAGCAAGAATTTACATCCCATATTCTGCCAGTATAAAAAGCAGTTCATTAAAAAGGACAGGGATAGAAGAACACAAAGGACAAGAAATAAACTAAAAAGTCTGACACAATTATTCTTTTTGCTCTGACACCAGACAGCTTTGCCTCTTCATCAAGCGATATACCATTATTTATTTATTTTATTACGTTGTTTATATTCTGCCTTTCTCACTAAGATGCAAGGATTGGATTACAGGATATAAAACAGTGTTATGAGACAATATAAGGCATTCACTAAACAATGTAATAAGACTAGGATAACAGAATTAGAAAACAATGCAAACAAACTATTTAAGGCAAGGTATGCGATAAAAACACAGAAAGTGGATTACAAGGTATAAGACAATGCAGTGAACATTTTAAACTCGCCTGCAAAGCAATAATCCTGAACAAACTGTCTACAATTGAACATCATTGTGTTTTAGTAAGAACCCAGTTGTGAGACAAAGGTTTAATCAGGGCTTTTTTCTGGTAAAAGAGGTGGTGGAACTCAGTGGGTTGCCCGCAGAGAAAATGGTCACATGGCTGGTGGCCCCACCCCCTGATCTCCAGACAGAGGGGAGTTCAATCTAAACTCCCTTCTGTCTGGAGATCAGGGGGCGGGGCCACCAGCCATGTGACCATTTACAAGAGGTTCCAGAACTCCATTCCACCACGTTCCAGCTGAAAAAAAGCCCTGGATTTAATGTGTGGAAATGGGCTGTGGAGCATTTCATAGCAGAGAGGTAAATAACATCCCATTAAGCCTCTGTTAAAATGACAGGACTTTTTTCTGCAGGTTGTTAGCAGCCCAACTTCCAAGCCTTTCCTGGTGGTATTGAGCTAAAATCCATTCCTACTGAGAAATGATGGTAAGTAATTATTACTAGATACAGACTTATTTTACCAATTGTTTTAGGTCTGTTAAAATATAGGGTGAAATATGTGCATCATCATTCAGCACACAACTGAAGATCTATAACGGGCCAAGCAGCAGGTCTGCTCAGAAGTGTTATTCAGTGTGGCTTACTCCCAGGAAAGTATCCTGAAGCTCCACCAAATAACATGGGACCCACTATGCTATAAGTTCTAGGCCTCTTAAACCAAAGAGGAATTTAGCTTATCAAGTTAGAAGTTGAGCCCTTTCCTGTCCTTGTAGATGCAAATGAGACATAATATCAATTGAGTGAACTGACTGGCACCAAAACTGTGCAATTCCCTTCCCAGAGAAATTCATCTGCCTCCTATTCTGACAGCGGGTTTCATTTGGCATTCCCTAACTGATGCTCCTTTCTGTTTATGTTTTAATGACTGTTGTTGATATATATGTTTTAAAAGTTAATGTTAAATGTCTTTTAAACCATTTACTTCCTTCAGAGGTTGAATTAGGTAGAAAGGTGGGATAAAAATGTTTAAAAAATAAAGTAAACTATCCATTCACAAATGTTTGAGCTAAAATTACACACTTAGCAGCCAAACTACGATGTAAGATTTCAGTCCACACAGAAAGCTCAGATGTGGCTGGACTATCTTGCTGGAAGCTAATTGAACAGAGAAGAGAATGGAAGGGGCAGCTAGCATTGAAAATGCTCCTACAGATTAGTGCAATCCTAAAGAGAGTTACTCCAGTCTAAGCCCACTGAAATCAGTGGGCTTAGATTGGAGTAACTCTGTTTAGGATTGCATTGTGAACAGAGGAGGAGCAACCAATAAGGTAGTATGATCTCAGTATATTCTTTGTTTGGAGGAGGCTGTATAGCCTGAAGCACAGGGACTAATCTTGTGAATCAAATAAGCTCTTGAACACTGGCTGGTTTTACATCAGACACCAGTCAATGAATAAATGAAAATTTTGAACTTTCACCTTTGTTTTCTCCTTTCTACTTTTAAAAAGACTATGTGCATTTTCTGATTTTTGTTTCTTCTTTTATTATAAAACTGTGCCTGTTGACTACCACTCTGCCTGCTCCAACTGGCTGCTTAATCACATTAGGAAAGACTGATCTCTCGTAATCATTGGGAGCAATTTTTTGTTCCTTATACAGGAGGCTTTAGAATTAGGTGTGATAGTCACATTAAAAGAACTAGCTAGCTGCAGCTAATGGTAAAATAGGTGTTTGCAAGATTTCAGGAAAGATCTCCAGTCTGGTTGTCCAGGACAATGCAATACTCTGCCTGTTTGCTCAGGCTGGAAATCTTCTCCCCGCCCCGCCCCGCCCCCCCCTGCCCCCATTTTCTGGCAGCATCATTTAATTAGGGTTGGCAACAACCTGGAGAAAAAATACTTGCCCTTTTAATAAAGGCTTTATGTGTGGAAATGGGCATTTGAAGCTTTTTGTAACACAGAGGTAAATAAAATCGCCATTAAGCCTCTGTTTAAGGGGCAGGACATTTTTTTCTCCAGGATGTTGGCAACTCTATGATCTAATCCAATTATGTCTCTTTCACAACCTGTATTTCTATTTAAGACTACAAGCTGAAGACTTGAGACTTTTCTGTCATACCCTGAAACCTTTTATTTTCTCTGTCCTCTACCCACCCCTTTTTGTTCTGAATATCCAACCTGATTAAGAGTTCTGAAGAACTTTAAAGTATATAGGGTTGCCAGCCCTTGGCTACAATCTCTGGGAGATGGCAGTGGGGTAGGGAGAATGTCCCATGATGTAGAAATATTATTTTCAGCTGCATAACCAGAAGTGACATCATGGGATGTTGTCACATTTCCCCAAAAGTTTACCATAGAGTTTCAGTGAAATGTTGGAACGTTCTGCAACATGGTGATGTAACTTACAGTTAAATGCCCAGAAATGGCATTGTGGCATTACTGGACATGACACCCCCCCCCAATTTTCTCTGTGAATGCCAGCAGGAAATGGGGGGATGGTGTATTTTAGGAGGGGGTTGTCCACCTACATGTACATCATTTGATGATGCTTTTGGTTGCTCCTAACAAAATGTACCATACAGCTTTTAAAAAAAATCTTTTGTAGACTTACACAGCTATCTACAATTTGCCTGTTTGGGAAATACTGAATGTAGCTGTCATAGAAAGTGATACTTCAACTAAAAAAAAAGAGATGATCTTCAAATATTTCTTTCCCCTCCAGCCTTTTGGTTTCTGCTCTTGTTCAGCACTATAATCTCCAACCTTCTTCAATGTATGGAGGGGGATATAAAATAATTCCATGCCTCAGTACGTAGAACTTCATTTTTTTCTTTCAGAGTATAATACCTATCTAACTACTGTCATCTAATTAGAGTTCTGTTTCACATCCCCTTCAATATACACTGCTTCTTAGGATTTTACTGTGTTCTTTTCCAATCTACGGCTACTTCCTTATGTTCTAATTTTTTCAGGTTTTCCCTGTCCCAAAGCCATGTCTTCCCGATCCACTTTGAGAACTGTTTTCACATGCATTGTCCTCATGCATGTTTTGTGGGTGTTTGTTGTGAAAAAAAGATCTCAAAACAGAAAACGTGTTCTTTATCTGCACCTCGTGACAAACGACGTTGGTGCATTCCCGCCCAACTTTCCTTTTTTTGAGTGCATGTGGGATTGTGCTATACCCTTGTCCTGTCTTTCAGCTTCTGTAGAAACTGTGCATGCATAGTACTCTGTTCTCTACCGTTGATTTCCCACTCACAGTTTTAAATGCAAAAGTGTTTAATAAATATGTGAACAGTAGAGTAGCACAATCGTGATTCCATATTTAAAATAAAACCAGAAATGGCATTCTGTTCTCAATGTTGTTCCTAGACTGATAATCCAATCGCTGAGTGAACCAATGTAGCAAGCAGTGCAGTATGATTCCCTTTGTATACGTAGATATCATAATAGTGCAAGGACTGTTAAAAAAGTAAAAAAGGGGGAACTATACAATCACGCATGCGAGCCAGACACGTGTGATGTTTAAAGAAGGGGTAATGGCAAGAAGAGGAGTTGGATTTGTGGGAAGGCTCTTCTAAAGCACAAAAAAGCCTCCGCATGCATTGAAACCGTAGGATAATCATGCAGAAAACCTGCATCAAAAATAAACATGGACAAAAAACTGAGATCATGATGACCTGCTCATGCATGGGAAACGATGATGTGTGTAATGAGTAAGATAACCCGCCAGAGTTCCATTGGCAGGCCGTCCCATTAAGGATGTGTAGAAGAAGCCTAAACCAGCTAATAGTATAATACAGGGTTCATTTTGCGGGAGGAATGCACAGGGACGCAGTTCCGGTAGTTCCCCATAGAGGTTACGTCAGGTGGCCCCGCCCACCTGACTCTCGGCCATTTTGGGCCCATTTTGGCCTGGATTGGGGCCGAAATGGCCCGGATTGGTCCTCTGATGGGTGATGGATCACTCTCCTGCTCAGCAGCAGTCTGATCCTTACCATTTTGGCCCATTTTTTGGCCATTTTCAGCCCCTTTTTGCCATTTTGGGCCCAATTTCAACCCTGATTGGCCAGGATTGGGTCCAAAACAGCCAGGAAAAGTGATGTCAGGGGTGTGTGGCATATACAAATCAGTTATGCTATAATGACACACGGTGATGGCAAGGGGCATGGCATATGCTAATAATTGTGCTAATGGGTTATGCTAATGAGTTCCTCCAGCTCTTTTTCTACGAAATGACCCCTGGTATAATAAATTCTTCAATAAAGGAAACACATTTTCTTCATTATTCTGCTTCACTATTTGGTATGCAAACAGTAAGAGAAACATTCTTGCTGTTCAATTATGTAATTTAAGCACCTCATATAAAATAAGAGAAATCTGGGTGATGTCAACACCTGCAGAATTTTACTAGTAATCCCTTCCACCATTTTTTTAAAAAATGCCATTTAAATATGAAATCCAGTTTTTGAAATCCAGTGTGCCTGATCTCACCTGCAACCATAGAACTTAGACATTGTTTCCAACTAACAACCCCCCTCCTAGGTGTATAAAACTCATACATTTTAGAGTGCACATGTCACACTTAACTGAGGTAAGAAATTGCAGCCTCTTTGCTTGCATATCGCATCTCAGTAAAAAAAACACAATTATCTTTACAACTTTAGCTGCACTACTTAATCTGCACACTTAAAGGGAAAGTTGACATTCACAAGGGCCCAAGACTAAACAAGCTTCACAGAGATCAAATTAAGTGATGCTCTTCTTTCTTGTCAATCAGCAGGTAACAGTGTACATCAAATATCCAATTGTGTGGATCAAATTGCATGGCAAATGAAACAGTGGACTAAAACACTGATCAAGTTGAATAAAGAAGGCCAAACCTCTAGGAATTCTGCTCTTTGATTTAATGTAAAATCCAAGTGATCTTTCCTAACTGAAAACATTTCCTACATGGAAGTCGCTTGGACATAGTCTGTTGAGCGCATCCCACATACAGTTCTTTGCATGTGACAACATCTATTTTCTGAAGAAGGAAGCCCTCTACAGTTGTGACTTCCTGCTGAACACAAATATGGCCCAAACACTTATTATGTTCATTTGTCATCGGTGACAGGCTATTTTTACTTCGTGGCAAGCAGTCCTGAACATTACAAATACTTGTTACTTTTTCCCAGTACAAACTTTGCAAAGATTAAAGGTCAAATAGCAAAGAAAGAAATGCAGATTCACAAGTTTGCATTCCATTTCTGATACATTTTTATGCCACTAGTGTTTTTGACATTTGCATAAACATATAAAACTAAATACTAGCCAGACACAGTGTTGCATTAGTTCCACCAAAGCCAAAAGAATTAGTGAGAGCAATTCGCCGTTTTTCACTTCCCCATTTTTGAGGTACAAGTGGAACATAGTTGAGATCAAATGGTGGCTCTGTCTGATCCAAATTTAGAGTCGGTGGTAAAACTTTATGGTAACAAGCCAAAGCTGTAAATGCTGCCTCAATAGCCCCTGCAGCACCCAAGAGATGGCCTGTTGCTCCCTTTGTAGAGGAAACTGCAAGAGAGTATGCATGTTCTTTAAAGAGTCTTTTAATAGCTTGATTCTCTGCAGCATCTCCTAGTGGAGTGGAGGTGGCATGAGCATTGATATATGTTACATCTTCAGGGCAAATTCTGGAATCCTTTAATGCTGTAGCCATGCATCTAAGGTGGGGTGGGGGAGAAGAAAGAGAGAGAGATTAAAGCTATATCCTGTGCATGATTTCTGAGAGTAAGTTCCCTTGACCTCCGAGAGGCTTCTTTCTGAGTAAATATGTTTAGGATTGTGCTGTAATTGTGTTTTTAATGGAAGATTTATACAGTGACTGGGATTCTTTTGTCTCTACTGATTAAAGGATTTTCTATTGGTGGAATGGAACTTCCTCGCCTCCATTGTATTCCCAAATGCCCAACTGAAATGCTGCTCCTGTGGAACAAGAGACACGCAGGAACACTCTGAGGGTGGACTGGAGTATGTAGTGGGAGAAGGAAACTGGCAAAAATCACCTCCTTCTGTTAGATGAAGTTTTCTGCAAGATCCAACACCCAGTGAAAGAAAAGATTAAAATCAGAATACCAGTGTAACATATTAATTTTGTACACTTCACACAATTTTACTAGATACAAATGAGTAAGAATAGAATCGCCGGGCTTTGTCTTTAAGGTAAGAATAAATGCTTCTGTATGCTAATCATTTTAATAAAAAGAGCCTATGGAATCTATCATGAAGCTAAGATTGAACTAGAAAAGATATTATTTTGAAGCTTCCGCTGTGTTATTTCTTTAAACTGAACAAATCTCTCCTCAAACACTTCTTTTGCTATATCTAATTAACAGTGAAATCCTAAGACAACTTTTCTAGGAGTAAGTGCCACTGAATAGAGCTCAATAGGATTCTGAGTAGACCTGTTAAGGATTGCTCTCTGATGTAAGTAGAAACTCTCTTCCTGAAGTTTGATAAACTGCATTGCCATTAAAAATGAGGGAAGTGAATGTACTGAACCTTTATCACACAATTATTGATTATTTTCATAGTATTTTATAGCAAGTCTCACAATTGTCATCTCACAGGTCCCACAAGAGCCCTCAAGTTAGACAAAAATGAGAAACAGCAATCTGGCTAACTATAGAGCTGCATGAGAAACTGAAGCTATTTTTTTCACATTTAAACTCAGTACTGCATCAGCTGCACCACTATGGCTCCCACGATAGCATGAGAACCAGTGTGGTATAGAGGCTAGAGAGACAGACCAGGATCTGGGTGACTCAGAGCCAAACTACAAGTGACGCTTGACACAGGTTGGACACTTGTCAGCTTCCCTCAAGTTTTGATGGGAAATGTAAGCAGCTTGGTGGAATGTTGGACAAGTGACAGTTGAAAAGTCCATTGGACAGCAGTCGGAGAGCCAAGCTGCAAGACCAGGATGCCTACATTTCCCATCAAAACTTGAGGGAAGCTGACAAGTGTCCAACTTGTGTCAGGCGTCACTTGTAGCTTGGCTCTCAGGTTTGATTCTCTGCACTGGGCCAGTCACACAATCCTACAGCCTAACCTATCTCACAGGGTTTGTTATGAAGAAAAAATAGACGAGAGGAGAATGATGTACGCTGTTTTGGGTTCCCATTAGGGATAAAGGTAGGATATAAATAAAGTTAAATAAATAAATGTCACAAAATCCAAACTAAACTAGTTTTCAAACTAGATTGGAACTTTAAAAACAATTATGAGTATAAATCATTAGAAAAGTATAATTTATGGGTGTGTTACCAATACAAAAAAATCACTTTGCTCCTAATTTTTACCTGAAGGCACCATCCCCATCTGGACTAGGTGCTGTTATGTGACAGGCATCTCCTGAGAGGCCATAGCCCAAAATTTCTGCATACAGTGTGGCTCCTCTTTGTACAGCATGCTCATATTCTTCCAAAACCAAAACTGCAGCACCTTCTCCCATGACAAATCCTTCTCTCTGTGAATGGAACGGCCGGCAAGACAGTTTGGGGCTTGAATTCAAACTTGTACTCAGAGCCCTAGCTCGAGAAAACCCAGCCAGAGACAATGGGCTAATGCAAGCCTCCGTTCCTCCAGCCAGCATCACATCAGCATCCCCATAGGCTACAAATCGAAAGGCGTCTCCAACAGCATGGGCCCCTGTAGTGCAAGCAGTTGATACAGCATGGTTGGGACCTTTTAAGTGGTATTTAATACTAATATGACCTGCAGCCATATTGATTAAGATCTTTGGGACAAAGAATGGGCTGACTTTGTTGTAACCCTTTGTCTTGAACATCAAGGCTGTATCAGAAATATCTTCCAGTGGAACCATTCCCATTCCTATTGCCACACCAGTTCTTAAATGGTCCAGTTCAGATTGCGGGTACCAGCCAGAGTCTTTTAATGCTAGATCGGCAGCACTTATGGCCATGATGGTAGCAGCAGACATGGCTTTGCTCTCTGCTTTTGACACAAAGTTTTCTCCAAGGAACTGACCTTCACCAGCTCCCTTTGGAACACAAGCAGCTACTTTACAGGGAACAGTGGAATATTCCTCTCCCTCAAGAGCAACAATCCCACAATTCCCTTGAAGAAGGCTGTTCCACACAAACTGGGTTCCAACACCGAGAGGAGAAACTAATCCTATACCTGTGATGACCACTCTCCTTCGGACTTGAGAGACTGCACTGGTGTTCATATGCTTAACAATTCTCAAATGCTGATGTGCTTGGGAAATTTGAACACTGAGCCATCCTCTTCTAAACAAATCTCTCAAGCACTGGAGAGGCATGATTGTGATGGCAGTCCCTGCAACAGACAAAAAGGAAAGTATTATTGTAATTATTGATGATGTTGTTCCACCTATGGACCTGAAAAGGGGGGGTGGGGGAAAGACTTCCTTCACAGAACTGCTCAGAGGGGAAACAAAAAGGAAGCGTACCACACAAGGGGAATAATTGAATTCGTAAAGGCAACTACATAAATTTAATAAATAAACAAGTGAGTTATTCCCTATATGATAATTATCCACTGAAAGTGCAAAATCCAAATAAAGTGAGAGAGTATAGTCCCAGAAATTATATAATTCAAAGTTCAGACGGCTGTATATTTGACCACGACGTCACGTAGTCATGAAGGGAAGCACCCGTAGCAGCGGCAACGAGCAGTACCGGTCCAATCCCAATTGGCTCGTTTCAGAGGTACTCTTTCGTCAGGCCCATATTAATTACACTTCCAACATCTGATACAAATTACAACACCGTCGGGGTAGTTATTCACAGATGGCTTGTGCCTGTACTGCATCCATGTGTCTTGTGCTGTGTCAACTACAGTATACTCTACAAAGGCTATGGGGTAGGGTTGCCATCTTCCAGATGAGTCCTGGACGTTTACTGGAATTAGAACCGTTCACCAGACTACAGGGATCAGTTTCCCTGGAGAAACAGCTGCTTTGAAGGATGGAGTATAGGGCATTAACCTCTCCCCTCCTCAAACACCTTCCCTAGGCACTATCCCAAATCTCCAGGAATTTCCAAACCAAGAACTGGTTACCCTGCTATATAGTATGAGTTATAGTTGAAGTACTAAACCTTTGGTCCGCTAGCCATTTCCGTTCAGAGTCTTTGTAAGTCTCAGGGTCCCTATATTTTAGTTCCAGCTTGCTCTGTTTCTTACTCAGTCAAGCCCCATCTCCACAGGCTATGTCATTTGTAGACCTGGGCAGAGAGTTCCTGGAGAGATAGGATGGTAGTGGATAGGTTTTTTTTCAGCTGGATCAGTGATGTGACGACAACATGCACAACAGTGTGTACTGTCATTCTTGAAAGCTGCCACATTCATGGTGTGACCTATGAGCCAAATTCAAGCTATATGAAATTACAAAAAAAAAAATCCCCGATTTCTGCTATAAAATTGCAGCAAACATTTCTTGTAATGAAAATTGTCATGATCTGAAAGTAAGAATGTATTTGTTCTTGCATTTTGCATACCAAAGAGCTAGGTCATGGCCAGCAGAATGTTTTGACTTTTCCTTCCTTCTCTACATAGACCCGAGACAGGTCACCAATGGTTTTTGAGACATTTCAGTAGCAGATTGTGTTGTGGCATTGTCATGTGGCATACTTCTCTTGAAGTAAGAGAAGTCCAAATTCTCCTTGGATTTAAGGGACAGTTATATGGCTGTTTGAATCGCAGCCCATTCTTCTGTATTTAGGCAATTTTCATAAGTCACACATGAGAAGAAAATAAGGAATATAAGGCTCAGATCCATTAATGGGGGAGAGAAACTGTTAATCTAGCTATTATTAAAATATTGGTGTATTAAGTAATTTTCAACTATATATGCTGGTGTGTAACAAATCCATATCCTGTATAAAGATGCATCCCACAACTGTTAGTCAGAATGTCAGCGATTCTCCTGATCTAGCAACATTTAATCCCTCATCCTGGGAAAACTGTTGTGACTAAGTTTATTGAGAACTGTTAGCTGCACCACACTTCATTCTGCATAAAATTCTGAAAGGAGATGTGGCCGTTCCCTGCCAAATTCTTCCTCATTCTACTATGAGAAACCACTACCTCAGCTTAGTGTAAAATCAATACATATATGAATACGTAATAATGGTGTTTTTGTTTTGGTTTGCCTAATATCATTCTAAGGTCTGCCTGCACACTGGGGTGATGACAAGGGGAACCAGCCAGAAGCTGCTTTCGATTTAGCGCTGAGGGCTTCTCATGACAGGACGTCATTGTCACAACTGCGCATGCCAGAGACTTAGAAAAAATAGAGCCTGCTTGCACAAATCCGCCCCCGCCCCTTCCTGAGCATAGAAGTTTCTAAAGGGAAGAGAGGAGGGGGAGGAACCTCTCCTGCTCATCCATTTCCTGATTCAGCTTTACCTAGAATTGAACGCGGGCGGGCGCAGAGTAAAGAAGTTTCTTGCTCTCCAGCAAGGACACCCCGTCAAGCAAACGCTGCTACAGAAGGATGGCGGCTACCATGGGACCGCCTTCGTCTGTGTATTCGCGAGCTGTCAGCGAGCTCTGCCAGAATCCCAGAGAAACGTTTTTAGAGGCCTCCCGCTTGCTGCTTACCTACGCGGATAATATCATCAGGTGAGAGGCGGAGGGACCCAGCAACCAATAGTGGCAATTGAGATTCTCCGCAGCTTGCTCGGTCGCGGAGGCGGGTCGGGATACAAGAGTAATATGAAAAAGCTTGTGGATCACGGTGTGAACGGTTGCTAGAAGTGTTCTGGGCGGGTAGGTTTTGCTTTGATGGCAAAACTGTTGTTGAGTATTGGTAAAGAATACTGTCTGGCGATTGCCTTAGCCTATGCTGCAAGGCTGAGACCCGCCAGTTGCTTCAAGAAAGGTGACATTGCCAAAGCTCCAGCATTGTGTGTTCTGTTATTGAGGCCTACCTTTTTGATCTGACTTGCGAAAGATGCGTGTCTCTTAGGAGGTGACTGCAGGACGGGCAGTGCTATTTACAGTGCACTCGGCTTGGAAGACTGAGTGCATGGACTCTCTGAGCATGTGCAGAGTGCATTTACCTCTTTGCTAAATACCACAGGAGGAGAAGAGAGAAGTTTAGGCCAGCAAGTGAGGCCCTTTGGTGAGGTTGGAGCTACAATATTAACCACCAGAGAACACAGTGACCACAATGGAACAGGACAGGCTGGAGTATCTATTTTGTAAATAAAATTGTTCAGAAAAGAACACCTTTTGCAACTTGAACAGACTTTCCTGGGAAGAGGTGGGTGCTAGGGAAGAGAGAGAGGAAATGGGGAGGGGGGATACAGGGGGGAATGGAACTGCATGCACAAGTCTTTGTGCATCCTCTTTGTATAAAATTCTGGAAGGAAATGTGCCAGCTATTTGACAATTTCTTCCCTAGTCTACTGCGAGAAAGTGCTTCTTTAGTGTAATGAAAAACAAGAACATATATGAGTACATGATAAATACTGGGTTTCTTTATCACTTTAATATTATTGTAAGGCCTGTCTGCAGATTGGGGTGTCAAGTGGAATCAGTGAGAAGCTGCTTCTTGAGATTTAGCACTCAGAGACTCCAATAGCGTGGATGTCTTTTTTGCTAAAGCACATGCCCACAGGCTGACAGAAAATGGAATATGGTTGTCACAAATTCCTTACCATTTCTGTTTTCTGAGAACAGATGTTTCTTAAAGGGACAGGGGCTCTCTGGAGTCTCTTCCTGATGCAGCTTTATCCAGAACTTCCATGCCCCTGCCTGCATTCCAAGGATTTGTTTCTTGCTCACCTGCAAGAGTAACCTATTTAGTTCAAGGAGCGATATCAAATAAATATATATTTTTAATTCAAGAACTGGGAGAGTTCACATCTATGACAGTGTGATCCCACCTTGTGACACTTGCAGTTATGAAAATAACAATGAATCAACTTGAAAAGACATCTTATTTGTTGTTGTATATGCTTAACTACTGTTCCAATCAACATACTGTATAACAATTCAGGTCTGTTGTATTTGAGCAGACCCAGGTCTCAGTCTTTTCTGACTTCTGCTTAGCCTGTCCCTTGAAGATGCACCGACATTGCAGCTGTGTTCTGTGTTGGGATGTCTTCTGTTAACCCTAAAATATTAATATAGACTATTCATAGAAAGGAGTGCTTCTGAGGTGAGAGTGCTTCTCTCTGCAGCTTCAGGCCCCTCCAATATCTCTGGGAAAATTGCGCCTTTTTTTCCTTATAAGGAATATCCCAAATCTTCACCTCCCTCTAGTGGACTAAGGATTACACAAGGACACTCTGGGTAGGTTTACCAGTCTCCAAGTGGTGGTTGGAGATTTCCTGGAATTACCATGGATCTCCAGCAAATAGAGTTCAGTTCCGCTGGAGAAAATGGCTGTCTTGGCCACTGGCCAGACCTTCCTCCTTTGGTGGCATAGCCAGTGGCAAAGGCAGCTGTGGGGCCAGCCAGCCCAGATGAGAAGTCTCTCACCTTGCACTCAGCCAACCCAGCTGAGGCAAGGCAACTGTACGAGGGGTGCCTGGGTGAAGCAATTATTGTATAGGGGTGGCCTGGAGTGAGGCAGAGAAACAGCACCCCCAAGTCATTGGCCCACTGGAATTTTCCCAGTGGCCAGTTAGTTCCTGCTGTGGGTAGAGTTGCCAGGTCCCCTCACCTCCCAGATGGGAGGTGGGAGGCCCAGCACCTACCTGCTATCCCCTGGTTGCACTTGCGTGCCCCCAGCCTGTGCGATGATGTCACTTCTGGGAAGTTACATCACATGTGGGGTGCAGGCCACCCTGGGAGCGCTCCCATGCTCCACAGAGACCCAAATCAGGCCGGATCAGACAGCTGCCAAGGGTGGGAGTGCTGCTGTGCTCCACAGAGGCCCAATCCAGGCCAATTTGGGCCAGGTATGGCCTGGATCAGGCCACTGTGGAACGTGGGAGTGCTGCTGCACTCCACAGCAGCCCAATCAGGGCCAATTTGGGCCCAATACAGGCTGATACAAGTCCGATTTGGGCCCAGATTGGGCTGCTGTGGCACGCGGGATTGCACCCTGGGAGACGCATTCTCCCCTGCTGGCCAGGTAAGTGGGGTTGGGGTTGGGAGAGTGGTTTCTCCCACCCCCAGTGGGGGACTGGCAACCCTAGCTGTGGGTGGGCAAAGGCTACTAAAGAAGGATGCTGGTGGGCCGCAGCCGCCCACCTGCACAGGCGCCATCCAGACCAGCCTCATGCAAGAATAGCCTGGGCTGACCTGCAGCCATCCTTACCACGGGCAGCCTTTGTTCCTTAGACTGCATAACCATGGAAGGGGCATGGTCCTTTCCCTGAGCCATTTTACCTTTCCAATTAGCGTTGCCAACTCTGGGTTGGCAGTTTGGTGCCAGTTTGGTGTAGTGGTTAAGAGCATGGGACCCTAATCTGGAGAGCCGGGTTTGATTCCCCACTCCTCCACTTGAGGCCAGCTAGGTGACCGTGGGCTAGTCACAGTTCTCTGGAGCTCTCTCAGCCCCACCCACCTCACAGGGTGATTATTGTTGCAGGGATAATAATGACATACTTTGTAAACCGCTCTATATGGGCATTAAGTTGTCCTGAAAGGTGGTATATAAATTGAAGGTTGTTGTTGTTACTGGGTTATGAAATTTCTGGAGATTTAGAGTTGGAGCTTGGTGAAGGCAGTGTTTAGGGAAGGGGGAGAACTCCCCTCCTTCCACTGTCATCCTATTATGGGATCTGCCCCATCACGTGATGGAGGCATTTCAAAGGCACATCTATGCCGCTACAAATATTTCAGCTTTCAAGATTTCTTCAACTGAACCTCAGGGTGCACATGGGCAGTTCTAATGTGCCATTCATGGTTAAGAAGTGCCTGTTCCCTTACCAAGAAGATTCTAAGTGGAATTGGAACTGGAGCTGGGGTGGTCAATGCAATTGACATGGCAACTGTGCAAAATATATTAGTTTTCTTGGGGAATCATATTGGAACCATGACTTGCATAACTGAAAAGCAAATCCTACAAGAAGCCACCGTATTGCACTAGAATATACAAGTAGTATTAAAAATATTCCTAATTTAATTTTTAACTTAACAATTGGTCTGTTTAACTAATAATTATTCTTAGTTTTCCTTAGCTGTCCTTAGTTTACAGCTACATAATCAAAAATACTTTCTATTTTTTCTGAAATTCTTGGATGGGTCTGTTGTGAATATAAGATTAATTTATCCATTGATGCATATTCATACAGTTTACTCATCCAATCAGCCATTTCTGGGCAGGTTTCTGCCTTCTGTTTTGTTGCATAAACTACTCTTGCCACTATCACTGTATATTTAAAACGTTCACTATGCTCTTTTTTTTATATCACTCGGTAAAATATTTAATAACAGATTTTTAGCGTTCAGCACAGAGTGGAACTTCAACATCTTTTGCATCTCATCGTGTATTTCTATCCAATATCCGCTAGACAAGGACATTCTGGGTGTGTTTCACACACTACATTTAATAATCCCCAATAACACTGCCACATGCTAGCTGTTGGTGTGGTGTTGTTCTGGCACTCGATTTGAATCCAAAACCCCTTATGCTTCCAAATGTTGAACATGTTGGTGTGCATTCTTGTGAAAAAGTGCCAGTTAAGGGGAGTAGCATGCATCTCTGCATCTTAACTCACCACCTGTACATACAACAGGTTGTACATCCATACAACCATATGTTATTTCTGATGCTCAACTTAGCTAAATCTAAGCAAATTGGGAAGGGTGTGCCAGCCAGGGACGCCCAATGGGTGGCCTCTGTTCCCTTGCTGAGAATCTCCCCAGCCTGGTTAGATTGGTTTGGGTACAGAACTCACACCCTCTATCCTGTGGTCAAATCTCCTTCCTCACTGTGGGTTGTTCAAGACTTGCCCCTTCTTGTATGACAGGTGCACTTAGCTTTTTGCAAATTAGTTGTGCAATGTGTTGCCCAGATTCTATCTATCTATCTGGTACTGCTCATACAGCTATCGCCTTAAGCAGAAATGGGAAAAACCTTCTCTTAATATTATTTCTGATGCTGCCCAGATTGACAAGTCAGATACTTTTGAATAGTATTTTGCAAAACCACTTGCAGTTCACCATGGTAGTCTGTATCTACCACCCCTCCCTACACTTGAAGCTCTTTAGGTACTGGCCCCAATTGTGGGGCAATATGTCCATAGGTTCTATGAAGGACTGTGACTCCAGTCCTCAGCAGAATGGCAATTTTCCCTCTCCCCCTGCAGGGATAATCACAAGATCTGTCCTGGCAATTATCTGGTGTTGTCTGGATAAGTAGCATGCAAACTGGACTAGGTGCCCTCGAACCCACCATACGTTGTAAAGGTGTTTGACCAACACCCAAAGGCCAACTGTTGTGGTCAGATTTATCTTGCTCTAGAGCCATTGCTTCTTGGCAATGCATTGATGAAACAACTTGATGGTAGTTATTTTCTTAGGCAATCTTCTGTTTGTTTGTTTTTTCTTTTAATCCCATCAGTCACCCAGATGAAGAAAAATACCGATCTATTCGGATTGGAAATCAAGCATTTTCCACTAGATTGTTGCCTGTCAGAGGAGCTGTTGAATGTTTGTTTGAAATGGGGTTTGAGGAGGTAGGTACATTCACGTGGAGAATAGTTCCAAACAATAATGTCCAATATAGCTTGTGTTTTCAATTTATTTCATTGTCATCCTAGAAATTGATTTTTGTATTTTCTCATTCTTACTGAAATCAGGCTTTGCTTTCCAAGGAAAAACATGACATTATTTAAATTCCATGGAGAGAAATGTTATAAGAAATGTTACCAAGGCTTCTGTTCTTCAGAAAATTTGAGCATCAGCTTTCTAGGTAGTTCAGTTGTTATGAAAAATCACTATAAACAGGAAATTGCAGTACCACTCCTGTCTCCAATGCTGCCAGATATCACCCACACACTTAAAGAGGTCTGTAGCCCAACACAGTTCCATTCACAATGACATTGGTGTTGTAAACTATGCATTTCTGTGATTGTGTTCAAAACCAAGATTCTTTGTTCAAAGTGCCTTTGGCTTGTACATGCTTATGTACACTGATGTAACTGTATGAGCTAATCATCTGGCCTAATCTCTCTCCCAAAAGAAAGCCCTGTTCACAAGTTACAGTGAACAAATGCACAATTCCTTTTCTTTATATACGTGTGCTGATTAGTTCTTATTTTACATTGAATGCATGTACTGCTGAATGTATGATTGAAATCACTCATCCATGTTTCATTTGTAAAGTGGATACACATTGCCTCTTTTTTACAAACAGGTGTATGCATGTATATACAGAATGTATGCTAGTTCACTGTAATGTGAATAGATCTAAAGACATCCACCTTTCATCGATGCTCTTTTCCTGGAATCATCCTAAACTAGGCTGCTCACAGAATATGGATGCAGAGGAAAGAGCTCCAGATTATTTGAGCAAATATGCCAAACCGCTCCCAACAGGGGAAGGCAAATTTACTTTATTTATTAGAATATTTCTCTCCTGCCTTTTCCCTCCATGTAGAACCTTTAAGGTGGCTAATAGACCATCATTAAACTATAAAGCGGTAAAAAGAACAAAATTAAAGTACAACGTATCATTAATCACACAGCCCAGTCATAAAAAGCAGCATAAAGGATACTAAAAAGTAATATGAAATGAACCAGCAGGAGAAAGTCAATGGTGCACAGACAAAAATAATGTTGAAATGATAAGATTTTATCTGGCATTGAGGGACACAGAAAAGAAGCCAAATGAAGCGAATGCTACCACTACCACCACCACTTTCTGGTCACTAGCCAATCTGCTTTGGAAGAAAATTTTTTCCTGATTTTAAAAATCAGCACAGTAAGTGCCAGATACAAGGGAGGCTAGGCACCCAGGGCCGGCGCGCCCATTGAGGCCAAGTAGGTGGTGGCCTCAGGCATGGGATGCTGGAGGGAACGCCAGAGGAGGCGCGGGGGCAGGAGTGCGCGCCACAAAGCAGCAGCCTCCTATCCCTTCCGCCCCGCGCCACTGCCGCCACCAGCACAAGCCCCCGGCCGGGCACAGCAGCCGCGGGCAGGCACCTGCAGCGGCTCAGGCAACTGAGCAGGAGAGCTCGGAGGCCACCTGCCGCGTGACGTCATCATGCAGGCCGGTGCGCGCGTGCTTGCACGCGCGTGCAGGGGGGGGGGACACCCAGCCACCTGGCCGGCTGCAAGCGCCGCAAACCCTTGCACCGCCCCTGTTAAGGCACCATAACCAAAAAACCCCATCTCTCATAATCATACACACTGCTGGAAGTGGGAACACGCATTTCAAGGTGGCCAGTGCCCTAGTAGTTACTTGTCAGAAACTGTACGTGGACTGTGGCATCCCTCCCCCTCAACATGCAGTATACAGAAATATAAGAAGTATAATCTTTGATACTTTTATAACATTTTAGTATTTTTTTAAATAGAGAAAAACTTCTAATTTGGAGCTTCTTTAAAGACTGGCATTAGAGATTGAATTTTTAAATCTTATTAACACCAAAGGCTTTACTTTTCTAAATGTAATTTCAGGGGGAAACACACCTTGTTTTTCCTATGGAAGCATCGATTGATAAGCTGCGCAAAATTCGAGACCTAATTGCTGGGGAAAGAAGTAGTCGGTTAAATGGAATAAATCAAATTGAAAGGTCAGGATCCTCTGAGGGGGTTACATACACGGCACCTGATGCTCCTCAACCAGCAAGAACAGCCAGCTCTAGTCTTGCCCCCATCGACAGGACACCACAGTCATCAGCTGCTGAGTCTGCTGTGATGGTAACCATTTTGGAACTTGGTTATGCTGACTGAGGAATAGTATTTAAAAGCGAGAGAGGAAATTAAAGAACTAAAATGGAGGGAGGAATAGACATTTTTCTTCATGTAGTTACTCTTGGGGACATTTTCTCCATGTACTTATGTAAAATATGGAAAGTTATATTCTGGCAGCATCGAATAGTATTTATAAAAATATCTACTGCAGAAGTTCCATACAGTGAACAAATTGAATTATACAGGATTTCTTTTTTAAAATATTGAAATAATTTCCATGAGGAAAAAGGATGAAGCCTGTATATTGAAAAAGATTTCCACATGATGATGGAGCATATTTGTATTTTACTGGGTGTACACATACTGGTGTAATTTATTATCATCAGGTATCTGGAAAGAACGTAGCTGTCTCACCTTACATGGAAAATTGCTAAAAATGTGAGGGGAGCTGAGTTCTAGTAACTGAATCTCTGTTAGGGGTCTCATAAAGTATGAAGTAAACATTTTACAGAAGTACCTCCCTCACTCTTCTTACAAATATCTGTTTCACTTTCTCCTTCCATCAGTCTCTAGACAGGAACACGTATTACAAGGGTAATAAGAGTAGGAGAGAGGAAGCTGTTCCAGTAGGGGTTGTTCCAGACTAGTAAACTGTAGCTTGTATAATGTAAACCAATAACATGGAACAAAGAAACGGTTCCTTTTTTCTTTCAATTATTTTCACACTCAGTACCAAGCTGTGGGTGATTCCCTTCCAGATCCTCAAGGGCCAGTTAGTACTCTCTCAGAAGCTCCATTGGGTCCTGAGATGCGTTGTTGTCTGTTTTCAGCACTCTCGCTAAGTCTGGGGTGTGGCTTACTCAAGGAGATACCAGTTTCTGTGTGAAAAGCCTCTCTGGTTTGATTGCCTTTATTTCACAGTGATGGATTGTTCAAGCAACCCAAGTCATGGGAGTGTATCCAACCACCCGTGGACTTTGCCAAGTGGAACTTTCCTGCTTCCCTCTTGCGCTGCAAAACTGTATTTCTGGGAGACAGTGGGACTCTTGGAAACAGCATAGGAAGCAAAGTGGTGGTTTGGTTTTGTATTGGGAGCAAGAAATCAGTGGAAATCATCACTCCGTCTTCTGCAAAATGGAAACACCTGAGGAATTGCATGGTTGGATACACTCCCATTCTTTCTTTGATGGTATCTTAGTCTTGTTTGTTAGTCCCTTATCCCTCAAGTCAGAATTTATGCACATACATGTTTTGTCCTCTCATATCACACCAGACATGGGCCATATTCAAGAGGGGCACAGATGCCAGTGTATCCAGCAGAGAAACTGAGACTTCATCTTTCTGCACTGAAAGCCCCTTAACCGCATTGAAGTAAGCCCTTGTGCAGAGTCTCTTCACTGAAACTGGAAGCTGCCCAACCACTGGCTCATCTAGCCTGGTATTTAGGGCCGGATCGACGGGGGCAGGGGGGGTATTCTGCCCCTGGCACTGCTAAAGAGGGGGCGCTGGGCACGGCTGCCAGCCACCGGGAGCATGCCAGAGCTGGCGGTGGCGGCGCAGGCCGCTGAGTGAAGAGCTGGGAGGCTGCCTGCGCCATTCGTCTGCCCCACCGACAGGGCGGCTGGCTTGCCTGTTCAGGTTCAGGTTTATTATTACAATCTGCAACCAGCACATATAAAAACCATTTGCAAATCAGTTTAAAAACAGTTAAGACTGGATACAGGAGAAGAGCAATACATAATATAGAGTAAAAGAAAAATAAATCATCATAAATTAGTTGTTTAAAAGGTTAAAATACATTCAGTCTGCCTTATGGCTTGCTGCGCACGCAGGATAGGGAGTGCGCGGCAAGCCAGCCATCCCGTCAGCGGGGCAGGCGAATGGCACAGGCAACCTCCCAGCCCTCCGCTCAGCTGCCACGCTGCCACTGCCAGCTCCGCAGCACGCTGTGTGCTGGGGCGGCCGGCTTGCTGTGCACAGCGGCATGCCTCCAGGCCCCTGCATGATGACATCATGGAAGTGATGTCATTATGCAGTGACGGGAGCACGTGCACTGCGCGCGCACACACAGGGGGAATGCCGGACTTGGGCTGCCCTGAGTGCTGGCAACCCTAGATCCGGCCCTGCTGTTATTGTCTATTCTTTCTGGCAGCACATCTCCAAAGTGTGACACAGAGGCTTTCCCGTTCCTGCTACCTGAGATCCTTTAAACTGGAGAGTTTGGGACCTTCTGCATGCAAAGCGAGTGTTCTACCATTATTGTTCCTGACTCAGGTCATCTTGATTTCATAAAGCATGGACAGGTGATGCCTTCTGGGAATTAGGCATATTGCATCCATACGAGCACCTTCCTTTAGATCATTTAGAATGACATGAAGTTTTCATACAGTTGTTGAAAATCTGCTTATGACAATTGAAATAAAAGATATTTTCCCCCACTTTAGACACATGAACCTGTTTTGTTAAAGACACTTCAATCAAACTTTCAGCATGTAATGATATATGAAAACCCTGGTTTACAAAAAGAAAGCATTGGCTTGTATCCCTATCTGGGAACTGAAAAAGAAAGCTCACGATAACCTAACACAAGCAAGAAAGGTTGACAGAGGTAATAGTTTAAATACAGTTTAGATACTTAAAGATATTAAGTAGAATATTGTCACTTAACAGGCATATATGCATCTCTTACCAGTTGCAAAGCAGTTTTCCTTCAAGCAGATTTTCCAGAACTGAAATCAAAAGAAGTATTTATTTTATATCCTGCCTTTCTTTTTCAAAAGAAAATCTTAAAGCAGCTAAAACATTCAAAACAAGATAAAAACAGTCCATAAGAAAGGACCTTGCCTTGCTGGCTCTCCCTCCTTCGCCCACAGAGTGACTGACAAGTGATGTGATCTGAAAGAGGAGGGGCCAGGTGACAGCTGACCAGGAAGGCTGATGGACCAGAGGTTGTGATTTCTCACTCCTGCAGAAATCCTGATATGTCTAAAAATGACAATAACTTCTCTGTTCTCCAGAAACAAAGCAGGTGGTCTAGGACTCTAAAATGTCGATGCCATTTGAGTCCACATAGTCCCATTCAGGAAGGTGGCTTTTGTTGGTAATCCAGAGTTGAACTGATGGAGCAAACATGCTTTTTGGATGCAAATTCAATTTGTTATACAGTAGAAGTGGAATAGGCTAAAATAGCTTTTGCACTGGCATGTCACTCAGTTTAGCTGGTATTATGTTACTTCTGATTCATCTTCAGGTAGATAAAGGAATTTGGCTAAAGCAGTCATGCATATCTCAAAACATGCAGGGAAGGGGTTGTCTAACCTCCCCATCTGCTTTCTTAAAGACACTCAGGGCTTTTTTTTCAGGGGGAACGAGGGGGAATGGAGTTCCGGAACCTCTTGAAACATAATACCTCCGCGCTGAGCGGTGCGGAGGGCAATCTCAACTCCCCTCTGTCTGGAGATCAGGGGGCGGGGCCACCAGCCATGTGACCATTTTCTCTGAGGGCAACCCACTGAGTTCCCACCATCTCTTTTCCCAGAAAAAAAGCCCTGAAGACACTCATCTGACATGACATGGTGAGGCAAAAGAAGTCACCTTTCGGATTTTGTATTTGCCCAGAGTTTTGTTTAAATTGGACTACCACCTTTACAAAACAGCTATGCATAGTTAGCAACGCTACAGCTGTGTTCTGCTTTCATGTAAACTTAGCATGTCTAGCTGTTGGGGCACAGGTGGCAGCCCAGTTTAAATGAGGTGCTGTGAGAATTGGAGTCTCACAGGAGAGTTCTTTTGCCTTGCCTCATCCCATTTATATCAGCATAAAAGATACAGACGAAGCATTTTGAGAGCTGTATGGGTTTAGATCAGAATTTCTGAGTAGTCTATGTCAAAAACAGGTAAAGGAAAAACAGCTGACTTGGTGAAAACAGAAGAGATCAGACATACAAGAAAGCATTTTGGTGTAGCTGAAACTCTTAGCTGGGGTAAGAAGACACTTGAAGCTACAAGAAATTCAAATATAGACACAGGGGTTTGAATTCAAAGTAGCTTATTTTTTTCTAGAAAGTTATAGCTCTGGTTACCCAGACACAATTGTTGCCATAGAAAACAGGTTGCTCTTATCTGTGTAAGGGAAGACATAAAGTAGCCAGAATATGCTTTATTTATGAACATAAAATTCTTCTTCCAGATGGTTGAGAGAAAATCAGAAAGTTTTCAGCTTTAAGCTAGACAAAAATTTGATGAGATTCTAAGGTTGGAGAAAAGACAAGATGTACTGGAACAGTAGTGGAAATAGCCCTGAATAGTTCAGGAGTGAGAGAATAAAATAAGATCCAGTCTGCTGAAAAAATTGCATTTGTAGTTTTCTAGCTACCAGTGCCTTTGGGCATAGGCAGCGTGGCTGTTCATAACTGAGAGGAATACTGAGATGAATATACAGAATAACAGATTTTTAAAATTTTAAGAGTCAGTTGCTTTTTAAAAAATGTGAGCTGCTTTGGGCACCTTCTTCAATATGCAGAAATTGAATCTGATAAATATTTTATCCTCACCACAACTTTGGATTCAAATGTCAACCTATTTAGAATAATAAAATGTGGTATTTAAAATTATCTGAGTAATTAACAAGATGTTTTTATTTCTTGCAACAATCATTAGATGCATAATAGTTCTTTGCTTTGGATTTGGCTTTATTTGCTTTGGATTTGGCTTTAAAAAGCCTTTCTTGATTTCAAAAAGAACTTCATAAAGCTTAATTGTTTGCCATTTTTTAAGAACATTTCCTGTTTTGAATCTCTCATTATATGGAGATCAGCTTGAACTGTAGCACCTTATTTGGTTACACACACAACCTCAAGATTGGTTTTCAGGTTAGCTGGAGAACAAAAAGGCAGGATCAGATAGCATATGTCTAGTCTGTATATCTTTAACTGAAAATACTTTTGTTCTTGCTGTGAATATCATTAAAACTATGTATGAAATGGTTACCATGTGGTATTTAGGATGTGCTTAACATCTGCATGCATTTTCCTTAATCTATCTCTGTGTTTAGGAAGACATGAGGAATATAGACTGTGACCTCTCCTTTGCTGATACTATAGGCATGTCACTGTCAGGGGGTTAGGGTAACTAGCTTCTAGAGACTAGACATGGGCATGAATCGAAATACAACTCAAATTTCATGATGAATCGGGCCGTTTTGTGCTTTGCGAAACTGTGATTCATGGAGCCATGTTTTTCACAAAATCCCAACTTTTTTGGCCGATTCATAAGCTTCATGGTTGATTCGTAACACCAGACAGGCTGGTGCCAATCTATTGATTTCCTAGGCAACGGAGGCCAGGAAGGTCTGCAGACTTTTCATTGCCCTGGAAACCCCAATCTTAACCCTCAAAACCCTGATAGACAGATCTCCCATTTTGCCCTATACAGCAAGGGGCAGGGGATTAGGCAACTGAGGAGATGGGCCTTCTGTAGCCATGGGAACACCAATCTCTTCCCTCCAAACCCTGATGGCCAAGTCTGTCTGCCAACCACCAGAGAGCTCCTGTTCTGCTCTATGTGAGCATTTCTTATTTAAGGCACAGCTCTCTCTGCCTCGTGGTTCAGTTTCAGTAGACAGAGGGAGAGGGAGGAACTATTGCTGGAACTGGGAAAGTGGATTTGGGAGCTTATGAGAAGAAAGAGTGGAGTGGAGAGTTTTTTGGGAAGCATTTGGCTTTTGGGGAAGAGAAGGAGAGTGGATTTGGGAGCTTGCTGGGAAGGTCTTTTGGGTGAAGGTGCCTTTTTTCCTCCAAGTTCCAACCCAACCCCCACCATCCTCAGGCTTGTGCCTGGCTCTGGGGCCTAGCTTGACTGAGGCCTCCCTTATTTATTCTTTGCTTGTCTTTCTCTGGCATCTCTTGGTGAAGGGGACTGTTGAAATGCCCCTGGTTCTGACGAATCACGAAACTAACGAATTGTTTCATGAAACAGGTCAATTTCATGAAAATTAATGATTCGTGAAACATGCATTTTTTCCGTTTCGTGCCCATGTCCAGTAGAGACCTCAAGAACCAGTTTAGCCTTTTGGTTGCTGTTGTGCTTATACTAGCTGCTAAGCTACAGTGGGCTTTTCACTCTGGCCTACCCAATCATCATCTTCACACCCAGAGAGCTTCCTGGTAAAATGGTCAACGCATCTAGGCCCTTTTTTCATTCCATATTGGTGATAGGAACCTGGCAATGCCCCACTAATGATATACGCCACATCTCAGTAGTTCAGAAAATCTAGGCTGTGGCTGTGAAGAGCTCGTTCCTGCTCTAGGCAAGCACAGCCTGTGTCTGTGAACCCAGGCTTCTGTGGGTGCATTTGGCTAGTATGGGATCTGTGCCATGGAATTTTAGAGTGGGAACAGATTGCTGTAGGCATGACAGAAGACTGAGAAGTAGCATCTCCCTGCAGTACGGTAGCCCACATCTCTCCTCCTAGCAGTATTGTGGCTCTGCTGTAATCCAACCCTTCTTCCTATGTCATTAAAACTTCCTAATCCTTATAGCCTCTCAGCTTCCAGACACTGTGATCAGTGTATGTCTCTAAAGCCAACCAGTTGCTTCTCATTAGCAACCACTGAGGAGTGATGCCCTCAAACTGCAGATATCTTTAGCATTCCAGAGACCAAATGGGGTTTAACCAAGAGAAGCTCAGCCTCAGTACACTTACATGTTTAGAAAAATGTAAGTGTACTGCAGGTTCTGTTCCTTGTTTGATATAAAATATTAAATAATTTACAATTATTGATTCAGAGTAAACCTGTGATTCTTTTGGAAGTTACTTTCACTTTGGTTCTGCTTGCTTTCTGTAAATACATATTTAGATTCATTTAATTAGGTTTTTGATGATTCTGTCTTAATTGCTGTGGTATTTCATTTTTCAGGAACCCTTGTGAATGAACAGGATTTTCTATTGCTGGAGCTTCTGAACTGGTTTAAATGTGATTTTTTCCAGTGGGTAAACAACCTTCCTTGCAGCAAGTGTGAGGGCCAGACAGAATCTAAAGGTAATTTGATACCAAGTGATGATGATCTGAGATGGGATGCGAGTCGAGTTGAAAAATCACTTCTGTAACCAATGCCAGTTTAGCAACAGGTTTCCAAGGTGAGTATTGTGTGTAGGTGGTTTCACGATTTGGTCTGTGTCTAAAAAATTTTCTTTTGAACAATTAAGGAGCTTTTAACCATTCTTTGCAGTACAAAGGAAAATTCATGGCTGCAGCTTCATTTTAATTGCTGCAGCTCTCTCATCCCCCAAGGACTCTGGAAGATCAAAGGACCCTTGGGAACAGTGTGGGATGTGCACTCAGCACATCATGAACTCTCTAACTTGCCCAAGTGACTTCTGCTTGCATAAGGACTGTTTTGAATCCAGCCTGTGGTCTTTGGTGTATCTATATATTTTGTTGTCGGATAGCTTGGATTAATTTCTTACTTTAGTGAATAGAAGGCAGTCAGTACTGCCTCAGTGAAATGAGGGATGACTTGAAAAACAGGTTCTAGAGCTGAGCCTTGGTAGTCCAAAATATTGGTAGTCCAAAATGCAAAATATTGAAATATTAGTTCAGTTGGCTATTCTCAAAGAGTCAAATACACATGAAGCTGTCTTTAGTGAAGCAGATGGTTGGTCCATCAAGGTCAGTATTGTCTACTCAGATTGGCAGTGGCTGTCTGGGGTCTCGGGTAGAAGTCTTTTGCATCACCAACTACCTGATCCTTTTCACTGGAGAGGCCAGGGATTGAACCTGGGACCTTCTGCATGCCGAGCAGATACTCTGCCACTAAGCAAAGATCTCATAGGCCAGGTGAGTGTGACAGTATGCAGAGAGTTTTGTGGCTGGTAAACACTTGCAGAAGAATGAAGCGGTAAACTTTGGAGAAAAGGTAGAATGAACTAGATTGCAGGCGGCATGGTGTTTGCTATTTTTAATGGAAAATGCAAAAAACAGATAAAAGATCCTTGCAAGTGAAAAAGTAACATATTGGGGACACAAGTTGTAGCCCAGCTTACTTTATCTTGTGTTAGTTTTCTACTTACAGATAATTAATATTTATATATATATATATATATATATTAATTATATATATATATATAATTTTATATATATATGAAATCATTACAAAAGCGTGTCCCCTAACCTGCTGCTACAGTCCATTCCTCTACCTCAGCATTCTCTGACCTCATCCCCATCTCATTCCGCTGCATGTGTAGACCAGGGCTTATGTTTAATGGTTTTAGGCTTCCTTGGTAATGGTTGCACAAAAACGAAAGAAACACCCACATCTTTTAAATTATTTGCGCAGGTACAATAATCCTGAGAAACTTCTGGAAACTAGGCAAGGGCGCTGTGGAGAGTGGGCCAACTGCTTTACCCTCTGTTGCAGAGCTGTAGGTTTTGAAGCAAGATATGTTTGGGATGCAACAGGTATAATTGTTTTGGAATTCTTAATATTATTGTTTGGGCTGTAAAATGTTGTCTGCATATCCTAAATTAGTGCTAGTGGAACTTCATTTAAGTAACTGAGATTATTCCAAGACTACTGTTAAGTGGTTTGTGGTTAAGCAAGGGCTACAGTGGAACAGGGTAGTGGGATTCTGAGGTGGCAAAAGAGATTGTACAGTTTCAAACAGGTGGAAGAAACTCTTGTTTTTTAATACTCTCTCATGTAAAAAAAACCCTCCCTTAAAAATTAACACATATGGAGAGAACATAGCCCTTTTCATGCTTTGTTTTTACTTATAAGGGATTAATAATATAGAGCAGCCTTGAAAAAATGAATAGCGGGATTGGAGTCCAGTGGCACCTTAGAGACCGACAAGATTTTCAGGGTATAAGCTTTTGAGAGTCAACGCTTCCTTCATCTGATCTTGTACAGATCTTCAGATTGCACAGACTGAAAGTATTAATCAAAATAGGACAAACTGGGCCTCGTGTACAACCAGGACAAAGTTGAATGCTTTAGATTTTGAAGAGCTAAGATAGAAATAATTCCTTTCTGATATGAATTGTTTTCCTTTGGTTTTTCTCTCCCACAGATCATGTGTGGACAGAAGTTTATTCTTCATCACAGCAGAGGTGGCTTCACTGTGAACCCTTGTGAAAATGTCTGGAATAAACCCCTTCTGTATGAGATTGGATGGGGGAAAAAACTCTCATACATTATAGCATTCTCTAAAGATGAGGTAGGAGAAGCATTATTCTTTGAAACAAAGATAATGTTCCCTTTTTGGAAACAGCTTTGTCTCCAAAATTGTTTGTTTAACCTTTAAAAAGCCATCCGAAGGATTCAGAGCAAGGAGACGATCTCTTCACTGGAATATATCTAACATTCTATTACTTGAAATTCTGGCTGCTAAATTAAGTTTTCGTTTGCAATTCATACTTCAGGTTGTTGATGTTACCTGGCGATATTCTTGCAAAACATGAAGAACTGCTTTCTAGAAGGACACAGTCGAAGAAGCGGTGCTACGTGAAAACCATCAATAACCTTAACAAAACTGTATGTAACAAAATTGTGTCTTGGTTGATTAGTCAAAGTTAAAAGGTACTAGGGGGAATCTTTGAATAAGTAACTGTGTACTTACGATGTTGCAGTTTACGCATCACAAAAGGCAACAATTTTTTCTGGAAATAAGTCCAAGAAAAGAAAAAAATACAACACTGCACCTTTCATTTTATGAAAATATTTGAAAACACATATGACTGTATATGACACAAGAGAAGAACAAGAGGGCTTACTTCATCACCATATTCTAGAAGGGATGTTTAGTTCTTAGTAGACTATAGAGAGCAGAGGATTCTCTGTTCTACGACACAGTAATACTGCTAGCTAAATCAGAATGAAGTACATCCATGGAAGCCCTGTGAAAGTGAATGAGACATCAGTAAGGATTTAATACCATCCACGTGGATTCAGGCTTCATTTAATTCAGCAAATGGTAACGCCATACTTTGATTCCTAGAACATAACTGAGTTCACAGCTGTTCTTAGGGTTATCAACAGCAAAGTCAAATGCATCTTAAACACGACATGGAAACAACTGTTTTTCCTCCTTTTCCAAAGTATGGAATTTTGAACCATACAACAGAGAGACTATAAATTCTATATACTCACAGACTTGTTGAAAGTTTCATGCCGTTTAGTCTGAACTTGTTCAGTTCTTTCAGCTAAAAATGTGGTGCTTATCCAATAGAGGCACAAGAATCCTTCACTTTCCTGTTCCAAATCATTGGGTTAATCAGGACTGATACTGGCAGGACAGTTATGTCATGAGTAACAAAATATTTGATCCAATCTTCTTGCCTCTTTTAATCCCCCCATTTTGTTTAGTCTACATAATACACTGCAACTGAGCAAGCATCCATAAGTGAGAAAAAGATGCATGAGTCTTTAATATGTTGGGATGGTTCAGACATAATACCAAACCATGATTTGATGCTGTATGAATGAGCTCTGTGTTTGTCCACTTTCCCCCATACATTTGAAGGTGATTCCTGGTTTAGCGCAATCCATGGTTTCCCATTATTTCTGAAGAGCCAAAATTAGTTTGCACCTAATTAGCTGTTGCTTAGTGAGTCTGTGCAAGCATACGGCCCATTCCGCATAGTGTAAGACCATGCCTTGGCTTTACATCTGTATCATTTCATTGTGAGAAAATATTCCAGTCTGCTTACCTTTGTTTCATATTAGCACTATTTATTAATAGAGAACAAAAGAAGTTCTGTCCATCAGGCTGCCTGGCCAAATGCAACCTGCCCCACTTCCTCGGGTTACAAGGATGGCCAGTGAACCTATAGGAGTGGGAAAGAAAGACGGCAAGGCCCCTACTCTGACCAATTTGCATTTGTGTTTGTGCCACTTTGGGGGTTTTTTAAGTAAAGAAAGCAGGATTTTTTAAAAAAAATCTCCATTTCTGTGTCGATCCAGATTAATTAAAGCTACCATTTAAAGAGATATTAAATGTTATTTCATTCTTTTTTTTTCTTGTGATGCTATCAGTTGAGACTAGAAATATAGCTGAAGGATCTTATTTATTACTATGGCTTTTTGAACTCTCAGAGACAGCAATCTTTAACTGAAGGCAGAAGAAGGGAACTCTTAGAGAGGATCATTGTGGAGCTTGTTGAATTTATTTCCCCTAAAACTCCAAATTCAGGAGAACTTGGTGGAAGGACCTCAGGATCCTTGGCATGGAGAGTAGCCAGAGGTGAAACTGCTTTAGAGGTATTTGATATGCTTATTGATAATTCTTTATCATTCCTAATTTATGCTTTGGCTATATATTAATGACTTAAGGATCCCAATCTAGCAAAATGCAGTCATGCTTAAATACCTTTGGTCACAGCTAATTTGTCCCCAGGATTTCAGTGGAGTAATAGTAAAATTGTATTTGTGTTAGCAGTTACCCAAAACAAAGACATATCATACCAAAGTAACTGCTTAAACATTTAAGAGAACCAGGTAAGCATTAAACAAAAGCCTAGCAGTCTTCTTGTAAAAATATATAGCAGCGATTGACTCAAAACAGTTGACTGCAACTATCCAAAGTGCAGTCCTGCCCACATGCAAATCAAAATTTGTTTTGTGGCTGCAAAAGTAAAAAACTGCCACAAATTGAATAATCAAAGGAATTCTCTGTTGGTTTGACCAGTGCTCATTTCAATAATTGGTCCCTTCTTCCTAGAAAACATTAATGAAAAGGCGCATTTCTATTCTGCACACATCTAGGATTGTAAAAAGTATTTTCTGGAAACTCTTTAGGGCTTAGAGCTCTCCTTAGAGCCAATTTAAGAGCCATAAATTAAATAGGTTTTGTTAAAGATCACATTTCTAAGATAAATAACTTGAACCTTTGGGACTTTGTGATGTGGGAAGGGGAAAGCTCTGAGATAAAAGACCTACAGCCTATACACAGAAGTACTCTTTGTTTTCTGGTACAGCTTACTAAAATTTTGGCTGTGATGCAGCACAGCCTTTCCTCTCTTATCTATCCTTGATAGAACTCTCAGCCAAATCTCTGTGGTTATGCAACGGGTGCATACAGTTTCCTCTTTATTGCTCAGTAAATTCATTGTTGCTACAGTCCATAAGCATGTGTCAACTTTTCTAAACATAATACATTTTGCAAAAGTACAGGCAAAATTAGCCTTTGAAATTCACCCAAGGAAATTTCACGGATTGATCCTTACAACACCCGTTAGATAGGGTAGGCCAAGAGTGTGTAACTGGCCCAAGGTCACCCAACATGGCGGAGCGGGGATTTGAATCTCAGTCTACCAGATCCAAGTCCAGCCGTCAATGTGGAATTCATTGACAGCCATGAACATCGGTGGCTGTAAAAGGGAATTAGACAAATTCATGGAAATTAGGTCGTCAGTGGCAAATAGCTCGGTGACTACAGGGAACTTCCACATTCACAGGTAGTAATACCAGTGCTAAGAGACAACATCTCCTTTATGCTCTGTTTATTGGCCCTCCAGTGCAACTGGTTGGATACTTGTGAAATTGGTTGCTTGAGCAGATGGCTCACTGGTTTTATCACTGGTCTGTTTTGGATGCAAGATTTTTAAAAAGATAAGAATTTTAAAAAAGCATCTTGTCTGGAAGACAAGACATAGCAGGGAGCGGAATTACAGAACTTCTGAAGGGGAAGATGTGGACAGAGGAAGAATCTTTAGTAAAAAAACAAACAAACCCTGAAGTTCCACTTTCATGTTTTGGATCAGTTGCTTTATTGCAAATAAGATTTTCAGTGAACATTGTGGATTCTTTCATTATACTTCTCATACCAATTTTATATACGCTTATATGGCACACATTATAACTCGGCCGTAAAACTAATTAAATATTTAATGCAAATCTAACTTGCAGTTTTCATTTTGGTTAATTAGAGCAAAGAAGTTATTTTTATTCCAACTGGAAAAGAGAAGGCCTTGAAGCTTCTCCACCTCAGATATAATATAGTGGAAGATTGTTACACGCGAGTATCCAATAATAATGAAAGGATAAATGGCTGGGAGAAAGGCCTATGGAAAATGGAATCTATATGGAGAAAGGTTGAATCAGACTGGAAAATGGTGAGTAGAATGCCAAGGAAAGTTATTCTATAGTAGTTGCCATCAACCTTTCCAGGCCTGTGATACAGTAAGCACATAACAACAGAGTCATGTGATATCGGAGTCATATGACAGGAAGAGGGGGAGCTAGAGTTATGATCTCACTAGTGTCAAGGCTTGGATCATGGGCAGCAGACCAAGAGTGCTGCAGAGAGAAACCCAAGTGGAGTGTTCTGGATGACTCTGTTCAGGCCTGATTCATGTATAGGTGTGCACTTAAGAAGCCTTTGGCATCTAATTAGCTTTCCTGTATCAGATAATGTATTTCCTGGCAAGAGATAAACCTCAATAACATCTTAGGTCTGTTATGGGTATAGTACACAATTATTAGAGAATCTCTGTTTCCCTTTTAACCTTTTCTTAAAACATAACTATAGCATTTTAACATTGACTAGATCAACAGAACTATATCATCCATTATTGTTACATAGATAATTAAAGGAAAGCAATTACATGAGTCAAAGATAAGCAGGTCACATGCAAGGAACCCCTTCTGAGAAGAAGTTTTGATCATTTTTTCTCATTTATAGGCTTTTAAAATCATCTCCTAACAATGGCTAATTGTCCCACTTGTTAAGGGTGCACATTGTTGGCTAATTCATCCAACTATATAAAAGGCTAAGGGTATTCAAGACAACTCACTTCCTACCCTGATGTGCCACCATAGGGCGCTGCCCAGATGAGGCAGCCAGACCTCCAGAGAGCATGTCGTGGTGGGAAGGCCAGGCCAAGATCAGGAGCGGAGCAAGTGGTAATGCCTGCCCCCCGCCTTCAACCAGCTGGAATCAAGAGTGGAGCAGGTGGCAATGCCCACCCACCCCACCTTCACCCAGCTGGAATCAGGAGCGGAGCAGGTGGCAATGCCCACCCCCTTCACCTGGCCAGGATCATCCGCAGAACAGGATGCCAGTCCCCTTCACCTGCCTGGGATCAGGAGCGGAGCATGAGGCAATGCCCAACCCTTTTCACCCAGCCTGGATCAGGAACAGAGCAAGAGGTAATGCCCACCCCCAACTTCACCCATCAGGGATCAGGAACGGAGCAGGTGGCAATGCCTTCCCCCTTCACCAGCCGGGATCAGGTGAGGAGAAAGTGATAATTCCCACCCCCTTTACCTGGCCGGGATCAGGAGCAGAGCATGAGGCAATGCCTGCCCCCTTCACCCGGCCTGGATCAGGTACAGAGTAGGAGGCAATGCTCCTACTCGCATAAGAGATTTTCAAGGCTATGCTTTGGGCATGTAGGATTTAAACACATTGGAAATTTCCCTTTCTGCTGTAAAGCATTCCACACGCTCCTGATGAAGGATTCCGATATCTGCCACAGATAGCCGGCCCCAGATTGAGCGTGGGTTGAGGCTTTGCTTCACGGCTGGGCTTCACCATTCACCTGCCGAGGGGAGCCCTGGAAAGAATTGTTATAACTATTCCAAAAAGACTGTGGGAATTGTGTGTGTCTACTGCAACTTGCCCTGTATGATTATGTAAAAGATTATTGTATTGTTGATGTGTGTGCCTGAAAATTGCATCAAGAGATTGTTATTTATTTATTTGAATACAATGATGAAATTTTGTAGCCTTTGCACTCTGAATACAGTTTTGTAATTTTGTAAATTAGTATTGTATTCCCTGTGGATTTTTTCCTCTTCTATTTGCTGTTTCGCAAGGGAATAGCCATTTTGTTCTCCATGGATCAGGTGCAGAGCAGGAGGCAATGCCTCCCCCTGCTTAACCTGCTGGATTTGGGCGTGGAGCAGGCAGTAATGCCCCCACACACACACTTCACCCAGCTGGAATCAGGTGCAGAGTAGGAGGCAATGCCTGTTCCTTCTTCACCCAGCCAGGATCAGGTGCGGAGCAGGAGGCAATGCCCATCCTTCCTTCACCCGGCTGGGATCAGGGGCAGAGCAGGTGACAATGCCCGCCCCCATTCACTTGGCCGGGATCAGGTGCAGAGGAGGTGCCCCCCCCCATCTTCATCCAGTCAGGATCAGTGACAGAGGAGGAGGGAATGTCTACCCGCCCTCCCCTTTCTAGAGCCCGTTGTATTTTTTTCTCACAATGGGGTTTGTTGCTAGTTATCTTATAATTTCAGACACCATACAAGGTTATCTATACTTGAAATGTCTTCTTAAAATATATGAAAATTGTTAGTTCATTCTTGCTACTTTTTAGCTTAATTAAGTCTATGTAAAATAGTTATTACAAGTTTCTATCACATAGCAATATCTTTCTAGCCCTTCCACAATACCCACATCTTTGAACTCTTATCTTCATTACCATGAAGTTGGGTATTCTTGCCATTCTTAAACACTTCTGCACCTGGGCCTCAACAAATAACATCTATTGATATGTGGTAGACAGTGTTTAATTTACACAAGGCCCTATAATTCTGTTAATGCTTGTTTCTTACCCCTCTCCAAGGCTATTCTATTTTGGGTCTCTAAACTCCCTTTTTGGTATGTTTAGCTGACAGGCCAGGCCAGTTCTGTTTCTGTGTGCAGAAAACATCCTCCGTGACCTTTTTGGTCAAATCCAGCAATTGTTCTCTGTATTTCTGGCTGTATCCATGACAGAAACAAGCCAAGCCTAAAAGCTGTGGAAGGATTCTCTGCACCACTGAGTGACCTCCCCATCCTGTTGCCCCTTTCATTTTGTGGTTAAAGAGAGGCAGGAGGTGTGTAGCCCATACTATTTACATTACTAGCAGTCCTTTCCAAAAGGCAGCAAAAAGGGGCTTTGCAACCTCTGCCTGAGAGTCTGACTCATGGGTTGCAGCCTAATGTTCTAGAGCATTTTATAATTGACTGTACTAATCTTACACTATGTAATCCACCTTGAGTCTTGAGAAAGGCAGACTATAAATGACAACCACCACCACAACAACAATATCAACAATGTAACTATTGCTATGAAATGTTAGCTGTGATCTAGATTGCTCAGGCTAGCCCAATCTCATCAGATCTTGGAAACTAAGCAGTGTAAACCCTGATTAGTATTTGGATGGGAGACCGTCAAGGAAGTCCAGGGTCGCTATGCAGAGGCAGGCAATGGCAAACCACCTCTGAACTCATGTTGCCTTAGAAACCCTATGGGGTTGCCTTAGGTTGGCTGCAACTTGGCAGCACTTTCCACCACCATGAAACTGTAACATGCAAAGTTTATTTTTGCATCTTTGCTTCTAGTAATCTTTCAGATAAGATTAGTGGCTGACTGAGCAAACTGGGGATTTATTTATTTATTTATTTATTTTATTCAATTTATACCCCGCCCTCCCCATGGATAGGCTCAGGGCAGCTAACAACATTAAAAAATACATGAAAATCACAAAAACATAAAATCAATAATAATTTTTTTAAATCATTAAAATAGTCCAGGAGCAGGCTATTTAAACAAATATTGGGAGTCCATATGCTTGTCTTTCTAAACAGGATGGTGGAGTTGGTCGCAGACAACCAATATCTCTTTTGATATTAAACCTTAAGTCTGACATTTTTCATCCAGAGTACAAAAGCTGCATACAATAAAAATGCTACCTTTCCAAAGAATGTCTTAGCTGCACAGAAGGGACGCATAATATTATATTTTCTCTCTCCATTGCACACCAGTAGATAAAATTTCCATATTTCTAAATGTTACTTCCACATCTACAAAAGCCAAAACATGGTGGTCACCTTGCATTAATTAAGGTCTTAACTAAGTTTATTTCTGTTATGAAATTAAGTATCAGTTTGAACACACACTTCAAACCTCACAAAATAGGCAGATAACGATATGGGATAGAAAGCATTTCCAGTGGTCAGCATTAACTGAACAAGACAAGTGAAGTAAATGTCCTGATACAGCATTGGGGCCTGCACATGCAGTATCCCGAGAAAGATCGCCACATCCAGGTCCTAAGACTGCATGCACAGGTGCTGGATTAAGTCCATGCTGTGTTAGCAGTCCAACCCCCCCTCACGCTAATAGGGAAGGTTATGATAACTTATGAACATGGCTATATCATAATTCGCTCTCCTCATGTGCTCCAAGCACATGGGTCATTGCCTGACTAGGCAAAAATAGTTACCAACTCCAGCTGGAGATGGAAAATTACTGAAACGTGAGTCATGAAGCAGGACTGGCTAGCAGCCCCATACCCCGGACATGTGCATAGATGTAAAGACACAGTCTCCAGAAGTTCCTGAATTAATCACCCACACCCTGCTGATCTTCCCCTTCCCTCCTTCCTAATCAGAGTTAATCAGGGACCTGACAAACTCTTCCCTTCTGCTAATCTCAGGTCAGCAATCACTTTTCTTACCCAGGAACACCCTGGAAGGTTTAATCAAACCTTTCCCATTGTCTCACCTCCAGAGACAGCCATTAAGTTGTTGTTTTTGAGCAGAAGCCGTGATCCTGCCCCAGGGTATGTTTCATAGTATAATTGAGCTGCCCTCCACCATAGCCCTGTATGTTTGTGTGTGTGTTTGGGACCCTATGCACACCCTCAGACACGTGTCTGAGCTTTCTTCTTCCTGCGAAGTGCTGGTTGCTCGGCCACTACTCTCTACTGACATTATCTTCTAGACTTGTAAATATCACCTGACCCTGTGCTCCTCTCCCTTTTCCTCCCTGTCTTCTAGTTAGCTCTGTGTGTATCTTGTATGTGGTTTCTCGTGTTTTTGTTTTTTGCTGTCCCTTTAATAAAAACCATTCCTGTTGAGCATCCATCTGTTTCTTTCAAAGAGTTCTCCAAGGGAACGATAATTGTATACATTGGTGGAGATCCTGCTAGTGTATACATTGGTGGAGATCCTAGAAGCTTTCACTGCTTCTCTTTGTACTCTTAATTCCCCCAACTCGCAAGGAGACCCCCCCACCCCATTTAAGATAACAGCAGTATTAAGCCTCTACGTATAGTCCCTGATATACAAATGTGGTGGTTTGAGTCATTTGTTTGGGGAGGGAGCCCCTCTTCTTCACCCCTGCAACAGGTACGAAGAATCGACAAAACTCTGCTAAAAATTGTATCCTAACCACTAGTGGAACTCCACTTATGAAATAGGTTTCCAATCTATCCTTTTAAACTGCATCTCACTTTATCCTCCTAAAAGATTCTCCTGAATGTCAGGGACTCTTGAGAACAGTTTGAAATGTGGCTTTGGAGTGAGCGTGGGGAGGAGGGATGCTGCCAGAAAGGAGAATACACTGAAATTTTGCATCCCCCTTTGCATGTACAGAAAGGCCTTTTGGATCCAATCCTGTACATGCGGTGATAAGCTTGTGCAGATCTGTGTGCTAAGCAGCATGTGTGTGGCCTATCGTTAAATGCTGGACCTTCAGATCAGGGCCAGAGCAGAGCATTTTATATTTTCAGCTTTATTGTGGTTCAGTACCTAGATGTAGAATTTTGAAAAACTAAAGTTTCAGAAAATACAAAATACAGATTTGTGAATTGGTTGAACGTCACTGGAAATTTCAGGAACTCATTATGAAATCAAGACAAAGTATATGATGTGTATACATTGATTACTATGTATCATGCTATTTTCAGTAAAGTATTGAATTATTAAAATGATTAACATTAATCATCTCCATGTTGACTCAGAAGTAAGGACTGTAAATTGAATGGGGACATACTTCTAAGTAGTATGCATATGATTGCAACTTTAAGTGGCAAAATGATGTATAGGATTGTAGCCTTAATATACTTCATTTAATTTAGTGTTTCTAACGCACCTTTTGTTTCTACATAGGTTTACTTAGCCCGAAAAGAAGGATCATTGTCTGGTTGCATCAGCTGGAAATTTGACTGTAGTTCTGTTGGTCTAAAAATAGAAAACGTTTCTGTCAAAACGAGCAGTCAGACATTTCAGAGTGGAAGAGTGAGGTGGATGCTGTGCTCTGGAAACATAGAAGTTGATGTAAATGGAGGCAAGTATGAAACTTCTTTTTTAAAAAAAACATGCTACTTCAAAAAATGCAAAAACATTAAGCCACTAAGGTTTAATATCCTGGTGTTTTGCAATCACTGCCTTTTTCATTCCTACAACAGTACTGAGAGGTAGGCTGTTGTTTTCCCATAAAAAATAAGCCCTGAGCAATGGGGGCTGATGGCTTGAAATAGGCAGTTGAGTCTACTCTGAACTAGGGATGTGCACTTTGGGTTTCCAATTCAGGTAAAATACCCAAGTTGGACCCGATCCGTAAAGATTCGGGATATCCTAATCATGCTGGCCCTGATTTGGAAATCCTGAATCAAAGCTTTCCGAAGCATTCTCTCACTTAGGTATGCTCCGAATATTTATGGAGCATACTGAAGCTAGTAAAAATACCATAATTCCGAAGCAGCTTGCCACTTCAGAATTATGGTATTTCCGAATATTTTGGGGCTGCACACCCCTACTCTGAACTGCCCATGTTTGTTGTTTTTGGAAAGCAAGTGTAGCTAATCTGCTATCCCTTCAAGCTAAACTTCTAACATTTAAGCTGATTTGGGCCATTGACTGCAGATGTGATTTAGAGTGTCTCTTCTGTAGGCTGCCATGCTTCTCTTGCTTCTGCAGTTTTGTTGCTTATGAGGTGCTTGAAATTTGTCCTTTTCCCCTGATCATTTGCACCGTTCATCAAAAATTCATCTTTGTACCTGGCTGCATGTGTTAGTCTGTTCTGAAGCAAATGTGTACTAGAAAAGTGAATGTTCCTAGTTTGCCATCTTGTCATTGGCAGAGCATCACAGATAACTCTGGTTGGAACTGGAGATGCTGAATGTGTCAGTGAGTTTTCTGCCTTGCTCTCAGACTCAAGTATGTGCATTGCATATCTCCCCTTGAGAACTCTCTTTGCTCTTCACCCTACCCCATGTGTTTTGTAGTGCAACAACTGGACTGTCCAAAAAGCGATGTGAGCATTGTTTGGCTTTCATAATCCTCCATTTAAAAATATCTTGTATGATTGCATACAGATGTATCATAATCCTCTTCTTTTAAATGTATATTTTGCATTTTCTAAACTGTTTCCTCTCATGGAGACTGTGGGGACTAATCTAACTCTTCTTCAATCTGGAACTACTTTCAACACTGTAACACTGCACATATAACAACGTCCAGATGTTTTTCAATGTATATCAGATGTACATTATGGACGCCTGTAACCTACAGGAAAACTCAAGAGCAAAGAAGGCCTAAATCAGCTTAAATCTAAATACTCAAGAAGCTTGTGGTTTGGGTATAAATTAGAGCAGACTTTGCAGATTACTGATTGGTTTTTAAGCATTTCTAGAACTGTAGCAATTTCAGAAGGATAGTTCTGGTGTTCTGTTGCAGCAAAGATTAGTCTTGTGGCACTTCAAATACATTTTAATGCATTTTTATTCTAGCATAAATCCCCCTTCATTAAATGTATGAAAATGATCCTAATACATACATAGCAAAGAAAAAAATGTGAACAGCAGAGTCAAGCCATGAAATTTAGGAAATTTTGTATAATGAATTAAAATATAATTGAGAGGTACAGAGGTCCTTAACAATAGCAGGTATTGTTCATAATGTCATCACCACATATGTTTGTCTGCCAATGGAGGACCCACCTCATGCATCTGTTGAAGTATACTTTAGTCCATAAAACCTTATTCTAGAATCAAAATGTGTTAATCTTTACAATGAAATGAGACTTGGAATTTCAATGGTAATAGGCTGATAAGACATTCTGACAGGGTGATATTTCACTAATACGGGAAAACAAATAGTTCACAGTTATCCACAACTTTCATGTGATTTATGGTGCAATTCTATACAGATTTAATCTAGTCTCATCCCATTGAAATCAGTGGGTTGGATCCAGGACAAAATTTCCACTTGCACTAGACCTCTTGCACAGGCAGAAACACAAGAAAATGACCATGGTAGCCACTTGCGCTAAGTAAAGCTCATTGTACCACCACTTGGCATTTCTGCTTGCACAAGATCTTGTCCAACCAATTTCTGAGCACTATAATATATAAGGAGGAAGGTGCTATGAGTTGCACAACATCTTGTGCAAGTGGAACTGTACTGTTTATGTTTCCACTTATGCATTGCTGGATCCAAGATAATGGCTTTAGAATGGAGTAATTCTACATCGCATTTTGCTTTTAGTGTTTTTTATGAAACTTCAACAGAAATTGTTTTAACAGAATTCATTTTTCCTCTCTCTAGATAAAAACCTTCACTCTTACTCTGATATTTCCAATGTAACAGATGTTCTTTTGAAAGCAGAACTAAGTGGAGGGGATGGTGATATTGCATGGCAGCACACACAGCTGTTTAGACAAAGTTTAAATGATGGAGAAGATTGTTTTGAGATAATTATAAAATTCAGTGAACTTTGAATATTCAAAAAAAAAGAAGACACCTGTAACGAGTAAGGACTGCTGGCACAAAATATTCAAAAGCAAATGTTGGAATGTCTTGCCCTTAACATTGCATTTACCATAGGACAATGGTGAAGAAATAGATTTTGTTAGTGTGGCATACAAAGAAATCCTGGTATCTTGTAAGTGTGCCCTTGAGAACAGGCCAAATGCCTACTTATCCAAAAATGTAGCATTTTGTATTCAAAAAACAAAAAAACCCTTATGAACCCAATTCTGTACACTTTACCTTGGTAGTAAACCTCATTGGACAAAATGGAATTTACTTCGGAGTAAGCATGCACAGGATCAGGTTGCATGTCTTTTAAGGTTGAGACTCCTACTTTCTTCTTATCAATCTATACTTGAAAATAGTTTTTTTTAATGAAAATGGAGTCAAGAATTCTGTTTAAGCTGGATCCAGAAATGTGATTGCTTTAAAAAATGTCCATGCGTAATGTTTGAATCTTCTGTTTGCTCATAATTTTATAATAGAAAGTTTATTGCATTCTGTGGAATAATTAGCAGCTCCTGATGTCATTTTTGGTTGAATTTAAATTCTGTTTAGGCTTTAAATGAACCTTTATTGACAGAATAGCAAATTTGGAAGTCTATTAAGTCCTTCTTAAATTTCCCAAGTTAAATATGTACTCCAATTTAAGAATTAAATATTTTGGACCTTGGTCATAAAAGAAAATAAACTAAGTGTGTCCCTAAAACACTGTCATGGACTGTGATGTAAAAAGAGATCTTAAATTACCTAAAAATATAATGTTTTGATACATAAGAGAGTGTATTATGCATATTTTGTACTTTTAAAATATGGAGTTGTCTGTTCTTTCTATGAAGCTACTACTTCTGTTAAGTTGTAGTCAGTGGGTTGTATCCAGCCAGTTTTTTCATTGAATCTCACCCAGTTCCTCTCCATCCTACGGCCCCAGCCCCGCCACATGGTTTTTGTATATGCAAGTCCCATAGCTCTCATCATAGTAGAAACGTTGGCTAGTTCCAGTCAACGGTGTGAGTCAGCTTGATACCCTTGTTCCTGTGAAGTCCCTGTTCGTTTCAAGCACCAATGCCAACACCCAAGAACTTCATTCTTTATTTAACTTCCCTTCCAAAATACGTGTTGCTGATTAAAGTTTTGTCCTGGTCTCTGTCTCCTTGCTGCTGTATGTTTGAAGGTGTGAAAATAAATGCAATGGCCCTGATTCAAAGAGATTTAGTCAGGCTTAACTTAATTTCCATTGCAATCAAGGAACTTAAATAATGACTTGTGCCACTGATTTTTTAAAATTATTTGTGTCTATCAGGTTGAGGCCAGTTTATATAGCTAAAGTAGAATGTGTGCTTGATAGCAGTACTCCATCTACAATCCAGTCTTGAAGTTAAAAAATAAATATAAAAATTGGTTTTTCTATAGACACTTGTACACTCAGCACTTTTTGAAAATATAGTAATATTTTATATAGATTAGGCATAGTATTCAACTATACCTATTAAGCTTTAAAATCTTAAGCGTTTACTCTTATTTAGAGTTATGAATCATCTATGAAATAGAAGCCTACTAAAGCCAATCTTGATGGGGGGAATATTATGTTAAATAAAAATAAAGAATTGAGCACTGAAAAAAGTTGTATACTCAAACCTAGCACTCCAAAGTTCACCCTCTGGAGTGAATGTAGTGCTCTGTAATTCGAATGGCATTTGTGCCTTTACAGTTCAGTCAATAATTTGATCCAAATGTTAGATCGAAGTGATACAGTCCAAAAATCCAGTGTCTCACAATATAATTAACTTGTTTGGTGATATCATCTTACTCTGTTCAGGATTTCTTGTATTTGGCTCTGCTGCCCATAGACATGAGAAGACCATCCTATGGCAAGTCGTGGTGAAAATAATCTGGAAATGTATTGTGGTGTGAGATTTCTAGGATATAGTTTACTTCAGGAGTTGATAAAGCTGCCGGTTACTTAATTATGGTTATACACAGAGAATGAGAAACATCGCTTTCAGTGTAATCCTAAAGAGAGTTATTTACTTCTAAGTCTATTAATATTACTGTTTAGGATTGCACTGTAAATCAAATAGTAAAGCAACTGGCTCATGTTAAAGAGTTCTAAACACAAAAGCAGCAAAACCGGGCCTTGTACAGATCGCTGCTGTAGGCATTAAGCCTCTATTTTGTTGAATTTTTCTCTCCTCTTCCATCATAGTGACCAAGACAAGCTCTTTCCTGCTAAGTTACATTAACCCTCAAAAAGTTTTGAGCCACCTACAGTTAATGGCTGAGAGCCAGGAGAAAAAGGACAAGATGAAACATTGTTTTGAATACCACAACTTGGAATAAGTGTATTTACCACAGGGAGGGTGATATCCCCGAAGGCAACCCTCTCTTACTAACATGTGTTTAGTGGTACCCAGTGGATGGTACCACAACCCCAAAGGCTAAGCACAGCCTGGATCCAGGGACCAAGGCACCGGAACTGCAAAGCCATGGAGGAATTTAATACTGTGGAAGCAGAACTTGGGGTTCCCCCACCTATGTATGGGGAAAAACATGGTTGAGATCAAATGGATTCCACTGGTCTCACTCTCTCCCCCTTCCACCTTTATGGTCATGACAACAATACTTACTGTTAGATGCAGTTAGTTGAATCACTTCTAAGTCACTGCAATAGAATGGGCTCCCTCAAATATACCGGCAAATCTCAGAGTTTGATTAGAATCATAGCTCCTTGCCATTTATATTGCATTGCTCTGATTTATTTTTTATATCAAAGCTACAAAGGACAGTGCAGTGCTACCAGCTAATAGAACCCTTCCCTTAGAACCCACTCAAGATATCATATACAACTGTATGTTTAATAGAGTCCTGTCCTTAGCAATCAAGGGTCTACATTAAGGAAATATGCCAACCATAACTTCCGTGTATCCAGACTTGTCTCCTCTCGACTCCAGTACCTAATTAATTATCCATACATCATAATTAATCAAAGCACTTTTATAGTAGGAATATGACTTCCTGAGGAATCAAACCTTGGGAAACTTACATTAGCATTCTCTATTATAAGGTTTTTTTTGTTTAGACTGATCTAATGTGGACTTTAGAATATCCTACCACAAGCCAAGCTCAGTAAGGTAATTAAGACTGCCTCCAACATAGTTCTTCCCTACCCAGAAACCTCCCCTCTATTTCCTTATATAGAAGTTTTCCCTGGAAAGAATCTCCCTCCTTCTCCCCTTGAACCAATCTGGGAACATGACTATATATGCGTGGATCCCCCTCCCTTTCCTTCTGTCCCAGGAAAAAAGACTTGTTATTCATACTTCTGGCCCTATAACTGAACACAGAATTCATAGGCAAATCTACTTGATTTGCTCTGGTTGTAGAGTTCTTGTGCACATGCCCTACTTCACTGTGTACCCCAAATGCAGTACCTTGTTGTGCTGCCTTGTGTGTAGTTGATGAATTTTTGCCTGTCCAGGATTATCACTGTCTTAGAAATGGAAAGTCACAATATTAACAGATTGCTACATGCCTTGTTGCTTCTCTTCCCTTCTGAATCTATTATGCATTGATGCTTGTGCCACTGCACTGGACTCTGGTAGCTCAGGCTTCTGATCTGTTCCAAACCACATGGATCTCACCCCTGCCTTTGGGTTACTGGATGATCCACGTGGTTTGCTCAATGACGAAACTTTTAAAACACAGATGATAGCTGAACTTGCAGAGTATTTTCATATTAACCAAGGAACTGCAAATACTCATGCTATTGAATGAAAACTTGTAAAGCTTTTATCAGAGGCAGGATTATTGCATATGCATCTCACCAGAAGAAGCTTAGGGAAAGGGAAGAAATGACCATGAAAAATAAGTTGAAATATTTGTTAACTTAGTTTGCTATATCTCCCAATCCAGATCTCTATTGAAATTTGCAAAAGGTTAAATATGAGTTGAATATTATATATTCAAAGAAAGCAGAACATACTTTGTTGAGCTTGTGCCAGTCATATTGGGAACGAGGAGAGCGAGCTGGCAAATTCTCAGCCCATCGTTTAAGGTAGCGAAAGCACAAGAATTCTATTCTTAATGATTGAGGATGAGGAGAAAGTAATGCATACTAAGCTGAAATAAATTTGCAGTTTCAAAAGTTTTACTCTAAACTGTATAGTAAAGGGAAAGAGACATCAGAAGAAGACTTGGAAACATTTTTCTCTCACCTTGGTCTTCTGCATTTAGATATGGCTCAGCAACAGCTACTTGTTGAGCCTTTGCATATAGATGAAAGTAAGTCTATGATAACGAATATAAGCCCTGGTAAACTTCCATGATCAAATGGACTCCCCAATGAATGAACTTTTTCAAATTTTTTAATTACAAAATTATATCAACTGTACAATGAGAATTTTTAATATGGTGCATTGCCAGCATCACTGCAGGATTCTTACTGTTATTTGAAAGCCAGGCAAAGACCACGCTCAATGTATAAATTTTTGACCTATTTCTTTAATGAATGTGGATGCTATTAACGGTCCCACTTTTGGAGATTATTATTGAATCAATACAGAAAGCGAAATCTACAATATTTGTGTTTTTTTTTTAATATCTAACATACAACTACTACATACATACATACCCTACAAAACAGTAACTACAAAAGACTACAATAACACAAGGGATGGGAAAAAAGAGAGAAAAAAGAGAGAGGGAGGGAAGGGTGGAAAAAAGGGGAAGGTGCCCTACAAACACTAAACACTACATTTCTGTTTTCCCTTCATACTGTCATTATTCAAAAGTTAAAGCTTTATATTATATTGATGGAGTGGTTGACCTTACTAAATGCAAATTACAATTTAATTTCAAGTTAAATTTTTCTTCCCCTCCTGGGTCCCGGACGCAGTTCTCTCTGAGCAGCTGCAGCCGCAGTGCTCGTTTCCTCCCCCTCCCCCTCCCCCTCAGACTTCTCCTTTTCGTCTTGCTTGGTGCACTGGAATTCTGGGTTCCTGTCCTCAAAATCCCTTAGTTGATCTTCTGATAATATCTTAAAGGCTTGATCTTTATGGCTGAACCAGATTCCTTCCGGGAATAACCATTTGTACTTTATTCCACGTTCTCTCAGAAGAGCTGCGAACTTTTTATACTTAAAACGTCTTTTCCGAACTAGAAATGGGACGTCTTTCAATATCTTAATTTTGTTGCCCAAGAAGTCCAAATCCGCATTGTATGAATTGTATAGGATAGTGTCCCGGATCCTCTTAGATGAAAAATCGATGATGATCTCGCGCGGCAACTGACGCTTCATTGCATATTTTGAAGTAGCCCGACGGGCTTCCAAAATGGCGCTTTTTACTTCTTCTTTAGTTGCCCTCGCGGGTGTCGCCAATAGTTCCGAGACAAGACCCCGTAAATCCTCGTTTTCCTCCTCTTTCACATTCTGGAGGCGCAAAATTGTCTGTGTTCGTTCCACTTGTAGCCCGATCAACTGATTCTCCACCAGTTTAAGCTCTTTATTCGTAGCCTTCACGAGTGACGCACTTTCCCGAGCAGACTTCTCTGCCCCCCCCGCTGCTTCCTTGATGGTTTTCACTTCGCTCTCAATTAAGCCCACCCTTTGATCTGTTTCATTCAGCTTGTCAACAAAGGGTTTTATAGCTTCACCAACCGCCCTCCGTACTATTTCCTCCAGCGATTCTCCCTTTAAGGCAGCCGAAACTGACTTGCCAAGGGCAGGACTTTGTTTTTTTGTTGCCATTTGGGGGGGGGGGCCGCCAACCAAATTTTGAAACTCAGCAAAGGGGAAGAGTGAGCCTTCTTAGCTTCAGATCTCACCTCTCCTTCACGTACGCTTGTAATAACAGAAGGAATTCGCTTACTTGTAGGCTCTCGCCTAGTTCTGCTCTTTGCCGTTTCTCATGGCCCGGCAGCACTCGAGGCGCCGTGCACGTCCGCCGGCCTCCGTAGGGACAAACGGGCAATTAACCCCCCGCATTGATTCCGGGGGGCTCTTCCCGCAGCGTCCCGGACCCAGCCTCCCTCACTGGGAGTTTTGGGGGCTAATCTTCGCAGATCAGCCGCCCGGACAGGGTGCTCGGCCGCTTCCTCTCGAGCCAGCGAAGAGGAGCGTCCGACATGGCTGAGAAAACGAAACCGAATCCGAAATCTACAATATTTGTATATAATTATCTGAAGTTGGTTAATAAATATGATACACAGAATCTTAGAGATGAACAGAATAATGATCTGGAGTATCCAATTTTGTTAAAGCAATGGGATAAGGCTTTAAGTCATATACCTGTTGCTACTATGGATCTTAAGTTGAGACTTTCAGCAAAAAGTTATGTTTAGTATATATTGGACACCACAGCATCTTTTTACTAAAGGTTTAAGCACAGTGTCAAACTATTGGAGGTGAAATTCACAAAAATTGTATTTATTATGTCATTTAATAAATGACATAATAAACTGAGACTCAAGGCGGATTACATAGTGTGAGATCAGTATAATCAGTAGCAAGGACAAGGGTAGGCATTTCCATACAGTGTCATGGACATTTCCATAAACAATGTCGTAGGGTAGATGAATACAAGTTTACAGAGACATAGCATTAGCAAGGATCCAATACAGGGATGAAGGATTGCTGAAACAGAACATAATTCTAGGGTTGACATTAGACAACATGAAGCACAAGCAGTATATACGAGTACATATTCAAAGCAACAGATAATATGTAAAGCAACATAATGGTGGGGTCCATGGTTCCCAACTCATTGGTGAAACATCCGAGACCCCCTCCCTACAATACCACCCTCCTATCTGAGTAAAAAAGTCTTTTTAAATCATTCAGTTTTGCATTGTTTGTGGAAAGCCAAGAGTGCAGGAGCTCTCCTGACCTCCTCAGGCAGGCTGTTCCATAGGGTAGGGGCCACCACAGAGAAGGCGCGTGTACGGGCTGCAGTTGATTTTGCCCATGTGCAGGCGAGCACCTGCAAGAGTCCCTATTTGGATGAGCGAAGCTGCCATGGAGGGACATAGGGAGGGAGGCAGTCCTGTAGGTATGACGGGCCAAGGCCATGAAGAGCTTTGTATGTAATAACCAGTACCTTGAATTGAGTATGGTAGCTGATAGGTAGCTAGTGGAGTGACTGCAAGATGGGAGTGATGTTCATGCTCCTGCTTGCTCCTGCTAACAGTTGAGCTGCAGCATTTTGCACCAATTGGAGCCTACTAGTTAACATAGACGGAAGACCAATGAACCTCTTAAGCATATGATTTGGTCATGTTTAATCTTTTGACCCTTTTGGAAGGAAGTTATTAGTCATATTAATTGTGTGTTAGAAAACTCATTTATTTTTGAGGATATTAATGCACTGTTAAACTATTTGTTTATCTCTTGGAATCTAACCAATAGTCAACAGAAATGGACTCTCCATGCCCTTACAGTTGCAGATTTAAAATTCAACATTGGAAAGACAAAAGTCCACTTCTTGTAAATCACTGGATTTAAGTCCTTTATAAACTTATTAACATTTGAACATATTGCATATAGAAGGTAACTGCACATGGACTTATATTTAGATATTTGGAAATCTATGTATAGATTTACCAATAGTGTTTTTGTAGTCAGGATTGTATTCTTTCTTTTTCTTCTCTCCTGTTTGCTTTTTTATTTTTATTTTTTTAATGTTTTTGCACTAATAATTATTTTAAAATTCAAAAGAAGTAATACTTGATCTAATCAGTTATCTGTGACATCATTGAACTCAAATCAAAGCCACAGCAGAATAATACACTATCCAATAAGAATACACTATCCAATAAGAATAAAAGCATCTTGCTCCTATTAGAGTCCCTGGCCCCAAGTGAACAGAAGTACAGCTTGAACATGCCTAGAACACTTAAAATACTCTTCTATCTGCATGACAGAACTAACGTCATATTATTATATAAGAGATGCAATTTTGTTCTGTATTGCCAGTGCAACTACATTCCTACCAAGTATTTGTCTAGTGACTACAGTCTCCCAACAGGTAAATCTAAAGTGTGAGAACCTTCAAGAAAATGGGGAAGTAAAAGAACTTGGAAGAGCCAACTAGGTGATACCATTCAATACCATTCATTCTATAGCTCATACCATGCATGGGGTACTTGAGCCAACATGCTTTTTGCTGCTAGCATGAAACGTACTCATAAATCTCACTGAAACTCTCTTTTGGTTTTAGGTAGCTTTGTAATGGGTAAAGGCAAGGATAGACCAGGATTCAGGTTGACTCACTTGCTAACTTCCAACATAAGGGAATGGGAAGCCTTCCAGGTAAGAGTTAGCAGTGAATCCTGTGACAGGTGAAAACCACACAGGTAATGAGAATCACTTGAGTTTTGGGTTGTGTACTTTTGGAAATTGCTGCTTCAGGTGGTCTTTCTTCACTTCTGCTTCTATTCTCCATGTTTTTGTCATGAGACAGGGACATAGTGTCATAACAGAAGTAGTGAAAACCACTCCTCCTGGAGTGTTGGTATAGCACCAGCATAGGCATGATACTGGGAGAGGAGTCACCATGGTTTGTATTCCATCTCTTTCCAGGACCCCTGTTTGTCAGAGCTGTTTTTTGATGGATGCATGGGATGGGGCAGAACAGAGTATATTGGGCAGTAAAGCTGACCAGTAACTGATCTTCCTGTCCAAACTGATGAAAGTAGTTTCGGCTTTGATGTTGGAGTCTCGTAGCAGGGTTGTTATGGGGTGGGGAATTTCTTTTTTTGAAAGTCACTTTTTAGGAATTTTAATTTTATTTTATTAGATTTATATTCCGCCCTCCCCATGCCAGCAGGCTCAGGGCAGATCACAATTTACACACATATTTAAAATTAAATCAGATAATTCATACAGTTTAAAACTATAAATTATAAAACATCCCAAAATTAAAATACATATATATACATATGCACAAGGCACAACCCTTTAACCAGCACCAGAGCATTAGGGAGTATTCAACAGATGGTGGATGTTACCAGTGGGGAGGGCACAACCCATACTCGACCAGACAGGGGGGGCTCCACCTAGCATCAACCATACGCCTGGCGGAACAGCTCTGTCTTACAGGCCCGGCGGAAGGATAACAAGTCCTGCCGGACCCTGGTCTCATTAGACAGAGCGTTCCACCAGGCTGGGGCCAGGACCGAAAAAGCCCTGGCCCTGGTCGATGCCAGGCGGGCCTCCCTGGGGCCAGGGACCTTCAACAGATGTTTATCATTAGAGCAAAGAGTCCTCTGGGGTTCATATGGGGAGAGGCGGTCCCTAGATATAGCCATTGATTCCTCTTATTCTCTTTTTAAAGCAGGATTTCTTTCATTTCTCTTTGAGGAGGAATTATGGTTTCCTTTTGTAACTTCAGCTCTTGTCGTTGTTTTATGTTATGTTGCTTTAGCAAGAAGATAGGAAGGCTTGGGAAGACATTGCCTACCTCTGAACATCTACAGAGTGAAATTCTGACATTTTGCAGAACTTCTCCTCTCTTCAAATTTCTCTTTGATCAAAAGAAATTGGTTAGAAACTGACTCCAAATTCCTTAAAAAAGAGGAAAAGTCTTATTGGATTTCAGGGAGAAACAGGGTAAAGAGGAACTAAAAGATTTTTTCTTAACAAGCCTAACTCCTAGGCTTATCTTGGGCACCTTCTGTATCCATGCCAAACTCTTGATGTGCTCAGTGCTTCATGATTGCCAGAAAAACAATGGGGCTTTCCTGGGTTGTCATTGGCCCTATGCATTTATTAAATACAGCCTCAAAACAGTCAATGATCCAACAGGGGATTATCTAGCGATCTTGCCCCTGACTGCTTCCCTCTCACAATGGTGAGCTAGTGAGCCTGCATTGGATGAGGAAGAAGAACCATTGCTGGGGGTTGGGGGGAGACTGGGACGCAGCATGTAATGATTTCAAGTAAATGTGTGCATGTATCTTTAAATGCTTGGTGCGATAGGTGAAGAGTGGGGTGAAAGAGAGGGATGAGTGAGCGATATGATTGGCTCAGGACTGAGAGTGTGGGCGGAGTGAATGCACTTTGAGATTGACAGTGCAGAGAGAAAAGTTTTCAGTCAGAAGAAAGCAGGCTAGCTGTGTGCTGCCTGAATATGTTGAAGTGTTTATGAGAGAAATATAACCTGTGTGGAACCTGAACTGAGCATGTTTGTGAAAGAACACTCAGTCAGGGAAAGAGAGGCCAGCTGTGTGCTGCCTGAGGAGTTTTAAGCATTTCTGTGAGAGAAATATTGAGTTAGAGAAAGAGGCTAACTGTGTGTGAAGCCTTAGAAGAGATCAGTGTGAATGAGGTTATAGGAAGTAACTTTAAGAACCGAGAACTACATTTATGAAACCAATACGCTTCTTGACTAAATAAAAGTTTATTTTGTTTTATTATATCCCAGTGTAGCTGTCATTGCTATATCCCATTCCTATCCTCAGGGCCACATAGAAGGAGCCTGATGCTTTGGGAACGTTACCAAAGGGAAAATTTAAATAAAATATCTTGGAATAAAATATTCCTGGTGGCAGCAGACTACCCAGAGGGTTAAGGGATAGATTAAAAGAAAAATCTACCCCAAGGAAAGTAAAGATCATAACACAGCCATAGGGAGATACTGCCAATACTGCCTCCTGCCCTAGACAGTGGACAGGCAGAAGGTGTTGCTTAGGCAGAGTGACAAAGCAGGTAACTGGAAACCTGCAATAGCAGACACCCACTTGCCCAGAGCAAGAAGATAGCACTACTTAGAGAACAAACAAACAAAGCAGGTAGGTGGATGGTGACAGTGTGGAGAATAGCAGCTTTATGCTCTCTCATGTAGAAAAGGAGAAGAAAGGTCTGGTGCCATCTGTGATACAGATGGAGAAGGGGCCTAGATGAAGGCAGTCTTGGAAAGAGACCCAATCTTTGCCACTGCCTAAAGGAACAGGATGGGCAGTGGTAGCTTCCGAAGAGCATAAATGGCTTGTCAAATGGCCAGTTTGGTGTAGTGGTGGGACTCTAATCTGGAGAACCGGGTTTGATTTCCCACTCCTCCACTTGAAGCCAGCTGGGTGACCTTGGGTCAGTCACAGCTCTCTGGAGCTCTCTCAGCCCCACTCGCCTCAGAGGGTGATTGTTGTGGAGATAATAAGTTGTCCTGAAGGGCAGTATATAAATTGAATGTTGTTGTTGTTGTTATTTGCTGTAGGGTCACTGTGGGTCCCAGCAGCTGCCATGAGAATACTGATCCACGATGCTGTCATGAGAGAAATATGGAGAGTGCTAATTTCATGATTGTTCATTATCTTTCAACAACTTTCAGTGCTATCAAACACAGTACCCTTCTGGCATGCCCGTCTAGATTAGGAGTTGGTAGCATTATAGTCAGATGATTCTGGTCCTAATGATATTGGTCAAGAGGCCTACAAATTACTCATTACTGGAGTTCCTCTCTGAGCTGTTGCCATTGTTAAAGTTTGGGTTGTGTCTGTTTTTTTTCTTCCATAAACACAAACTCATAAACTAACTTAATTGACCTATCTAAATATTAAAAGGGCATTCTTAGCAAGCAATGGCCTATACGCTGGTGGATGTATGTGTGAGGAAATTTCTACAGCAATTGTAATTATTGTATTAATATCATGTTCTCCAAATACACCTGTAGAATGCTGGGCATACAGATTTGCCTGTGTATGGTTAGAGTTATACATTTTTAAAAGGAATTTGAAAGAAAGCCAAGGCCTTTTCCCCTATATAATGTTATCCTTCTTGGGTAGAGATACTTAGGTTTAAGGCATGCAGCCTATAACTATTTTAAATAAATATTTGGTATTAAAATTGGTCCTACTAGTGCATATGAGGATAGTTTAATCAGAACACATAATTCAAATAGCTCTTTATAAAGAGATTTGTGTGGACAAGCGGGAGAAAAGAATCTAGGATTCCTTGCACATAATAAATTTTAGAAAAGGTGATGCGTAGTTTATGTGCTGAGGATATCACATCAAAAAGACATTGTATAATTACCAAATATTGTACTGATTTTAAACTATATAGATATTTCACATTCTTTTTTTTGCAGCCTGATACTCACTGAAGAAATTCTCCCCACATTTCTGTAGCTTAGCCTTTTCTGTAGCCATTTCTGTAGCTTAGCCTTTTAGCACCATTTTATAAATGTGTGATTCATAATAAAGTATGGCCAAAGAATGCAGGTTATCCATCAGACTCCTCTAATGTGCAAATTAGGAAGAGAATATATAGCATCCATATGACTGCCCAATGGAGCCAAAAATCTTGAGACATAATGGGAATTAAAGGATGACAAACAGTAGCCTAAGTTACTGTTGAGACATTTTTAAAGCCTTGAATTTTATTCCCTTTCTTTTAAAAATGAGCATTAGGCCCTTTGTGAATACTTAATGATACTACAGCACCCCTTGATGAATACTCAACAATTATAAACTACCTACACTATATGCAAAAATCTTTTAAAATAATTTATGTAACATTCTGGGTGAGGACCCATTACATACATTGGATGCATACAGCTCAGATGGGCTAGTGTGTGGCCTGGAGAGAGGGAGATGCTGCCATGTATTAGATCAGAACGCTTCCTATTGGCAGTTTTCTGAGCTGAAAGGTGGCATTTTGATGCCCCTCCCCCTTCTCATTATCCATCCCGTTACTATCTCCTGGTTTTTGTCCACGTGGGTATCATGATCCCTGGTGTAGCTTTTCCAGTGGTCAAAAGAGCCTGTTTTCTCTTTCACCAGTATTAAAGCTGGTAGGCTCTAACATAGTGCCTTTTCAAAATATAGCTACTTTTAATTGCAACTTGCATTAACACAATTTTGAAATTAACTAGAATTTTCCTGGTCTCCTAAGGAAATGAATATGGATTTGGAAAAGAGTGGCCACCCCAAGCGTAAACGAATATATTGTCACCTATCTGCTATGTAAGACTGCGTTGCAGCTAATGAATCACACCAGACGCTTGTTTGGGTTAGAAATAGCCACAACTTTATTGATTACAGCTGGATGGAGCATTGGCCTGGCATGTGGGCACGGATCCCTGTTGGCATCGGAGGCCTGGCTGCTGACCGATGCATCACCCACCAGCCTCCCGCTGGCACATCTTGGCCCGTCGCCGGCCCTGCCTGGCGACCCTTCCTTCCAGACCTGTCAGGGTGAGCAGTCCTGAAGGCCCACTCACCCTGTTGGGATCCGGCCCAATGCCTCAAAACCGCCAACCCATAAAGTTGTGACAGTGCCCCCCAATAGTCCTTTATCAGTGGAGGGTGGAAGGGTGACTCGCTGTTCCTGTGGATGCTCGGGTGTAATGGCGCTGACCACGCAGCTGGACCAGCACTGGATGGATGCTCCTCCTCCTCCAAGTAATCCTGCCTCCACTGCATCCTGCACCCAGTGCCAACCCAGCTTGCCGGTAAGTCGTCAGCTTCCTTTTAATGAAGAGCCAGTCTGAAGCATGGGTGCATATAGGTGAGGCCAGAAATGTTGCATATTGGAATATTAACGTAAACATTTCATTAGTACATCCCTACTGTTCTCTGAGGTTCTTAGGAAACCAGCTGAACAACATTTCCAAGGCATACCTGTAGTGTTGAAAGAGGCCTCAACATCTGTTTTCTTCCTGTAAAATAACGAAGTATGTGCACTTAGGACAATATCTTCTACTGCATCTCAACAGCCTGCCTTACATTTGATTAAGGCATGTACTAAAACATAAGACGCAGAATGCATTAAATAAAAATATGGTATGTGGAATTGCGTTTATAACTGCAGGAGCATATATGACTGAGAGCTGTAATACCAGTTTGGTGAACCAACCTGTAACTCAATAAAATATGTTCTTGAGTTCGTGCCTTGGGTAACACGAAGTTGGCACTGCTTAAATTAGCGTCTCTTACATTAATGAGTATGTTTCATCATTCTCTTCTGTTACCTGACTTGCACCTTGACAATGATAAAATTATGAACATGAAGGTATCTCATTCTTGTCTAAACAGTATCTTTGCTCACACAGGATCGCCACCTTGAATCTTGTTCTTTTTTTTCTTTTGGTATGCTGGTAACCAGACACAACCAGGAATCAACAAGAAAAACTGGAGGATTGTTGCTTTTTTTGCAGCCATATTATTAAGTGGTGTTCCCTGGAATTATTGTTCAATTGGTTATTTGCTAGAGCAAGAACACATCTGAAATTAGAGACTGGAGGATTAAGAAAACTGCAAAAAAAATCACAAACATAGTTCCAGCATTATTACTTCATCATTTGCGTTATTTCTGGCTGATTGTTCCATTCAATTCAAAATCATAAAGATTTCTATTGATACGAGATCACATAGCAATAGAAGAGTTGTCATAATCCTAACTTCCAGAACAATGTAACTTTTAAAAAAAATTAGCTGAAGGCCCATCAAGGTTGGAGGGGAAATAGGGATGAACGGGAAATTATTTTTGTGAACTATTTCAGCTTGAAATGGGGAATCAACAGGCTTCACCAAACTATGCCTGCACAGTACTGATTTTTCCTGTTGCTGCTGCAGTCGAGTTCCATTTTTTTTTTAACCAACAAGACTGAATGGCTTCAGATGTCACCATGAAGCCCAGTCTCCTCCTCTCCCCCACCCCCCACCTTTTCACTGTGGTCCAAGCTTGAATTGATGCTGCAGTTGGTCCTAATGATCACCCACTGGTACTGGAGGAGATAAAAGGCGTATGATGTGTCAGGACAACTTCCATGAAACAAGCCATGTTTGATCTAACGAAAAGACATTTGCACACTTATTCTAAGCATGCCCTTGCAGAGCAAGCTGTGTTGAAGTCCAAGGAACTTATTTCCAAACAACAGGTTTATTGATTGGAGTACTAAAGTCACTGTCTGTAATGAGGCATGCTATTTACTAGAGTAGTTTACCTGGAGAGACTCAGGACATTCCACTGTCACTTGGGAGTATTTCAATTAAGACAACGTTTTTCAGAAAGATGAAGCTGATAGCGATGGGCTTGTCTGGGAATCATTAGGTGAAATGCTACATTTCACATTCTGCTATAGGCCAGATAGGCATCTTATCCTCAAGGTATTCTGCTAATACACGTTCAATTCTTGTCAAATTAACACACTCAAGAAAATGTTTTTATTAGTCTGTCTGACCTTGACAGAAGTCCTCGCAGTTAAGCTGTTTCAGGATTGTATCATAAATGAATGGAAATAAACACACAAGCAATTATATTGATAATACTTTTCAATTAAAAAAACATGATATGTGAAGTTATGTTTCCAACAATTTTTTAAAAAAGCATTTGCATTAAGAACCTGCTAGGATTAAAAAAAAATTGTGATTTGGTTATAAAATCTTGTCATTCACTTGGGAGGAGCGGAGTGCCCTAATTCGTGAAGTCTGTAAAATGTCATGGTCTTCTCTTTTTTGTGTAAACGGGGGCGGGGGGGGGGGGCGGAATCCAAGGAGTAAGCCAAAATTGTATTAAACTTCATTGTTATCTGAGAATACTGTCAAAAATTATGTAATATTTGAAAGTAGAGCCAAACTACATGATAAACTAAGAGTTATGTGCATGAGCTTCCATGGAGCTTTTAGCAGTTTAGATCAAGGCAAGGAGGAGGGTATGGGTTAATTCTCCAATTTTGTCACTTTCCCAGCCTAAAATATTTCCAAAAAGGGAATGTTTGACCCACATAGTTTGGTCCAAACAAGCAAAATTTAAATATTTGGACAATGCTTACTGAATTATCATAGTGTACCATCTTTTTCCAGTATACAAAATATATGCAAACCCATCATGCTGATAATATTTTTGTAAAATGTGTTGCTAATTAATTGCTCTTTATATATGTTGCTAATTAATTGCTCTTTATATGCACCCCCTTGCCCAGTGGGTGCTGAGTTTCGGACTGGGTTGTCATCAATATGGGTGGCCGACCTGACTCTGCTCCTGACACTCTGTTGAGAGCTCTGGAGGCCGTGTCTGGGTGGGTAGAACAGAGCAGGCTGAAATTGAATCCCGTGAAGACGGAGATCCTGTACTTGGGCCATGGGCTGTCGGAGGTGGGGATCCTTCTCCTGACCTTTGGGGGGGCACCACTTGTATCCGTATCATCAATTAGGAGATTGGGCATGATTCTAGACTCCTCCTTGTCTACGGAGGGCCAGATCGCGGCTGTGGCTCAGGCGGCCTTTTTCCACCTTCGGCAGGCCTGGCAACTGGCGCCCTACCTCTCGACCCCCGACCTAATGACAGTGATCCATGCAACAGTCACCTCCAGGTTGGACTACTGTAACTCACTCTATGCAGAGCTGCCCTTGGGCTTGATTCAGAGACTTCAGCAGGTCCAGAATGCTGCTGCGCGTGTCCTAACTAGAGCTTTGTGTAGGACACACATTACGCCTATCTTGCAGCAGCTTCACTGGCTCCCAGTAGAATTCCGGATCTGGTTCAAGGTGTTGGTTCTGACCTATAAAGCCCTAAACGGACTGGGACCAGCATACCTAAGGGACCATCTCTCCCCATGTGCCCCAGAGAGCACTTCGTTCAACTGGAAAACATCTACTGGTGGTCCCTGGTCCTAGGGAGGCTCAGCTGGCCTCTACCAGAGTCAGGGCCTTTTTGGTCCTGGCCTCAACCTGGTGGAACTCTGTCTGAGGACACTCAGGCCCGCCAGGATCTTGTATCATTTAGGCAGGCCTGTAAGACAGAGATGTCCCACCAGGCATATGGTGGAGGCCTTCCATCAGTGCCAAGCCTTCCACCGGTCTACCTCTGTGAGGGGTTATGGAGAGTCCACTGCTGGCTGCCCCGAAAGGGGGTACAGTATTTTATCTGTCTGCTACTACCTCCCCTTTTTGTATGCTGACGGGCAGGAGTGCAGGACTGCCCGTCTTGGAATGGTTTTATTAATTGCTGTTTTTATACTGTGATTATTGTTTTTATGTTGTATTTTAATCAATGTTGTACCTCGTCCTGAGCCTGCTTGTGGGGAGGGCAGGTTAAAAACATAATAAATTATATTCTTGTATTATGAGCAAGGGACAAAGAGCGAGGGACCTGCATCTTGTTTCCTCTTCACCACTGCTTCTACTTTTTCTTTGCATACAGTCTTCACTTTTCCTGCTTCCTTCTCTTTTTCCCATTCACCAGTCCAACTACCTTTATTTGCTGCTACCCTCTCTTCAGCTTTCCCTCCTCCTCCTGTACTTGGGAAAACTATGGCTCCATTGCATGGTGATGCAACTCATTTCCCCCTGTATCCCCTCCCCCACAAGATTTCCTCTTTCTCTCTTTCTGGCAACCCCCATATCTTCAGCTTTCCCCGTTTCCTTCTCTCCTTCCCACTCACCAACCAGCCTACCTTTTATCTGTCCCCCATCTTCAGCTGTTTTTTATTCACTTCATTTATGCCCTACTTTTCTCTCCACAATGGGACCCCAAAGCAACTTTCATCATTCTTCTCTCCTCCACTTTATCCTTTCAACAACCCTGTGAGGTAGATTAGGCTGAGTGTGTGACTAACCTAAAGTACCTGTGAGCTTCCACAACAGAATGGGGATTTGAACCTGGTTCTCCCATATTCTAGTTTGAAACTCTAACCACTACATCACACTGGCTTTTGTGGGATGGCTGCTGTTGAACAGAAGCAAGCAACGGGAGTGAGTCATGCAAGTAATGTGATAGCAAGTCATCTAGTGGTTGGTACTGGGCTTGGCACCAATGCATCCTACTTTAAAGGTCAAAACAGCCCTGGAACGGGCCCTGATTCTGCCTCCCCACCATCTACTGATAGAAAACCAAGGCTGGAAATTCGGCGATACTTGTTGTGGTTATCTAACAATGACCACTGAGGGCATTCATTTCTTAAAGCTATAGGTGCTGCTTCTGTTATTGGGGGTGGGGGGAATTAAACCCCCTCCCACATTTTTAACAAGTTCCTGCAAGCCTGGGGCATTTGTCAGGTTTGTAGAAATTTCTGTCCTGTTTGTTCATGGTTCCAGTCTCTGGATTTAAATATTCACAGATTTGGCCATGCTGAGAATTAGATATATTGATGATGATTTGCTTTGCAATGGTAATATTCATGGACTAATTATAGCAAAGCACACAAAAAAATCACCTCTTTCCCTTTCTGAAAAACATAATCAACACATCTGTATGTACATCTTCACTCAGAAGAGATTTAAGCAACACTTCCATCATGCTGTATCAGAGGCTACTTTCTCCCCTTGCCCCTAGTATCTTCTGAGGCACAATGGATTGGGGGGGGGGGTAATCCTACCTATCAGATCACCCTTTAGTCCTGCTTAAAAACCAGCACACAGGAGACTGTGGTAGCTTCAATAATAGGTCTCTTTATAGCTTCCAACTGGGAGAGAACAATTAAAGATGGAGAATACTAACTGGAAGATGGCAACCAACACAGAGAACTAAAGGCTCCCATATGGTCCTTGAGGGGTTGAAACAGAAAGTAGCTCTTGAGGTCTCAATAAAGGTATACACATACATTACATCTTCCCCCTCACCATCCTATGATGGAAGACAGTACAGTTATAACTTAGCACTAAAACTCAATAAACCGCAATATTGGATTGTTATATCATCTATGATCTCAAACCTAGAAGAAGGCTCACTTAGAATTACTGAGGCTTACTTACAAGTAAAGGTGCTTAGACCTGGAGTGCCAGGCCTAGTTCTAAATATTTATCAAATCAGATTAAAGGTCTTCTAAAGTTACCAACTATTTAAGAATTCTGCTAACTGGACATAGCCTGGGGCCTTAGCTATCAGGGTTAGGGGAAAGATCCAGTGATGGAGCAAGAAGATGAGGCCCATTAATTTTCGTTAAGTTCAAAAGTGTTTCTCAAAATGGTTTTGGCAAGTTCATGGAGTCCAGCACAACAACGTCTTAAACTTTCGACAGAGAGAAAAAGACTAAAATGCTTTTCAGTCCTTCTCCCATTCTTGGCCATGCACATATGAAAAAAGAAAAGCAGCCTCTGTACTGATTGATGTCCTTGTGGAAGGTTGATTTATAATCACATTTCTGTCTCGTTATGCTCTACAATGGCTTTGCAGTTTTGGCCTCTAATAGTCCCCGTTTTCTTGACAATTGGGCTGCAAACACAGATGTAAAGTTCTCAGGAAAAAAGGAAACATCTAGGACTTTCTTCAGTTTTTCCAACTGAAACATTGGGAAAATCATGTGTGGGGGGGACTGGGAAAAAAACTTTAATGAAATAGTTTCTTTTTTTAGAATTAGTGAATAGCAAATTCAGGCAAGGTTTTCTTATTCCAAATGTATAACATGAAAAGTCTAAGGACTTTTTCTGTGTTTCCAGTGGAAAAATAGGGACGTTTGGAGGTGCACTGAAAAAATGTCCTATGATCCCCTGCCCCGCTTTAGAATGAATGAGACAACGTTTTACAACAATTAATATGTTATAATGTGTTAAATGATTAACACATTACTCAAGAGTCAGCGTTCTCAATGTTATAAAGTTTAACTTAATATCCAAATATCCTGGTAGTGCTACCTATTGTGACTGTATAAGGGTATGATGCATTTCAAATAGTTTCAGGCAGGAAGCTGTGTTGGTCGGTAGCAGAAGAGCAATATTTGGGTCCGGTAGTACCTTAAAGACCAATTAGATTTTCATTTGAAGGGAGCTCTTACTCTCAAAAGCTTACACCCTGGAAATCTAGTCTTTAAGGTTCTACTGGAGCTGAATCTTGCTTTCCCATCCAAATAATACACTTTACTACAGAATTTATTTTCTACTTGCAACTTTTCTTTTCCTACCTCTCAAATGGCAAAAATTAAGCGACATGCATACAGTAACATAACCCGCAGCAATTTGCAAATGTTTCTCAAGTATTGGGTATATTTGCCAATTTACTTATAGAAAACTAGTATCTCATAATGCAGCCAGTAGCCAAATCATACACAGCATCAGGTGCCCTTAAATTCATACAGAATCACACAGCAACTCACTTCCTAACTTGAACCAGGTTTGAGCTGGGTACTGTGTGGGTCTGCAGTAAAAGAACAAGATCCGGGTCCAAAAAATATATTTCAAAAATATAAGCTTTCAAGAGTCAGGGAATCTTTGACTCTTCAAAGCTCATACTTTGGAAATCTGGTTTGTCTTTAAGGTGCTGTTCCACCTGGATCTTGTTCATCTTTTATCTTCATGAAAAGCACCAACCACATTCAGCGGCCTAGAATGGAAATCCATCAACCTTGCAAAAAAACACTTGCACAGGTACAGACTGATGGGCTTTTCTTACCACACGCAAAAGAATGGCTATTATACCTAAGACAATGAAATTTAGCGGGTCTCTAAGGTGCTAATGGACCCGGATTTAACTTGAACCAGATCGTCTCGCAGCTGGAGGCGCCCCACTAAAGACAACTTCTGTTCCTTCTTTCCACAAGCCCCGGCGACTGCAGGAGAGAAGACTCTGCTCAGCTGTTGCTACTTATGGTGACGTAAACGCACCAGCTTCCGAAGGCTTTTCTGATTGGTCGAGACGCCGGGCTCAGTGACCATTCCTCGTTCGCAATTGGCCGAGGTGTCGAGAGGCTGTGGTGGTTATGCCGGACGGGCCAGCGCAGTTATTGTCTGAAGGCTTTAGGCCTCAGCGTGTGGGCCGAGTCGACGGACGTTCGCCAGGCGGCCCTTTAATTCTTCTCGAGGCGTTTGTTAGTTCGGGCCTGGGCAAGTGAAAAAGCTACCGCTTTTTCAGGGCTGGCGGACGCGTTTCCTCAAACCGGGTCCGTTGACGCCGCCGCCGCCGCCGCCGCCCAACGTTTCCTTTATACAACGACACCGGAACAGAAGCGGGGTTTTTTTGGTCCGTTGTTGCGGTTAAATTAAATATACTACGTATTTTTTCAGGTCGCTCTCTTCAGGCACTGGCCTCTTTTTAATTTTTTTTTTCTTTAAAAATCGAACCAGTCGAAATATGAAATAAAGGCGTCTTTAGCCCTGAGAACGAGCCGGGGGGGGGGCGGGGTGGAAGCAGCAGCAGCCACCTATTGCGTGCGCGTGACTGTAGGCGCTCGCGAGCAGTAGAACGCCGAAGGGGGGGCTGCTGGTTGCGCGCGGCGGAGTGACGGGGGGGGCGCGCGCCGTGGCTGGCTGTGAATGGGGGCGCGCGCGGCACGGGCAGAGCGAGGAGGCTCTAGCTGAGGGGGGGGGGGTCCTCCTCGTTGTGTATGAATGTGCGCGCGCTTTAGCGTGAGGGGAGCCTCTGGGCCCGCTTGAGTGTGTGGGGGGGAGGTGGGTGCGCGAGCTGGGTGGGGAGAGATTTTTCTGTTCCTGTGGAAGCAAACGTCTCCCCCACCCCCACCCCCCTTTACAAAATCCGTGAAGAAAAGGGTGCGAGTGTGTGTCTGCAACGCTCTGCCGGCCTGGCACATTTTTTTAAAAGTGGTTTTTAATATTTATAACTATTTATACTGAGGCGAGAGCCGGAAAATGGCAAAATCAGGAGGCGGAGGAGGTGGCGGCGGCGGCGGCGGCGGCGGCAGCGGGGGTCTAACCTGGGTGGTAAGTTGCCTGGTATTTTCTCTCATTTCTTTCCTTCCCTCGGTGGTGGATGCTGCTTTTTTCCCCACAGGCCTAAGCCTGAAAGGGCCGGCGGAAGGCCTCGGGGGAATCATGGAGGAGCTGGGATGCTCCGTTGGGGCGGAGGAGGGGGATTTAGGGAGACGGGCAGCTTCTCTGGAGAAACGCCGGGTTTTTTTGCTGTGGCACCGGGATGGGATTCCGAGGAAGGCGCAGCGGGGCGGGAGGGTTGTGGCTTTGGTGGCCTGGGAGTGCCTAGAACTTGGGAGAGGGCGGCTGGGGTGCTTCGAGTGGAAAGGGGGCGTGCGCCCTGTTAGGGATGTGCTTGGTCGAGGGCTGAAGGTTAGGGTCCTGTTGGATGGTTGAGAAAAAAAAATGCTATCTCCCTTCTCTCCGGCGTGGAGATGAGACAAATTTAAAGGCCTCTTAGGTTGTTTCAATATCTAGACCAGAAAGGGAGCTTACTATCGCTGTCTGCTGCACAGTTCAACTAGAAATAAGGTTGATTCACTTTCTGAAAGCTGGTGGCTTGACTTTTTTTGGCAGCTCCATTTTCACCTCTAATGCAAATTAATAATAATAATAATAAGGGGCGGGGGTCTGGATTTTAGAATAAAAATTGGACCAGTCTGGCCTTTTGTAGTGGGGCTTGAAACCACCCTGAGCAAGTACTAGTGTCCTAAGAGAACCTTGGGCATCTGACTAAGAGAACTGTGATTCTCGAAAGCTTATGCTACAATAAAATTGGTTAGTCTTAAAGGTGCTACTGGACTCTTTTTGATTTTGCAGAGGTTCTGTTGCTGTTAAATTTAGAGAACTTGAGATGCTGTTCTAGCCAGTTGAAAGACATCTTTTTTCCTTCTGGAAAAACCTCAGGAGGGAGGAGAAAGTTAAATGGGTACAGTTCTGGTAGCCAATCACTGCTCTACTTTTATTTTCTTGTTCAGCACAGAGTTCAGTCTAGGGTCACTTTAATGTAACGGGCAAGAAAAGACAGCACAGTACAATGGTAGTAAACTAGCAGCTTGTTCCTCAGATTCATGTTCTAATAAAATATACTGCTCAAATTTTATTTTGCCCCCTCTTTTTTGGAAAAAGTTTTCTTGCATTATATTCCAGTTTTCAAGCGAAAATAGTCTTGGCTTGCCAATTTCATTCTTTTTTAAAATTGGAAACCATCTAATCCTGGAAGTATCATATAATATGTATTTTTAAACAAGGTCAACAGCACTTTAGTATATGGGACACAGGATTAGTATGGAATATTTTTCTTTTAAAAGCAGGTTAGTTCAACACAAACAATGAGTTCCATATTTTTCTGTCAATTATTCTTGGTGGGTTTTTTTTGCTTTTTGTGTAGGTGCACAAAGAGCCCCAGCCTGGTTTGTCAAACAAGTGTCTGGGCTACATAACTAAATCAGTGGGCCAGGAAGGGCTTCAGTCATCTGGCAGCCTAGAGCCCTCCTTATGGTCTAAGCTTGCCTCTTGAAACTCTAGGCTGCAAGCAGGTAAGCATGCCCAACCTGCTGTTTCCAGCCACAGTGTTCTTTACACTGTCCAGAAACTATTGGAACCCATTAACTCTTTAAGAAACAACTTGAAAGTGGGGCCATAATCAGGGGCTCTTACTTGGCAAGTGTTGGTTGTACCAGTTGTTCCTGATACACTGACCTAATCTAAGCATGTCTGGTGCAGGTACACTGATATCTGATAACTTTTTTCTCAAATGTAACTTCTGTTGCTACAGTCAAAATAACCATTGAATTCATGCTAGATTAGCAGTTTTAAAATTACTTCTTTTGTGACGTACCAAACATATAGCCTTCTTAATTAAAAAAATTAACATTTAGTGCAGTCAAAATAAGTAATAATTGGCTGCTTTTCCAGTCTTGATCTTGTTCTTTACAGGCTCAGTGAGGTCTTTGCTTTACAGTATTTGGTACAGTATTGGTACAGTATTTGTACCAAAATTGTGACTCTATGTAGACGGTATCTACTAATGAATGGAAACAGTATCCATTCAACTTTCTTCTTCCACTTGGAGCCTTTCCAGAAGGAAAATGGATTTCTTTCAGGAGAGCAGAAGAGCATCTCATATTTGCTAATAATCTGAAAGATTTCTGAATGTTTTCTCATAGGGCACAGTTGATCTTACGTTATTCTCCCCCTTGCCACTAAATCTTGTACAATTATATTATTAGAATAACATCTGTGAAGAAGTGGAGTTAATGTATTCAATTTTTATTGTTTTTAGTGGTTATGTAATGTCATTTTCACTTAGTAAACAAATATCCATGTTAAAAAGTGTTGTGAGGATAATAACACACTTTGTAAACTGCTATGAGTGGGCATTAAGTTGTCCTGAAGGGTGGTATATAAATCGAATGTTACTATTATTTATTATTAAATACTATATATGATGAAATTGCAAAAGGAAAGTGTAATGTACAAAAATATTTTGGGTAGATGAAGAAATATTAATTCTCAGTTATGTAATATCATACTCCAGTTTCAGAAAAGATTGTGCTATGCCATTGACTGAATAAAAAGCAAATGGCCACATTTTAAAGTTTTTGATACATGCTTTTCGAGTGCTGTTACTTGGACAGAAAAAAATAGACACACACACATCAGTGAAGTATTCTAACCAAAGCTAAGTTGAATTTCATTGATTTCAATAGGAAAGACTTAGTTGACCCCTGTTGAAATCAATATGGTAAAGAAGTTCTTAACTTTGGCTAGGTTTCACTCTAGCAGTACAAGTTTAGACCCTTTTAATTCCATTGACTTCATTGGACAGAAGGGTGTAACTCTGCTTAGGCTTGCCCTGTAAATTTCTCATCTTCAAGACTGAAATACAGTAATTTGAAAACATGAAAGAGATGTCTGCAAGAAAGCGCAGCATACCATTCTCTCACTGTTCATTTATGGTCCCTTTTTAACACAGCCTTCTCTTGATTTTTGTTGTTGTATGTCTTCTGCCACAAGATTGTCCCTGGCTGAACTCAACAGGAACTCTTAATACTGAATTCTGAACAAATTATATAATTATCGAGTTTCTGCAAATATGAATCACATATACATTTTTGCCAATATCATTTGGATTCTTTGAGTGTAAACATACTTGGCAAATTCTTTGGAATTCTACCTTACAAGGGAGTTATAAATCTGTCTTGATTTTTTTGTTCTGATTTGTGTGGTGGTTAAATGTTTCCACCTTAGTATACATTGTAACTTTATATGATTGTAACTTTGTTATTTGAGTTTGAAGTCTGTTTTGTCTATAAAGCCCCTCTAAATAAATTAGAGAAACTGGTAAACAGTTTATTTTCTGACAATATTAAAGTCTTTCCCTGATGTCAGCATTGTGTGTGTGACTATAGTGATTATTTTTGGCTATTATGTTTTTCATGTGTGTGCTTAGGAGGTTCCCATTTCTACCATATTGAAGAAATAGTGTCAATTGAGACATCAGTCATAAAGGAACATACAGGTCTCCCTTTTTAAAAAAAAGTTGTTTTGCTGCAGGAGTTTATTTCTCACACAGTTCAGGGGAGAAGGTGCACTGACTTTACATAGACCAAAATATACAAGTTCTGTGCAGCTTGTCCTGAACAGGTCTTGTTTGAAATTAAATGTACCTTGGCTTAGTATGTATCCAGAAGATGAAGAAACGAACATTCATACAGGCATTGTAGACTTGACCCATATTGCTTCTTAAGCCACTATGAAGTCTAACCTCTGACTATGTTTGTTACTTCAGAATGCTGATCAAAGTAATTCCTATTGTACTCAACAGCAGCAAGTACAACTGTTTTTTAAAGCATGTGTCTAAACCTGCATAAGTGCTTTCAGGCTACTTTAAGTTCTATGAAATCCCTGATTTTTAGCAATAATAGCTGTGGATGGTTGCACTGTTAGTATTTTAAGAGATGTATGTGAGATATCTGAAACACTGCCTTACTCTCCTTAATATATTAATTAATGGGACGAATGTGGTCTTAATCCTCATTATTCCTAGCATCTGAAGATCTGATTTCTTCTTGCATACATGTACCCCAGTTGACATCTATGCAAGCATGAAATTTGTAGGGCCATCCTGCCCCCTTTCAAATACACTAATCAATGAGGTAATATAAGCATGCAAAGTTAGTACGTTCGGTTCTTGGCCTGGATCATTAGTTCAACTGTATTCCAAAATACATATGCAGGCCATGGTCAAATTCAAACACTCCATGACACTTCAGACTTTTTAAAATTTAATTTTGTGCAAAGTGGCACTGTTCTTTATTTTCCAATTGGTTACTGTCCAGATTCCATGTTATGAAGCCTTGGATGACTACGTAATAAAATTAAATGGCTTCTCACCCTACAGACCTGTGAATCATTTGGCTCATGAGATTCATAATATTGTATATTTATGTGATAGTAAAAAATCTTTGTACAGGTAATTATTAGCTATGAAAAGGCATCAAAGTTTTGCTATTGTATCATGAATTTCATACCTTCAAGATGGGCATTTAATAGATAGACCAGTTCCATGTAGGTTGATGGTTCAATTCCTGTGTATAATTTTTTTGATTTTTACTTTTCCAAAACATAATATTAAAAAAATCATAACGGTGGTAAAATAAGATCAAAACAACACAACAAAGAAGGAATGTAAAATATGTAATTAATTAAAATTAAGAAGCAGAGCATAATAAAAATTTGAGCTCCGTTGTAGCATGAAAAAAGAACACACAAGCTTATACTGTGTGTGTACCTTATACTGTGTGTACCTTATAATGTGTGTGTACCTTTGGAGCTGCCCTGGATGCCCTGTGCCTAAGACTGCTCCTGGAAGTAGATTGAAAATACTTAGCTCTCAAGCTGTACAAAGTGCAACAAATTAATGGCATAAGCAGTGGCAGCACCTCAGCCTAAAAGATCTTCTGAAATATCTTGAATCATATTTTAAAACTTCATAGTGGCCTGTAAGTACAGTATATATTCTAAGGTTCTTCCAGACTCAAGGGTCTGGAAACTAAAGTCATGTATTCCAAGGATGTCATTCTACAACCTTGGACAAAACACTATGGTGCCTACACATTTCCTGTCCTTTAGAGATGTGGTTCTTCAGGGGGGAGTCTCTCCAGCAGATGCATCTGTTAGTAAGTGTCTATGTGCGGACGCTAACAACAACGTTCGATTTATATACCGCCTTTCAGGACAACTTAACGCCTACTCAGAGCAGTTTACAAAGTATGTAGTTGTTGTTCCTACAACAACCACCCAGGTGGGTGGGGCTGAGAAAGCTTTGAGAAGCTGTGTGACTGACCCAAGGTCACCCAGCTGGCTTCAAGCGGAGGAGTTGGGAATCAAATCCTGTTCTCCCGATTAGAGTCCTGCTGCTCTTAACCACTAGACCAAACTGGCTCATCTGTGTGTGTGCACGTGTATGGTGAAAAGAATTCAAGGGGACAAGTTGCTTTATGGAACTTAAAAGATTTCAGATTGTGAAAGCTTTAAAGGTAAAAATTCATACCGTTATGGAAACTAATGGAATAAATATAAAAGTGTAGTTCCGAAGAAGTAATGCAACTTTGGTGCAATCTTTCTTTTTATACTATATTTGTCTGACAGTCTCTAAGGACAGCCCTGTGTACAGTGCCTTATAGCAGTCAAATGTACAAGTTACAACTTATGCCTAACACCCTCCTAGAGGGGCCTGTCTATCCGATATAACTAGCAAAGGTGGCTTCTGCCTACTACTGCTACCTGCTTGCCAAGTAGCAAGATTCCTGACTACAAACCTGTCTGTGACCTATTATGTTTTACATATGGGAGTTGTATGAAGCAGTAATTCCAGAAAGCATAGGGCTGGAGATGTTATGGTAGCTTGGTACAAATGCCATCTACCTTATAAGTGTTTCCTTGTGACTTACTAAGAACTTGAGAAAATGGTATTTTAAAATGCCTGATCTATGTTCAATGTATCCTTATAGTTCTGTAATGTGTCTCATTGTTTCCAAACTATATATAAATTTTAAATGCAGCACTGGGTGCATGGAAAGGCCAACGATAAAGTGAAGCAGTTTGCCTGCATGCATCTTACAGAGGGTGTTTGCAAGATCAAGTTCTAATATCATGGCTTGAAATATCTGCTTCCCGCCCTATGAAAAATAGTTGCAGAGTTTGTCATCTAGAATCAGTATGTCATCTTCATTATATTGGCAATATCCCAGATATTTTAATACTATTATTTACTATTTTCTGTTATATCTTTGTTGTTCTGTTCAACTATGTTTGTTGTTAATTCCAGTTATTTGCTGGGGAAAGTGAGTGAGATCTAAAGGACACCCGCTCTAGATGCACATGTCTGAGAGGAGGGCCTTTGGGCTTGTATTTTTTTAACCACAGCCTTCCATTGGCAATATGAACCTTCTTTTGAGAGAGGGCATATCAAAATCAGTTTGTGATATGGTGCGTATGTGTGTTGGGGGGTGGGGGGGGTCAGTGTTCAGATGGGGGAAAAGTTCCGCAGCACTTTAGATTTTGCTCAGAGTTTTAAGAGTACTTTGGAGAAACTCAGGTAGGTCATGGGACAGATAATTTCTTGTTGTCCTGTTTATAAAAACAATATGAGAAACCGTCTGCCATATATGGAACAGTCTACTCCTGTATATTTCTTACAAAATGCATCTTACAAAATAATGAACCTGGGATCCAAACACTCCTTTAGTTGATTTCTAAAATTATTTTGAAACACAGTATAGGAAGCTGCAGTTGTGTTAGTTTTTAGAGCAAAACTACTTTACAGTTGTAGGAAATTATATATTCTGGCTGAATTAATCAGGATAATTTATTCTTTTTTATTTCAGACACTGTTTGATAATCAGAACAATGCTTCGAAAAAAGAAGAACCTGAAAATTTTAACAAAAATGATTCAAAGAAGATGTCTGTTGAGAGAGTTTATCAGAAAAAGACTCAGCTTGAGCATATTCTTCTCCGTCCTGATACATACATTGGTTCAGTGGAACCTTTAACTCAGGTACATTTCAGTATTTCTCCTGATTAAATTGAGATGTTGCTGTTATTTTCACGGAAAAATATCTAACTGTTGGTTGGATATTGTAGTAAATCTCAGCTTATAGAAGGAATTTCCATCAGCAAGGTTTTCTTGCCAGTTTGGTGTAGTGGTTAAGAGCACGGGACTCTAATCTGGAGAGCCGGGTTTGATTTCCCACTCCTCCACGAAGCCAGCTGGGTGACCTTGGGCAAGTCACAGTTCTCTGGAGCTCTCTCAGCCCCACCCACCTCACAGGGTGATTGTTGTGGGGGTAATAATAACACTTTGTAAAGCGCTCTGAGTGGGCATTAAGTTGCTCTGAAGGGCAGTATATAAATCGAATGTTATTATTGCCTCCCTCCTCCTGCTGCAGCCCCATATGATCCCCAGAATGTTGTTCCTGGGGAATAGGGGAACAGCATGAGGGGGGAATCAGAGTCTGCTTAGGAAGGGAAAAATCAGTGCAAATTGCCCCTTCTGTTAGTAGAAATTTTTCATGGGATCCAAACCTATCTTTGTGCTTATTATTAAATGTCAGGCTGATATTTTTTTTGTGGGTATGCACATAAAATGACACAGATCAAATACACAATACTCTGGATTAAAAAAAATACATTTTGTGAAATTGTAAAGTAGTGGCAGCAAGTATTTATTTAAAGTTCAGAAAAATAAACTTTAATTTCACTTTCATGTAGTTGATGTGGGTGTTTGATGAAGATATAGGAATGAACTGTAGAGAAGTTACCTTTGTACCTGGCTTATACAAGATCTTTGATGAAATTCTTGGTACGTGAGTATTTTGATAATGTTCCTATAACTGTCATTAGTTGCAAAGTGCTTAAAAATGGAAGAATATAGATAACCATTGGGCCAGTGTAGAATGTCTCCAACCAACTATTAGTTTGGGCTGAAGGATTTGAAGTGAGTGGTATTATGTATTTCCTCCCTTGGCTGTTGTGCCCTTGCATGTGAATTAACTATTCTCAACACTCACTGTGCTTGACTAAAACTTTAACCTAAATTAGTTAACTAAGCAGTTATAAAGATTTACACTGGATAAGAAGTGCACTCATTAACTTCAATCATGGTTAGAGGTGGAAGTGAGTGAATAGTATGCAATTCTATAGCCTGTTTACAATCCAGTGGCTAATGATCAACTGATGTTAGATCTGCTGTGATTTTTTAGATTATATCTGGAACCACTAGAATTGTGTAGCATGAAATCTTCATTTACACATTTTGTATGATATGGCTGTATAATTCAGCATTGAAATCAAGTCAACAAAATTTACTAGGCCATGGAACTTATACCAGCAACATTTCCTATTATCATCTGTTACCTAGGATCTGAAGACATCAAATTTTGTAGAGATTCCCTCTGTGGTCATCTGAAGGTGATGGTTACTTGCTATAGGTGATCACTGTTTTTATTTACAAGTGTGCCATAACTTTATAGAGGAAAACTGATTTTAGTAGAGCCTAGACAAAACCACTGTGTCGCCAACATTATAGTCTGCATTGCAGCTTTATTATTCTCCTTTCGTGTTACCAATCAATTCATGTTTGTTTAAAATATTAAAGGGTTATTATTTCATGTGAAAGAACTGGAAAAAAATTGACTTGGTGCCTAGTTGTTAGCGTACCTAGAGTTAAGCTAGTTTCCTAAATCCCTTCTGCTCAGTTATGGATTACATAGTCCTATGAGGTGTGAGAGTCTAACAGCATAGAGCTGATGTGTTTTTAGGTTTAAATTATTCAGGAGGAATAAGCAGTTTCCCATTTGTGTACTGTCCCTGGATCTTACTTCTGAATGGCTATATCCTTTATATTTGCTATTCCCCAATGCTGCACTTTTGAACTGTGTGCTACTCCTAATGAGAATGATTCTGTCTCTTCTGCCCTGAATAGGGCTTCTGAGTCTTTAATACCCATATCTTTTTCCTTTATATTATTCATTATTTATAGTCTACTTTTCTCACTGAGACTCAAGACGGATTACAATGTAAATCAATACGATCAATGGCTGGGACATTCAGTGCACAGTGCTATAGGCTATGGATTGCAGAAATTAGAAAACAAGCATAATTCCGAATACAGAGATGCAACACTGCTGAAACAAAACATAAGTATTTGACATGACATGTTAAACAACACAGAAACTACACAGTAGGAGCATATCTACATCAACAGACAGAATCTAGTAGTAGTATACAGTCCTTGACCTTTACCAGAGGATCTCTCTGAGCCATTTCTTACAGCACAGCTCTGTTGTCAGAGTGAAAAAGCCCTCCTGAATAATTAAGTTTTGCATAGTTTATGGTAAACCGAGAGAGCAGGAGCTCTCCTGATCTCTTCAGACATGCCATTCCACAAGGTGGAGGTCATTACAGAGAATGCACATGTACAGACAACAAATTTGTTGTTGCAATAATAGGAAAAGTTTCATATGTTAAATTATCTAATCAACAATCATTTAAATACTCACTGAAACATAGTAACCTTGTAGTCTCTGTGGAATTACAGGGGGAAAGGAGCAGTCAGAACCTCCTTTCAGAAGACATTTAGAAGTGCAAGGGCTCTTGGAGTAAAGTAATAAGCTCTCATTGAATCCAGTCACCTTTGGTGATTTGTTGGAGCCATTAACAATAATTCATTAGCAGATGTATTCTCATGAGAGGGCATATATAGGTAAAATGGTTCCACAACTGCAGCTGGTTCCAGGCTATGAAGAGCCTGACAAAGAAAGAACAGCAACTTCAGTTAAGCTCAGAAATGCATAGACAGCTGATGAAGTTCTTTTACAACTTAATGTGCCCAAGACATTACAAGTTTGAAGGATACCTTAAAGGATGTAAAGTTTATTAAAACTGAGAGGCTCTAGATGCATCATTCAATAGAGTTTAAACACAGTAGTTTGCACACTGTATGTAAAAGGTTTTCTTGCCACTACATTAGCTTCTTCATCCAAGAATAAAGCTGAATTCTGATTGTTTCTTATGCTTGCAATCATTGGAGCAACATAATTCACGAAGTGGGAATTTTCATATCTTGCCTGTAGTTTTAGGATTTCCAGAATTCTGATTGTCAAAGACCATTGATATGTCTGAGTTCATGCTTCATACGTTATGATATTCTTATGTGTATTCAAATGTCTGAGAGACTCTCACATCTTCAAACATTGATAGAAATGTAAAATAAGAAGTATGCCTCTGTGGAGAAAGTAGAAAAACTAGTAAGAAAATGAAAGTAGAAAAATTTGCAGCAAAAACCTTCCAATATAAGTTTAACTGTTAACATCAGATTATTAGGAAAAATAAGATTATAATACAAAATAATTTTCTAAGGAACTACATCCTATTCCCTGACCTGGAAGCACCTGTTTAAAAAATAGTGTTAAAGTGTCTTATATTTGTGATTCAAGTGTTTGCAAAATATTTAGAATTAAAAATATTTATTAATACTAACAAGCGTTAATTCATTTCTAGTAAATGCAGCTGACAATAAACAGAGGGATAAGAATATGACATGTATTAAAATAACAATTGACCCGTAAGTAAAATGTTTTGATTTTTTTTCCAGTCTAAAAAATGGGAGTTGAGGGTTTTTTTTGAAAAAAACCTTTGCAGTATGGTATATTTAATTAAGTTTTACTTTTTAAAATTGGAATGCCATTAGCTATAATTATTTGGGAAGAAAGCTATTATAAATGGTTGAAAGGTTTATTATGACAAAAAGAATTGAGTATATAAAAAGAGAATGAAAATCGGGGCTTGAGCTATGCTTAATGGTTGAGACTCCTTCACCTATATATAATGAAGGTGCCTATGTGTTTTAAGTAATTTTTATGTTTTTAACATCATAGATTTATTGGTTGGTGTTTGTTTTGCTTTTGTATTTTATTTAGTTTTATCCGCTTGATTGTGATGGCCTTTGGCCACATGCAAATAAATATTCTATGTCTATAAAGAGAGAATGATATAGTTGGGGGAGGGGGGGAGAGGCTCTAATTTAACATACTCCCCCTCTGGCATACAGAAGTGAACCTGTTTTATGAATGTGATATAAAATAAAGACTTTTAATTAATTGGTTTTATTAACTACACAGACATTGATTGTAAAGGTTACCTTCTGTATGGCAAAGTTTTTTTTAACCCTATAATAAGTGCATTTTGTTCTTTTGCAATCCAGGTGGCTTTTAAAGTTTAAACTTTTTTTTCTGAAAACCTTGGGATTTCTCTTATTTTACAGAAAATTATCTGCAGACTTTGCATACTTAAGAATATGAGTAAGACAACTCCTTGCTCTGTTCTACTCAGGAAAAAAGAGGACATACAAATATTTTAAATAAAATAAATAAAATCACAGTATTTAGTCTAAACAGTTCTCTATTATTTTTGCCTTGGTTTTTACTGATTTAAGAATAGAAGAAAAATTCAAAAGTGGGTTACAAGTTATTAGATAATATTAATCAAATGAAATAGTTTGAATTAAAGAGTATGTGCATTGTAAATTTTGGATTGTGTGAGAAATAAAATTTATACTTTAGACTGTGGATCACACCACATCTAATCCTTGTAACTGATCTAATCCACTTTACTACAACTCATCATGGATCATCTGGGCTACACTGATATGAATGCATATTTGTTAGTTTTTTCCATACTGAGATGCACCTTGAGAGAGGCTCCTGCTAGCTGTATTTCTGACAATTCCATAATGTAATCATTCCAAGCAGAAACAGGTTATGGCACATATAAAAGTGTTCTAAAGAACATGCAGAGTTTTGATATGATGCTATAAATATCCTATATTGGAATGTTAATTTCCAACAGTATACCAGCAAATGAAAACTTATTTGTTCAGAAGTCATTGTAGTCTCTACTCTTGAGATTACTTCCTACAAAATGTTTATGGTGATGTGTTACAACTCTTCTAAGGAAAATAAGGTTGTTTCCATTTTTATTACTCTAGTATTAGTTCAGCTGCTTGTGATTTATATTTGTGTTTTTCCCCATCTTTCTTCTGTTGGAACGGTTTGTAGGCTAACCTGTCTGCCAGTGACAGTATGTTGCAGAAGAATTTTAGGTATATTTTCTACGGCACATTCTCAGTTCATGTGGGATCATATCCTGTGCCTCACGATGCTAAGGCGGGCTAATAGGGGTGGGCAACATTTTCATGAGAAACTTGTTCTGCTATTGCTGTTCTTACTGAAAAACTGATAAGTTTCCAGTAGTCCTCACCCCAGGGGTTCCTGGAACATAGATTGAAACCCCTGCATCACTCACTAAAATGTGGTAGAATTGCATTTTCAATTGTGTTGTCAGTATTTACTTTACAACCTCTTCTAGCCTTTTTAAACAAAATTTATTTGCATTTTCAGTGAATCAAATATTATAAGCATCTGGAATAATGGAAAAGGTATTCCAGTTGTGGAACATAAGGTAGAAAAGATGTATGTTCCTGCCTTAATCTTTGGACAGCTGTTAACCTCCAGCAACTATGACGACGATGAGAAAAAAGTTACAGGTGACATAATATATTTTGTTCAGGAGAAATTAGAATTAATGCTCTGTCTTGCAATGGTTCCTTTATGACATTTGAAGTTAATTTAATGAGCATTTATTTGTGTTACTTGGTGGTTTGCTTTACATTATGCCATATGGATGGTTATGTTACCTTGAGAAAATGAAAATTCAGCGGTGGCATGATTCTAGGGTAAAAAAACTGGTTAAAGGAAAACTAAGCAGTGTCCTTGTGTTCCCTAGAATTGTAGCATTTGTGTATCCATTATCTGCAAAGATTTATTTTTTTCTGGAAATTGTTTCCTGCATGTAACATGGTATAAATTACTGTCAGTTTATGTCTGCTCTTTCATGGTAATCTTCAGGAGGATCAGAAATTGGTTATAATTGATCTCACTGGTAGGTGGCACTGATGAAGATCAGCAAAAATGTAATGTGAATACAGCTTTGACTTCAGAAGCAATTTTGAAAAGGGACTTAGATTTTTTCCCCTATTGATACAGTGTTTGAGGGCTTCAGCTTTACAAGAGAAACCCAGTTATGTGAACCTATAGTTTACCTTTGTCTCAGTTTTGGTTCTTCAAATATTTCACCGTTACGTATTATTTTAGTACTAAAGTAAATGTGTGTAAAATTACATGGGGCATTTTAGATTACTCTGAAGCATTGTTTCATATCATTATTAAACATTTTCAGTCATTGAATGCGAAAAAGCAGTAATTGATGCTGCAGTCAATTAAGCCCCATTTCAGCAAACCTATGCTAATTCTGTCTTTGATGATGCATGGGACCATTTAGAATCATTCTGTTTAATTCTTGATGCTACATTAAACTACATTAAGGGATTGATGGGAGATTTTTTCTTAAATAGCACTCAGTAGTAAAATAGCATTACCTTTTCAGTTTAGATTTCTGATGCATATTGTATTGTTCTGTGTGAAAAGGTTGAATATATTTGCTTTTACTTTGACTAGAAGCGAAATTGGATGTGGCTGTAGCAAAATGATATACAGAACTGGGTCTCCTACCAGCACTTGCAACCATTTTAAGTAGTTTATCCCTGCCCCATTTAGAATTTGCCGCTGTGACATGGGGGAAGTGGAAGATAATTTGGGGTAGAAAATAAGAGGTAGAGAGGTTAAGTTCTTTCCTCTGATTCACTTTTCTGCTTTTAATTGGCTGTATTTCACCTTATTTATTTGTAAGGAATTTGCAGGATCCTGGTTGAGTCGCTGTAGCTGTAGTTCTAGCTTGACACCAGTTCTGTTGTTTTTCTTATTTTTATTAACGCAGAATGGAAACATTATATGAAACTATAGCTTTTAAGAAGAGAGATCTGAAATGTAGGGAAGTGACTGTGACTGAATTCTAAGAATACTTTCCTGGGAGTAGGCTCCATTAAATAAAATGGGATTTGCTTCTGAGTAGAGAGGCTTAGGCATGCTTCTTATATGTACCATCAATTAGGAAAGGATAGCATTGGTTAATGATACTAGTTCATTACTGATACAAGATTGAACATGTTCCTTGTACTAACATTGAGATAGAATCTGAGAACTGATGCATTGTGTCCATTGTTTAGGTGTCGGAGCCACTGATAGTAAGTGATTAGACTGTTAGGCCTGATTCTGTGATCTAAATGTATTGGCAGCTGGCCTGCCACAGCCATAGTAGCATAACGTTGTTGCAGTCTTCTGTACTCTCAGCAGCCAAGTACAAAACAAAGCAATATGGCTATGAAAAATAATGTAGTTTCACCAACAGCCACTTTCACAGCATTTATTTATTAAAAAATTTATTTAAAATACTTATACCTATTACACCTGCCAAATGCAGCATCAGTAATGCTCCCATATTACCCCATATAGGAGACTCTCAAACCACGTTACTCTATAGGAGGTTTTATTGGTGGTTCTTCCCAGATTTCCCAATGAAGTCATTCTGTCTTCAACTAGACAAGCAATGGTGAACCTATGGCACACGTGCCACAGCTGGCATGCAGAGCCCTCTCTGTGGGCACTCGAGCCAAGTCGCCGATCGCTAGGTCCCGGGCTCATTTGGAGGGGGAATGCCTGGAACAGCGTTCCAGTAACGCTGAGCAGAGATCACATGGGTTTTGGCCCTGCCCACGTGATTCCTTTTCCTCCAGGCTGCCTTCGTGCTGCCCGTCTCTTTAGCAGCAGGAAGCGGAGGCAGCAGCTGGGCTGCTGGGGCTAGCTTTCTAAAGAAGAGTAAGCTGCTTTGATTTAACTTGCTTTACTTTCATTCCAGACGCGTGAGTGAGTGAGTGAGTGAGACTGACTGACTGACTGCAAGCTGGGCTGCTGGTGTAAAGAAGGGCAAACTGCTTTGATTTAATTTGCTTTACTTTCATTCATGGCTCCTGAGTGAGTGAGAGAAAGAGAGAGAGAGTGCTTGCAAGCCGGGCTGCTGGTGTAAAGAAGGGCAAACTGCTTTGATTTAACTTGCTTTACTTTCATTCCAGACGCGTGAGTGAGTGAGTGAGTGAGACTGACTGACTGACTGCAAGCTGGGCTGCTGGTGTAAAGAAGGGCAAGCTGCTTTGATTTAATTTGCTTTACTTTCATTCATGGCTCCTGAGTGAGTGAGAGAAAGAGAGAGAGAGTGCTTGCAAGCCGGGCTGCTGGTGTAAAGAAGGGCAAACTGCTTTGATTTAACTTGCTTTACTTTCAGTCGTGGCTCGTGAGTGAGTGAGTGAGTGAGTGAGAGAGTGAGAGAGAGAGAGAGAGAGAGAGAGATAATTAGTTTGGACAACTGTATGAGTTGTTTTTTCTTAACTAAAACCTCAGTATTCAGGTTTAATTGCAGTGTTGGCACTTTGAAATAAATAAGTTGGTTTTGTGTTGCAGTTTGGGCACTCGGGCTCAAAGGTTCGCCATCACTGAACTAGACCATTCACTTTGGCGGTCTTGGCCTCCCCCCATCAGCTAGTCTTGATATTTTGCATTGGAGACCTCTCACAGAGGACAGTGTTTTTTCCTTAAAGCACTATAAGTCTCCACCTGTTCTACCTTAGTTAAGAAATTAGGCTGAGCTAATGTCCATAGTGATGACCTTTTATTGTAAGCAAGCCTTTTCGACTTGTTGGTCCACTGTAGAGCTGCCAACTGGGGTGGAAAATTCCTGGAGATTTGGGGGTGGATCCTAGGCCAGGCAGAATTTGGAGATGGGAGCGAGCTTAGCAAGGATGTGATGCCATAGAAACCACCCTCTGAACCTGGCATTTTCTCCAGGGAAACTGATCTCTGTAGCCTGGACATAAATTGTAATTCCAGGAGAACTCCAGGCCCAACCTGGAGGTTATCAAACCTAACCCATTAATATATGGCTTGGGTGTTTTTCTAGCCACGCAGACTGAAAAGTAGTTGGGAAAAAAAGTGATCTGCAATCTCTTCCTTACCTAGTTTATGCTAAACTAGCCTCTGAGTATTATCAGAGTGCAAATTAAGTATATTATCTTCCAAGTTTGTACATTTAACCAAATTGACTTTGGAGTGATATTATTTGTAACACTTACTTGTTTTTCCAGGCGGCCGTAATGGCTATGGTGCAAAACTTTGCAATATATTCAGTACGAAGTTTACAGTTGAAACTGCTTGCAAGGAATACAAGCACAGTTTTAAACAGGTATGTTTGTTTTTCTTGAATTCCTTTTGCTTCTGTTACTTGGCTGAGAGTTTTAAAGGTTTATAATCAAAACTATATATAGGCAATATTAAGTGTTGTGAAAGTATCAGTTAGCAGAATAATGTTTTCCTTGTTTGGAAAAGTAGCTTGTGTACTTCTGTACAAAGATATAGCTTAGGTAATCCTTGCTAATTGTCTTAATTAGCAAGGATTAGCAGTTTAGTGTAGTGGTTAGGAGCTCAAGACTCTAATCTGGAGAGCCAGGTTTGATTCCCCACTCCTCCACTTGAAGCCAGCTGGGTGACCTTGGACTAGTCACAGCTCTCTCAGCCCCACCCACCTCACAAGGTGTTTGTTGTGGAGATAATAATGACATACTTGTAAACTGCTCTGAGTGGGCATTAAGTTGTACTGAAGGGCAATATATAAATCAAATGTTGTTGTTATTATTAATATTATTAATCCTAGGTGAGAGACAATATCTTTACAAAAACAATGATGACGAATTTGGCAAAACGAGGCCTCTCCTTTTTGTCTTAACTGGTAGACCCCGCTCTGCCTACCCCTCCCTTGCCTAGCCTAGCACCTGGAGGAGCCTTCTCACTTTCATGTCTCCAGGTATTTGCTGCCACCACTGTCCCTGTATGGGGTCCTGGTTAGGCAGGACAGCCTCCTAACCTCCCTCCTCTGCTAGTGGGCCCAAGCGGTTGGGGGACTATGTGGAACAGAAGATCTTTCTTCCTTCATAAATTCCAAAAAATCATTTATTTAACTTCTAACTATACACAGGCAAATATACAGTGAACGGAAGGAGTAATAAAACATAAAAAGAAACCCCTACTCTCTCTCCCTCTGCTTCTCTATACTCATGCCCTAATTAGATGTTGTGTAGGGCAGGCACAATACTTGGGTACCTGGGGTTACATTAGATCTACATCTCCACTCAGAGCCATCTCTCCCTCAACTCCAGCCACCAACTGTCAACTTCCAACGCCACCAACTGACTCGCTCTCCCTCCAATCACATTCTACTCCAGAACTGGCCCCTCCCCTTTGCAGTCCATAGAAAGTTAACTCCACAAACAGAATGGCGTTTCTCCACAACGATGAACCTAATTTTCCATTTGACAAAGTTTCTGGTTAGAGTGCATGTAAATTGATGTATGTTCTCACATAGAAATGACCACTGTAGTTGAGTTCTAAGGACCTGGACAGGGAAATGTGTGTAATTTTCAGTGCTGTCATTTCTGAATCATTTCCAGTCATGGGCCATTTGTCAAGAACAATATTCTTTTCCCTAGGAGATGGCAAAATAAATACTTTGTAAAACAGAACTGAAGTTTCTTCTAAACTCTGAGTTTTATAATGAACAAATTTTATATATTTGGAAATTTTCAAGAAAATTTTGTAAAGAACAACTGTTTGGAAATTCACTTGAGAACTCCTAATTTACCTTATCAGTATTTTATTTATTATTTATTTATGACATTTATAGTCAACCTTTCTCACTGAGACTCAAGGCGGATTACACAGTATGAGATTAGTTCAATCAGTATCAAGGACATTTCCATAAACAATGCCATAGGGTAAATATATACAAGTTTAAAAAGACATGGCGTTCGCAAGAATCCAATACAGAGTAGAAAAAATACTGAAACAGATCAATTCTAGGACTGACATTAGACAACATGAAGCACAAGTGGTACTAGGAGTACATATTTAAAGCAACAGGTAATATGTAAGGCAACATAGTGGTTAAGTCTACGGTCCTAACTCATTAGCACTACATTACACTACATCACTACTGTAGAGTGGACAAGCTTTACCTAATTGCCTGATTTATGAGTTGATGATATATTGTAACAGTGTTATACAACCAAGTTATGTTACAGGCTCATTTTCTTCATGATAGGAAGTAATAATGATCAGACTTACCATGTTAATTCTTTACATGTCATTTGGAAATATGATTGTGTTTTTCTTTTAAATATTCTTACTAAGTATTTTCCATGTCAGACAAAGACAAAAATAAATGAACACAAAAACTGAAAAATTAAGGTAGAGTTTCTCTCAGAGTATACATGTAAATGATTAAACAATAATATTGGAGAATTGCTAAGTCCTTTTATGCAATTTTGATTTAGAATACAGAAAAATTGTTGCTGATATATCTCTTTCTTTGTTTTCACAAAGACTTGGATGAACAATATGATGAAGACATCTGATCCCAAGATTAAGCATTTTGAAGGAGATGATTTTACATGTGTGACATTCCAACCAGATCTTTCTAAATTTAAGATGGAAAAGCTTGACAAAGATATTGTGGCCCTCATGACAAGAAGAGCTTACGATTTGGCAGGAGCATGCAAAGGGGTCAAAGTTTTATTTAATGGAAAGAAGCTACCTGTAAGAGGCTTAAGTAAAATATTTTGCAATTGATTATGTTTGTTTAAAAGCAATAATTGTTCGTTAAATCGTTATTTTTTTTAATCATAGGTGAATGGCTTCCGTAGTTATGTTGATCTTTATGTGAAAGACAAGTTGGATGAGACTGGAGTTGCCCTGAAAGTTATCCATGAACTTGCAAATGAACGCTGGGATGTATGTCTCACTTTAAGTGAAAAAGGATTCCAGCAAATTAGTTTTGTGAACAGTATTGCTACCACAAAGGTGAGTTATTTTACATGCCTTAGAGTGAGTAAAAGACTGAAAAATAAAAATGTAATTATAATTAAGGAATATTAACATTTCACCCTTTAACTCTATCGTCTTTATTTTTTTTACATTAAGGGTGGTAGGCACGTTGATTATGTTGTAGATCAAATTGTTGGAAAATTGATAGAAGTGGTAAAGAAGAAGAACAAAGCTGGTGTTTCAGTGAAACCATTCCAGGCAAGTCAATATTCATTTTTTAAGGAAATTCTGGGGGGGGGGGGTGTCAATCATTTCTATTGACTTTTTATTTTTAAAAAACAATTTTAATTTAAAAAACATTAACCAGGCTTTGATTTTTTTAACCAGGTAAAGAATCATATATGGGTATTTATTAATTGTCTCATTGAAAATCCATCTTTTGATTCTCAAACAAAAGAAAATATGACACTTCAGCCTAAAAGCTTTGGGTCCAAATGCCAGCTATCTGAGAAGTTTTTCAAAGCAGTAAGTATTGCATATTGCTATCTTGTCATATACATTGGTGAGAAATATATAAGAATGGATTTGTTTGCATGTAAGGAAAGAGGATTGGTTCCAGTCATTCCTTATGGGCAGAACTCAGTAGGTTGCTGTGGGGGACAATTTTATATACAGTGTGGGACTTGCCTCATAGGATTCCACAATGTTAAATCTTGTTCTTCATGCTATTCCATCCCTATATGAAGCTGTGATGGACTTCACTTAAAAGCATGTTTTCTAAGTGCAGCACAGTCAGAGAGCTGTGAGTGAAAAAAATAAACTATTGCCTGGAATGGAGAGCTTGAGTGGCAGGCTGTTCCTTCCTCTCTGATTGTTCAGTTTAGAAGGAGTCTGAAGTGAGTCAGCTGGATTCTGTCAGGGTTGTTCACAGTGTGAGAGTGAGTCTTGACAGGGAAGGTCAGATAGATTCCCTTTGGTGTGCAGGAAAAGAACTCTGTTACCTTAATTGCATCATTACTCTCCTGAGGAAGAATTCTATTTAAGAATTCAAACTGAATTCTGTTAAACTGTTAAACTGAAACCGACTTTACACAGACACAAGAGAACTGGGAGTGTGTTTTGGCAAGAGTAATTGGGTAGTGGGTGAGACTCCCTTTCAAGCCAAACAAAGAAAGGTTATAACTTCTGAGGAGAAGAAGAAAGATTAATTTCTGCCCAGTTTCTAAACAGGGTTTGGCTCTAAGGAGGACCCCAGGCCTGTTGTGAAGGAAAACAATTTTAAACTAAATCCAGGAAACCTGAACTGTCATAGGGAACTTGGTGAAGAAACATTGTTGCTGTAACTAAAGTACTAAGTAAAACGTCTTTCACTGTTAAGAACCAAGAATATAAGAAACTAAGTTTCAAGTAAAAAGGAAAAATAGTTTATTTGAAATTTATACTGTACTACCAACCATTCAACACTTCCATCTCCTGACTACACTTACTCGATCCCTGCCAGTTAAATAAAGTTGTTTGATGGAGAAAAGCTCCTGCTTTTCTCCATCAAGTTCCTGGACTGGGCTAAAAAGCCAAAATTATATCTACCTGTCAAACAGGTATATCTACCGGACAAACAGATTTTCAAAACCTCAAATATTAACATGCTACTTGGGGCTGTACAGTCAAAGCAGGGAAACTGTATTTTGGTGGGAAAATCTGTCTCACAGTGGGGAAGTGAAGGGGGCTCTGCCATAGAAGCCCTTAGAAGAAATCATTCATGGTTTTGGAATAGGGTGCTATCAACATGTCAATGACACCAGATCCTAAATTCCTTTATTCAAATTGCCTGGTAATGCTATAGTCTCTTAAACAATGCTGAACTGCTGTATTTGAATAGCTAAGCATAAACAGGCTGACACTAAATTCTGACAAGACAGAGTTAAGGTTGATTGTGAAGGCCAGGGCCCTGAAGGACATGGGGCTTCCCACTTCTGATGGGGTCCAATTATCTCTGACTCACTTAGTAGCCTAGGAGTGATTCTGGATCCCACTGGAGAAGTGATAAAGGTGCAAAAAATGCATTGTCAACTCTGCTTACATCAGAAGATAGTCCCTACCTTGACTTGGCTCATCTGGCTATGGCAATCCATGTTGTGATTTTCATGAGGGCAGACTATTCTAATTTACTGTATGTAGGTCTGCCCTTAAAGATAATTTGGAAACTGAGTTCGTGCAGAACATCGCAGCTTTACTACTATTGGGAACTAAATGGAATCTTATGCCCACTCTGCAGATGTTCCATTGGTTAGTGATCAGAATTGTTCATGAGGCATTCTTATAGAGAAGTAGATCTGTAATGTTATGAATCAGCTCAGGAGGTGACCTTTGTTAGGGATACTGTGTGGTTGCCTCTAGTTGTTCAATCCCATCCCCACTGCACTATGGTTATTTTACTAAGAACCTGTGCTATTACTCTCAGTTGTTACTATATTTTGTAATCTACTTGCCGATTGAATAGCTTTGTTTTACTAGGAATATTTGCTTTATTTTAATTAACTAGTTGGTGTTAAAGAAGTGAATTATCATAGAATTTTACATTAAATCGCTAAATGTTTGATCATTTTAATTTACTTGTAGGCACTCTAATATCAGTATATGATCTACTCTTCCAGACATTGGCTGAAATCCAAAACTACTTTATGAGTGCCCAAGAACTTGAGTATGCCCTGTGGGATAGTGGATTCAATATTTTTCTTCCAACAGTTGATACCTTTGCAGTATGACAAGCTACAGTTCTTTGAAAGTACTTTCAGTTTCAAAAATGGTGCTTGGGATATACAATCCCATGGGTTGTTGGGAACACAAAACTAATTTCAAGGTTCTTTTCATCCTAGTCTGTATGGTGTTCTAAAAAATTTTTAAGAACTGTAGAAGTAGGTATAAGGAAACAAAAATATCAAGGATGAGGAGATCAATGAAGGTTGCAATGTCATTTTTCTGATTCAGTAAATAATTCATAGGAAAAATGTGAATTCTGACCCTAAAGTACGTCATTTTACTTTATCAAGGTGAGACTTTTGTTTTAATTTTCTAGAATATGATGTGGTCTTTAATTTTTTTAAATAGGCCTCTAACTGTGGTATTGTTGAGAGTATCTTGAATTGGGTGAAATTCAAGGCACAAACTCAGTTGAACAAAAAATGTTCATCCGTGAAACACAGCAAAATCAAGGGAATTCCCAAACTTGATGATGCTAATGATGCTGGTAAGAGCTAGCCCTTTTCTGTCCTGAATTCCCATGTAAAGCAAATGCAGGGTTCCCCCCCCCCCTTTCAGAATAACTTGTACGTTGAGAAAACTTGTGTGTGCTATAAAATCTTTAAATATGTACGTATTTATAAAGTGAGAAGTTCTTGAAATGTGTTTGTCAAAATAGGTATTTTTCAGCATACATTTTGTGGCAAATCGTGTGTGTTATGTGATGTCAAGTCACTTCCAACTATGGCAACCCTATGAATTATGACCTCCAAAACATCCTATCATTGATAGCCTTGCTCAGGTCTTGCAAATTGAAGGTTGTGCCTTCCTTTATTGAGTCAAACCATCTCATGTTGGGTCTTCCTATTTTTCTACTGCCTTTATATTTTCATAGCATTAATTGTCATTTCCAGGGATTTTCCAAATTAAACTGTTGTATTTATTTTACTATTCAAGTTGCAAGAGCAATGTGAAGGCAAGCCTCTTTTATGCATTACAGTTGCCAGTACAATTCATTTGTGGGCTAACCAGAGTAATCTGTTACTATTTAAAATATGTAACTCATATTAATTATATATTTGTCTTTTTGACTGAGTTTATTGTTTTTGTTTAAAATGGGCAAATGGTTGTTAGATATAGTTGTGAAGATTGCTTTAACTTTATTTCTTTCTCTTTTCCTCTCCCACCCTGCCCCTTTGCAGGTGGAAAACATTCCTTAGATTGTACATTGATTCTAACTGAGGGAGACTCAGCTAAATCTTTAGCTGTCTCTGGCTTAGGTGTCATTGGAAGAGACAGATACGGCGTTTTCCCACTCAGGGGTAAAATTCTTAATGTTCGGGAAGCATCTCACAAACAGGTAAAGAAAAGCAGTGTTAGATTTAATGGTCAGTTAATTATATATATGCACACTAAGCTCTTGCTTGTCTACATTTATGCAGATCATGGAGAATGCAGAAATTAACAACATAATAAAAATAGTAGGTCTACAATACAAGAAAAGTTATGAAGATCCAGAGTCTCTGAAAACATTGCGATATGGAAAGATTATGATCATGACAGATCAGGTCAGTGGAGATGTGAAATTCATACACACAAGAAATGTTTATTTGGTTATTGGATTGTAATACCCCTTTTATCTAACTCTGAAGAGATTGATTCTATACAAAAGAAATTTACTTTGGACATTTGTGTTAGACTCACTGTGTTCTTTGAAATTCTATAACTAAATATAGAAGTTTTTTTTTTTAATGTGGAGCATGCAGCAAAATTTTGTTCATGTGCAGTTCATTTGGGGAATTAAACATTCTATTTATCCTTTAAAGTGTTGCATCACATTTTGGGGTAGTTATCATTTTTGTTGGTTTCATTGAGAAGTACATTCCCACTTTTAACTTCCCACATCCATCTTAGGATGGAATTGTACCCCTTCCTTAAGGGAGTATCCTTCCCAGTTGTCAGCCTTATAGAAGAAGGTATCCTTTGTTCTGGACATATGAAAAGACATAACTTAGTTTTGGCCGTCAAAATGGGATGATCCTGTCTACCAAACTGCAAACCGATAAAATAGCGTTTTCCCTATTTACAGGCCATTAAGATGTTCTCTGGTAGTGTGGGCAGATGGAGACTTGGGAATCTCCATCCTTTTGCACTACAAAAAAAGTGGTTATGGGTGCTAAATCTGGCTCACTCTGTGTTGCTTCCTCCCTCTCCTCATGTTTCTTTCTACCATAGCTTAACCTAATTTCCCCTGAATAGCTAATGGGATGGGGTGAATATGTCAATGCAGCATCAATCACCCCCACCCCACTGGCAATGCCAACCCTTCCTACCGCCCAGTAAATACAAGTCTCTTTTCCCAGAGGTGCCAGGGAAGCTCTGGGCTTCCATTGAGAGAGTACTTAGGCAAAATAAGTCTTACACTGGCCAAGATGTCAAGCATATCATTTTCCCACTCCTACCCTCAAACTAACATCTGATAGCTGGAATAGTTTAGGCAAACAGTGCTTTTGGGTATGTAAAATGAGAGCCCAAACCAAACTTATAAGCCAGTAATAGGACTGAGGGAAGTACTGTGCTCAGAAATATAAATCACGGCTGATTCTGTTTGGCACAAAAATGAGTCTCTCACACACAGAGAGATCCCTAGTTTTTAATAACACTTCTATGAAATATTATAAGGATATAGTATTGTTAATAAATGAAAGCTTCGCTCCCCTAATTTCCTTGGAAAAGTTTGACATATCTTTTATGAATGCCTTCAGCAGTCATTAAAGATTCTTTTTCATATTCAGGATCAGGATGGATCCCATATTAAAGGCTTGCTAATCAATTTTATTCATCACAATTGGCCATCCCTTTTGAAACATGGTTTTCTTGAAGAGTTCATCACTCCTATTGTAAAGGTATGTCACACACACCACCCATAGTATGTTTTTCAGAGATGCACTATGAGCATACTGTAGTTGATGAAGAACACTGGCAACATCTCCTGCTTTATTAATTCTTGGTAGGTAGACTATTTGAACATAATTTCTTACATACAGGGAAATAGAGTCCTTATAGTGTGAGGGTGCCCTAAAAAGAAAACATACTGTCAAGTCACAACCAACTCATGGTGTCACCTGCCATGGGATGTTCCAGGCATGAGATGACTAGAGGTGGTTTGCCATTGCCTTCCTCTGTTTTGCAGTCTCCCATCCAAGTACTGACTGTGGCTGACCCTGCTTAGCTCCCAAGCCCTGACTAGCTAGGACCAAACTGGGCTAATCGGGCTGCTGCCTTAAGGAAGGAACAGCCAAAACAAAGCTGTCAACCTATTGTGGCAGGTTGGTAGTCACACCACACCTACTACTCTCAAAGATTGCTTAGGTGTATTCTCCTGCTTTTGGTCCTCAGCTCAGAAGGGGAGGGATTCCAGGTCCTCATTTCTTTTTCCTTCTGCCCTGTCATTCAGTTCTTCCTTAGACTTCTCTACCTTTCTGGTGGAGTTGTCTTGAGTTGACCTCCTCAGTTGAGCCTGATGAGGCTTTAATTAGGCCCTTGTGGGCTTTATAATTCTTCTCCACCATTCCCACAGAGGCCTTCTCTGCCTCTCCCTGTCCCTGGCTACTCTGCAGGCACATCTGTGGCCTCCTCAGCCCTGCTTGCCCTAAGTTGTTGCCCTAGGTTCTACCTTGGCCCCTCACTGAGTCTCTGTTCCTTCCTCAGGTGCAACCAGAAACTGGAATCCCAGATGTACATAGTTGAACAACAAAATTAAAGACAAATGCCAAAAATGTAGCCACCAAACATATGTGAGAATATTCATGTATACAAATCTTCAGGAAACTTAATAACACTTTATGTGTATATTGTACACATAAAGTGTTTTGAAGTTTCTTGGAGTTTTGTATTCATGAATATTCTCAAATATATTGTATTTAACAATATTAGAGCTCATTGAGGGGAGTGTGTGTGTTTGTGCACATATGTGTGGGAGAAACACATTTATTGAGCTCTATGGATATCCTTCCCTATGTAGCCACTTCTCCTTCATGTGGGAATAACATGATTAATCTTTCATGGAAATAATTTTAACTTTAAAAAAACCAACCTAACTGGTATATCTTTATTTTCAGGCAAGCAAAAATAAGCAGGAACTTTCCTTCTATAGTATTCCTGAATTTGATGAATGGAAAAAACATATGGAAAATTATAAAGCATGGAAGATAAAATACTACAAAGGTTTGTGTATTAATGCCCCATTGAATGTAGAAGGGCTTACTTCTGAGCAGGCCTAGAATTGCTCTGTAAGTCCCTTTGAAGACAAGTTAGTCATCATCCACTGAATTCCCTTTAGTGGCCCAGTCATGGCTAACATTAATAGCATGTGCCTCTAATTTTAAATCAGAAGAAAGATTGTTTAAATTAACATTATTTTTCCTTTTTCTCTGGTGTAGGTTTGGGTACCAGTACTGCTAAAGAAGCAAAAGAGTATTTTGCAGATATGGAGAGACATCGAATATTATTTCGGTATGCTGGTCCTGAAGATGATGCTGCCATTACATTGGTAACTGTCCCCTGAATTAATTTATCAGCTCTCTTCATCTTGTTCATATCCTATCAAGTATTTCCTCAGTTATATCTTTTTCTAAAATAAAAAACTTAAATGATAATAGTGCACTCCTAAGAACTCTTTCCTGGGAGTAAGCCCCATTGAATAGACCTGAATAGGATTCTGAGTAGACCTGTTTAGGATTGTACTTATATTATTCTTACTAAAAAGAAGCTCCAATCCCATGATAACTTTTGTTGCGCATTTCATTACATTTTCTCAATGTAAAAAATGAGCCAAATTCTATATTAAGGATCATCAGGAAAGTGAGTGAAAATATAGCAGCATGTATAAACAGTATTATTGGATTAATCTTTGGTGTGATCATGTTAATCTTTTTAATACTGAGATACAGAGGATGTGGGTCAAGTTCAAAATGAAGTCCCTGTTTTGTTACAGCCAACACATGTACAGCTGAACATGTAATACAAACAGTATAAATCCAGGTATTGTTCCCCAGTTTCATTCACAAAGTGAATGAACACATTGGTTCTTTCTTACAATCAGATATATTCATATACAGACAGAATGTACATGCATTCACTGTAATGTGAACATATTACCATAAATATTAAACATAGTGTCTGTCTGTCTGTCCATCTATCATCTGTCTATGTTAATACATAGAGATTTCTGGGCTTTGGTTAATGTGCACGTTTCCTAGTTGTAATTTGTCTGATCAACCTATATGAAATCTTTTTAGGCCTTCAGTAAGAAAAAAATTGATGACAGAAAAGAGTGGTTGACAAATTTCATGGAAGACAGAAGACAGCGTCGGTTGCATGGATTGCCTGAGGTATTTTTCAAATATTAAAAGTTATTTCATGCATATTAAGATGAAAATGGTTTGATGGCATTAAAAGAAATAATAACTTTTATCTATTTTAGCAATTTCTGTATGGTACAGCAACAAAGCATCTCACTTACAATGATTTCATCAACAAAGAGTTGATTCTCTTCTCGAACTCGGATAATGAGCGATCCATTCCATCCCTTGTTGATGGTCAGTAGACCTTTATGAAGATCTGTGTCTTTTTGATGTCACTTTCAAGATACATGTTTTGAAAAGTTGGAGGCCCCTTGTCATTTCATCATTTTCATCTTCATTAATCTCCCTAGATTGATTTAAGACTTTACTGTCCCTCTTCTAACGTTATTTTATTTTAATTAAAACATTTATGTACACCTTTCCATTTGTGGTTCAAGGTGGCTTATAGTTTGCTTCATTAAAACCATAAACATTAATAAAAACAGTCCACAGAAAATCCCACGTCAGCTGCTATTGCCTTGTGTTTTCATTGAACCCAAACAGATACATGAGCCCAGTCATAAAATTTTACAGCAGTAATTTACAGCAGGTTCTCAAAATGTGGATTGAGTGGATTATAAACCTGACCATGTAGGTGAGTTACATGGTCAAGGAGGAGGAGGAAGAGGAAGACAAATCCTAGTTAGCACTAACTACAGTTTGCCTGAATTTGATGTAAATGCAAATTATAGTTATTTTGAAGTGGGGGTTGGGAGAAGAGACTCTTCTTTATGGTTGTGATTAGAAAGAAACTGGCAGAGTTAAAAGTAATTTTTTTAAAAAAATTAAGAAATTTATTCTTCAACATAGGTTTTAAACCTGGACAACGCAAGGTTTTGTTTACTTGCTTTAAGAGAAACGATAAACGTGAAGTTAAAGTTGCTCAGCTGGCTGGTTCTGTAGCCGAGATGTCTGCCTACCACCATGGGGAGGTAAGTGTGACTAAAGGAAGTGCATGTATGCTTTCTGTTTTTAAGTCCATAGTCAGTTTAGGACAACTAGGGAGGGCCAAGTTTGGGAAGCAATCCTTTGCCTGTGGTAGTGATCAGTAAATTGATGGGTAGAGAATGGCTTAGGTCCCCTGGAATTTTTCACTGGGCAGAAGGATTTCTCACCTTTCCTCTTCTCTATCAGCCTGAAATGGCCCTCATATTCTGTTTCTTGTTTTCCCTTGTTGCCCAGGAATAAATTTGGGGAGCATTGTAGGCTACTATAGGAGTGAAGAGGCAAGCAAGAAGTTGCATTCTGTGAGCAGAAATCCTTCTGCCTGTGGAAAAACTCGGGAGTATCTAAGACTAATACCATGCCTTTCTTTTCATCTTGCTCATCATTAATATTATTACTCTTATAGAAGATGAAGCAGGTGTTGGACCAGCCCCTTCACATGGAGATGAAGACGTAGTAAGAGGGTGGTGGTGTTGACTGTGGGGAATGACAATTAGTCTTCATCCTTCTCCTCTACCTTCATAGGCTCTTAATTAGCTGTCTCCATAATTCACTCTGCAGCATTGATGAGCAGGATTACTTGGAAGCAAATATGTTGTAGTTGTATCTAGGGGTGTGCAGCCCAAAAATATTTGGGTTTCCCGCTTCAGGTTTATCTGAAGCAGGAAAAAATTTCAAAAATAGCATCATTCTGAAGTGGCAAGCCACTTTGGAATGATGCTATTTTACTCGCTTCGGTATGCTCCATAAATATTCGGAGCATACAGAAGTGAGGGGGGCAACTCCCTCACCCCCACCTCCCACCCCTGCTAGGGAACCCCTCCACTCCCCCCCGGACAACCCCTCCTCCCACCCACCCACTTACACCTGGTTGGAGGGAGAGCGGGAGAGACATCAGCTGGGCGGCGGGAGACATGCAGCCTGGAGCCCTCTGTCGCCACACTGCCTCCTGACGTGCAGACTGAAGCCTGCAATCCCCGCCGCCTCCATTTGCCCACCAGCTCCTCGTCCCTGTTATCAGCGGAAAAATGGAGGTGGCAAGGAGAGCGCCGGGGGGGGGGGGCGGTTGCAGACTGAAGCCTACGATCCCTGCTGCCTCCATTTGCCTGCGGGTGAACGGAGGTGGCGGGGAGAGCGCCCAGAGAGGGGGGATGGTTGCAGGCTGAAGCCTGTGATCCTCGCTGCCTCCCCAGTGTCGGGGCCAAGGAGTTTCCTGGCCCCAACAGGCACTCAGCCGCTCATTGAGGGATGCCCCTGACAAGCAGCTGATTCGGGGTTTAATGCCCCTTTCCCTGCTGCTCGCAGCGGCAGGGAAACGGGCATTTAAACCCGAAGCTTTGCTTCGGGGTTTCCGAATCTGGCCCCTTTTCAGAAATCCGGATCGGGTTCGATTCAGGTATTTTACCCGAATCGGATTCCCGAAGCACACACCCCTAGTTGTATCTTTTCTGGTTTAGAAAGGGTATAGTTTTGCATAGAGTAGTGACAGTGCTTGATGATTTTTTTGTTTCCTAGCAAGCTTTAATGATGACCATTGTCAACTTGGCTCAGAACTTTGTTGGAAGTAATAATGTCAGTTTGCTACAACCTATTGGTCAGTTTGGTACTAGGCTTCACGGTGGGAAGGATGCTGCAAGTCCTCGTTATATCTTCACGATGCTAAGGTAAAAAATCTTTCCAAACAAGATAAAAACTGGTTATATTACAGTTTTATAGAATTGGCAAGTGTGCATTTGTGTTTGAAGGAGATAACTAGAGATAACTAAGTAAGTATTTCATGCCACCTGTAAAAAAAAATTATGGGTTGTTATTAAAACTACAGTGAGCCTAATATTAAACCTAGCTGGATCTAATGAATTCTCTGTTCCCCTTCTTTCAGTTAGGAGTAAAACAAAACATGAAGCTTGATGTGCATGCATGTTTCAAACTTATATTTATGAACTCATCGCTGCTGTTGATTAAAAAAAAAGTGCATTTCCAAATGCTGATTTGTTTTGAGACAAAGTCTTTGCATATAAGTCCTGCATATAATAATATTTCCTCATATATTTGAGTTGCATTTGAACACTTGACCTTCTCTTATTCTTGAATTCTGTCACTTATGCTATAGGAACAAGTAGCATTTGTATATTACAGAAAGAACAAAGGACCAAACTAGACAAGTTCAAGTCCCTAAGTCCTTCACAGGGATGCAACACCATTTTAAAGCTTGTTTTTTTAACTTCTGAAAATGCCAAAACTGTTTTTGAAAATGATGCTGGTGGGAAGGAGACAAGAGTCCCTCATCCCCCCATGCATCAGTCCCCAGCAGGATTGGGTTGCCATGGCATTTTGAAAGGTTTGAAAACCATTCTGTAAAATGGCAATGTGCCCCATGGTATAATTGTGGACATGATATCATCTAGCTTCACCCTAAGTCCTTTTCCGTTGTTTTCTGTAGGGTTGAGTCACAACTACTTCCTTCTGAAATGTCAATTGTTAGACAAGCAGATACATAATTCCATATTTATAGCAGTACATTTTGGGTATCTGTGCTTTATATCTGTGAGTCTTGGTGATGCTGTGGTTTGGAAAGTCAGATGCTAGTTCATAGTTCCTTATTTTCTAGAATGAGGTTTTTAATGAAAGAAAAATAGTGAAATGCTTGGAAATCAGAATCAAAGTAAAGATGGCCTGAACTCCGATATAAGGAACAGTCTCTGAAGTTATCAGGCTTGGAATAGGGAATACTTTTTCATGTGTTATACAGTCATCATAAGATGTCTGCAGAATTTCTCAGGCAAATGTCTAGTAGAAACAGGGGCAATAGGGTTCTTAATAAAAAATATTCTTGAAGTACTGATAGTTTGGCTAAAAATGCCACCAGTATGCCAAAGCAAGTAGAATCTTGCTAGTACAGATCAAGACAATAAATGAATGATCAGTTAAGTGTGCTTGAGATCCATGGATTTCAATGCGACATACACCTTCCTTGCCTGTGCACTGGGTTGTAGTCCAAAGTCCAATTAAGAGGCTCATAGATTATACACCTCCAGGCTTCCTATTCAGTGTATTCAGAGTATTTGGGGAAAGATCCAAATACTGATTCTTGTTGCAAGTACGTATCTCTCCTAATATTGCACTGAAGAGAAGGCTCGTTCGCTGGTAATGCTGTGTACACATTAGAACATTTGTGACATCCTCAATCATTACTGTCAGTTTAAGAAGGATGAAAAACTATGTGCCCTGATTTTTTTATTTAATCATTTGAAAATTATTGACAGCAAAAAGGATTTATTTGTTTTTCTTTTCTTTAAAGCACTTTGGCAAGACTTCTTTTTCCTGCAGTGGATGATAATCTGCTTAAATTCCTTTTTGATGACAACCAGCGTGTGGAGCCTGAATGGTACATTCCCATAATTCCCATGGTCTTAGTAAATGGTGCTGAGGGCATTGGTACAGGATGGGCTTGTAAAATTCCAAACTATGACACCAGGGAGATTGTGAACAATGTCAGACGAATGTTGGACGGATTGGATCCTCATCCTATGGTAATGCAACTTCAGGATAATATACCTGGTTCATACATTGAATTAAGTTATAGTTTTTCATTTGTAAAGAAGCAAATATATTTTTCCATTTTTTTCTGCATACAAGGAAATGTGTTGTTATCGATCTGTGTTTATGTGCAAAACATTAATTTGTTAAAATCATTCATAAAGGTTTTGTTTTGGCTCTGTTTGGCCAGGAAGCAAACTATTTAAGAACCGTAGCAAAATAGAAAAGAGTCCAGTAGCACCTTTAAGACTAACCAACTTTACGGTAGCATAAGCTTTCGAGAATCACAGTTCTCTTCGTCAGATGCCTGGAGGGTAAGAAGAAACTGATCAGATATATAGGTGGAGAGGGGAGGGGGGAGTAGATGCAATCAGTAGCTTCTGATAATGGGATCAGTTTGCTTCTGATAATGAAATCAGTTACTTCTGATAATGAGATAACCATTCATAGTCCCTATTCAGTCCAAGCCTTACTGAGTCAAATTTACATATGAATTCCAATTCAGCAGCTTCCTGTTGGAAAGGTTTCTGTTGAACTACAGTGACCTTTAAGTCCTTGATGGAATGTCCTGATAGATTGAAGTATTCTCCCACTGGCTTCTGGATGTTGCCATTTTTAATGTCAGATTTTTGTCCATTTATTCTTTTGCACAGAGGTTGGCTGCTTTGTCCAATGTACAGAGCAGATGGACATTGTTGGCACATGAGGGCATATATCACATTGGAAGATGAGCAGCTGTAAGAGCCAGAGATAGTGTAGTTGATGCCATTTGGTCCTGTAATTGTATTTCCTGGGTAGATATGAGGGCAGAGCTGGCATCTGGGTCTGTTGCAGGGTCTGGTACCTGTGTTGGTGACTCCGCTAGCCGGTTCAAACTATTTAAATTATACATCCCCCCTGCTTTATATGAAATACAGCATATTTATAGCTTAACTATTTTCTCAAAAAAGTTCTAATTGTCCAGAACAAGTGATCTGTTTATGTATGGATGCTTGCAGGTTTTCAGTAGATACTTTTCATTTTGCCAACTTCACTGGTTTTATAAGATTATGTTGAAGAGCTCCCTAGGATGTTTCAGATCTAGCATAGTAAGGGCATAAATTCATGTAAGAACACCATGCGCCTAGGGACAGTTGCAACTGTTAGCCTGTCACACCATATGGGTAGTTCTTGAAGTCAGTAACATGCTCTCATCTTAATGATGGACCTGTTTTTGAAGTTTTTAAGGACTGAAAAGAATGAGAATATCCAATTCACTTATAAGAGATTAGCCCTTTGAAGATGGTTGACTTCAATGGGTTTTGAAGAGTAACTCTTCTTAGAATTGCAGTATTCAGAAACCAGTAGGAGAACACTTAAATCTACGAGGACATCCCATCAAGGGCTTAAAGATCACCATAGTTCAACGGAAACATTTCAAAAACAAAATCCAATGGGAAGCTGCTGAATTGGAATTCATATGTAAATTTGACTCAGTCAGATTTGGATTGAATAGAGACTCTGGATGGTTATCTCATTACCAGAAGTAACTACCTTCAGGCATTCCATTCAGATTCAGCAATGGAGAGAAGGGGTCACACACAGCCTGGATTGCACACTCCACCTCTTCCATAACTTTTGAACTGATTTACATTTACATGTCCCTCACTCCCTGCCCCCTCTGCCCCCTCCCTTCACCACCTATATATCTCTGACCAGTTTCTTCATACCCTTGATGGATCTGAAGAAGAGAGCTGTGATTCTCAAAAGCTTATGCTACAATAAAGTTGGTTAGTCTTAAAGGTGATACTGGACCTTTTACTATTTTGCAAATACAGACTAACACAGCTAACTCCTCTGGAACTGTTAGAGCTGGCTCACACTGCTGAATTTAGCACATGATTGTATTAATTGATAGTGGACTAGCTAGCAGCAGTTTCTTTGACTGTGACTGCTACAAAAAGGTGCAATCCTGATATACAGAGACCTGCACACTATATGTACTGTCTGGTTTGTTCTAACCCTTCTTCTCCAGATAATGTACCCATATAAGCAATGACATGAAGGAACCAATTTCATGTTGCCCTCTCCTGGGTAAACTTCAGTTTCAATTGTTGATTGAGTTAGACTGGTTTCCTAGAGCTGTGGAAAATAAAGTAAAACTTGGTCTTATTGGGGCTTATGGAATTGGATTTTCCTTGTTGAATATCTGTGCTCAGGGCAGTGATCAGAACACTGGACTAATAGGTTGAGCATCTGGATAGCTGAAGGATGCTATGCAGAGCTGAAGGCAGGGGCAAGATGAGGAGTGCCCCAGATCACGGTAAACCTCGACTTGCCTTGTATCTTCTGGGCTGTGGACGATAGATAGGCTGCCATAGCAGCCTTCAGTCTCTAGTTCAGTTTTAATACAGTTTTTAGATTACTCTATGAAAAAGATCCTTCTCCTATTAAAATTATTGTTTAGTGTACTTTTCAGCATTCTGTGATGTTGAATATTATTGAACAATAGAGATATAATATTATGATTAATGCGTCAAATTTTTTTTGTGTCTATAGCTTCCAAACTATAAAAACTTTAAAGGAGCTATCCAGGAACTTGGCCAAAATCAGTACGTAGTGAGTGGAGAAATATTTGTAATTGACAGGAACACAGTTGAAATTACAGAGCTTCCAGTTAGGACATGGACCCAGGTAAAATATTTTTAAAATGCTTTAGATTTTGATCATTTGTGGTATTTTCTTTTAAAGAACTAATTTTGTACTTTTAAATGTATTTTTAGGTTTACAAAGAACAGGTGTTAGAACCAATGCTTAATGGGACCGAAAAAACACCAGCATTAATTTCAGATTACAAAGAATATCATACTGATACTACTGTGAAATTTGTTGTGAAAATGACAGAAGAAAAGCTTGCTCAGGCAGAGGCTGCAGGACTTCACAAAGTCTTTAAGCTTCAAACAAGTCTAACTTGTAATTCTATGGTAACTTTTCTATATGTTTGACTACCAGACTAATAGCACTTGACCATTTTCTGCATTGCTGAGGTTACATATTCAGCTCAAGAGTAAAGAGACAAGAATCAAGAGTAAATATATCTCCATTCATATTTACTTCCACAAAAAATAGTGGGTTATCTAACGTACATGAAGAAGAAAACTTTAATTTCAAAATTTATTTGGGAAATCTGGTGGGAAAGAAATCTGGTGGGGTAGAAAAAATATTTTATCCATTCCTTTCTGATTATCTGAATTATGGTGATTAAACATTTGATGTAACCCAGTGAATGCATCTTCAAGTATCCTAGGGAAAAAAATTCTTGCCTCGGGGGTTGTTTTCCTGATTCAACAGTTGAATCAAGGTACAGTAAATAGGAAATGCCAGACTCCTGTCAAAAATCAGGATCTCTCAATTTCCTCTTTCTTTCCTCATCATGTAGTAGAATTACTACCTTTGCTGTGTAGAGGTTTATGTCCGGATGGTTTGAGGAAAGTATAAAGAAATGTTAGAAATAAAAGAGCCCAGGAGACAGTTTGAAAATGATAGTGGTGAAACACTTTGAAATACAGTTTTATTTTTTAAAAAATATATGACTATAATTTGCCTTAGTTTTTCAAGCCCTTGATTTAAATTGTGTATCCTTTGATTGTGATAGAAATGCTATTTTTATAATAATCCATGAACTATGAATTGTAAATGCTTAAATAAAAATTAGGCACTATCACATAACTATTGAAAGATCATTTTAAAAATGCTTCAGATATTGTAATGCAATGTGTTTTTTTTACCCTTTTTGATACTAGTTATGGAGGTTGACAAATTTGTAGCTGAACATGCATCAGCTCTCATAATGAGAGATAATGCACTGAATTGTATTGTGTTTTATATCTTTCCTGGATTTCTGGAAATGAGGTTCAGGGATCGGTCTGGGGTTTGTGATTGAAATACAGAATATGCAAACTAGTTGTCTTTCTGAACATCATCTTCAAGGAAGAGATTTTATTTCACTGCATTTTGCATTTTCTTGAAAACTAGCATGGGGATTATGCTTGTGTTTGAGACTGAAATATCGAATTGTTCATTGAACACATGTGCCTGATTTCATGACAATACTATTCAATAGAATTGTTGTGTTACAAACAAATATATGAGCAAAGTGAATGTTAAGTAGGGATCCAACTTTGACTAGTCAGTTGGAACACTTTAATTTGGCAGAAAGATCACTTGATAAAAATTTGAGAGCAGTTAAAAATATTACTCAGAAAAGCTCTATAATTTCCACTTTGAATTGAGAATGTTTTAAAAGTATTTTATATTTGTATTTTATATTTGTACAGGTGCTATTTGATCATATGGGGTGTCTGAAGAAGTATGAAACTGTACAAGACATTCTGAAGGAATTCTTCGATTTACGATTAAATTATTATGGCTTGCGCAAAGAATGGCTTGTAGGAATGTTAGGGGCAGAATCTACTAAGTTGAACAATCAAGCTCGCTTTATTTTAGAGAAAATACAGGGGAAAATTACCATAGGTACGAAAAAAATATAAACACATATAATCAAATAGCTAAATATAGATTTAAGATTTAAGCTCAAGAAAAGCACAAATAAAAATATCTTTTTTCATCCTATTTCTTTGTATTTCACATAGAAAATAAATCAAAAAGAGATTTGATTCAAATGTTAGTCCAGAGGGGCTATGAATCTGACCCTGTGAAAGCCTGGAAGGAAGCACAAGAAAAGGTAAACTATGCAGGAAATAGGAAAGATACTTTTTTAAGGATGTATGTGTGGTTGTCTAACATACATGTAATTGATGTTATTTATGTGATATACTTTATTTGTTGTGGCACAACTGATTTGATTTTTTTGTAGGCTGCAGAAGAGGAGGAAATGCAGACTCTGAATGATGACAGTTCCTCCTCTTCAGGATCTACCTCAGGCCCAGATTTCAACTATATTTTAAACATGTCTCTGTGGTGGCTCACCAAGGAGAAAGTAGAAGAGATAATCAAGCAGCGAGATGCAAAAGTGGGTATCTTTCAGGGTTTCTCCTTTGAAATTAAGAAGTCATTTGCAATAGATGAGGCTGCTTCATATTACAAAAAATACTGCAAGATGTTGCATGGTAAATGTTAGTGCTTGTTATTTTAATACTTTATTTCAGAATTTGTTCTCACTTGTTTCTCACTGTTGATCAGATGTATGTATAAGAACAGTAAATTACATAGGTCTCTGCTTGGTTTGCCATCTTTGTAGTGAATTCCCTGCTCTGTTTTGTTAATACATTCGATTGTGTTCATGATATATTTGTTAATTATAATGTTCTTACTGCAATCACATATTATCTTTTTGTTTTTAGGGAAAGGAACTCAATGACCTCAAGAGGAAGTCACCTTCAGACCTTTGGAAAGAGGACTTAGCAGCTTTTGTAGAAGAGCTTGATGTATGCTTTCATCTCTTAATACCTGTATAGCATTCACAGTTAATGTCTTAGCACAGGCAGGTAGCCTGAAGGAGTTATTCTTAAGTATTCAGTTTGATATGATGGAACTATCCTGAAAATGAACTTGACCCTTTGGCTGTGTTCTCAGATGTGCATTTCTTTGTTACCATAAGTAAAAGGGCAGAACAAGTTGGAAGTTTGCACAGTGCAGGATTTGTGGTATTTTTTCTTAGTTAAGTATATTTGTTTGAGTTTCAGTTTCAGCAGATACTGAGTTTTTGTATGCACTCAGACACCTGCTCTACAATGTGTGGATCACAGCACTGCTTTACCTCATTTTAAAAGTGCTTGCCCAATTCTGTTCATTTTAGGACATGGAGGATAGGATGAGGGATTACAGCAAATGTATCTCTCAGTCTTCGCAGGGATCTGTCTTCTGACCCTGAGGTCATGCAGTATGTGACAAGGCACTGTCGGATGGAATGATGCACCCTGAACACAGCACAGTATTTACACTATTATTCAGCAGGATGGCAAAATTCTAATGTTTTCTAAATGGAAAGCTTTTTCAAACAGTAAAAGTTCTAGATAGTATCAGAGGAGCAGGTACAAAGAATGTGGCAAAGTGCCTAGTCCAGATGGATTGATAGCAACTTACTATAAATGTTTGAACGATATATTAGCAATACCTTTGCCAAAATTAATGAATAAAATACAAGATAGAGGCTGCTACAATTTTAAAACAGGACTCAAGTCACTGTTAAAGGGGGCTCTTCACTGCCTTGAAGAGGATGCAGCTCTATCTTAGGACATATTAAATCAGAAGACATTGTTATTAAATAATTTTCTCAAGCTATTAATGGCAGTTGAAAGTGTATTCTAAGTCATTTATAGCTCCCCTTCAAATATGTATCATACTTCACTAGAATCCCAAAAGCTGTCAGTAAAATCACTGTGAATTTTGTATGCAACATGTGCAGGATTCAAGCAACCACACAACTTGTTCTGAAATATCTTATGGCAAACTACTTTTGAATCTGACAGAACTTACAGAAGTTGAAGGAGTTTTGTTTTTAAAAAACAAAATGTCATCTATCCCGTTGGACCCTTAGGCACATCAAAAATAGCCGTTTGTATTCCAGACTGATATATTTTGCCACTAGCTGTTTTGCATGGAGTTGTTATTAGTAGTAGTATGAATAATAAGTAGTATGAATAATAATAATTTTTTTAAAAAAAAATTACTAATGAGCTATGCCACTCACTAAAGCTACAAACAGGGCAAGGATTTTTATATACACATCCATGGGGGTTTCTCATGTGTGCAGGAAAATACCCAAAGGAAAACAAACAATGATTGGATGAGGATTATTCATGTTCCAGAGGGTTGAGAGTCAGAAGAGTTAAAAAAAAAGAGATGGAGACCAGGAAATTAACCTGCTCAGACCATTGGGCTCATAGAATTCAAGAAGGGAATTAGGCTATTTCCAAATTGTTTATTCCTCCCCCTCCTGCTTTTTCTCTGTAACAACAAACTGCATGGTTAATTGGTTTGCTCAAGCCTTTATTGATCAAGAGTTTTACAGGGTGAGGTGACTTGGTTACCTCTTACAGCATCACGCCTTTCATTTAGCATCAGGTCTTTCATTTAGCATCTTCCAGTAGAAGTGATGATCAGATCTCAGCCTTCGTTCAGAATTTTCCCATTGTGATAAAGACTGTTACAGTGTGTCATCCTAAGCCAGCTCACACCTTGCTAAGTACATTTTAGTTAGTGGGTTGGATCCAGTCAGCTTTTTCATTCAAGTGTGCACAATTCTCCACCCTGTTTCTGCTTCCATTCCATATGGCTTTTGTATGTTCAGATCCCATAATTCTCAACATAGGCTTTTTTGGTGGCCAAAGAGGATCACTCCTAGCTTTTCAACCAGCAAAAAAACCCTGGTAGAATCCAACCCAAAAGGCTCTACTCTGCTAAGGAATGCAGTTTCTGAGGAATGTTAGTTGCTTACATAAAGATGTCACCAAGGGAGAATGGATAATTTGGTTTATACCAAAAAAAAAAAAAAAAGCTAGGAACCATAGCAATCATTGCCTTTCTGTGATATATAACTCAGTAAAATTATCATTTGAACATCTTAACGACCTCATACATGTTAAAATATTCAAAGAATTTCTGTGTTTAGTAGAAAAAGCTCATATTTTATTTTCATCCTCCTTTATTATTAGAAAGTAGAAGCCCAGGAAAGAGAAGATGTCTTGGCTGGAATGACTGGTAAACCCATCAAAGGCAAAGTGGGTAAACCCAAGATGAAGAAACTTCACTTAGAAGAAACCATGCCATCTCCTTTTGGTAGGAGAATAGTTCCACAAATTACATCTGCTATGAAGGCTGATGCCAGTAAGAAACTACTTAAAAAAAAGAAGGTATGTTAGTCTATTCTGTTCATGCTTTATTTGTCAGTTTAGCAAACCTTACCACTAAGATTATTTTAGATCAGAGTCAGGCAACCAGCAGCCCACTTGCTGAGCAGCAGCACAGCATTTTGCTTTGTTGATTTTCTTTCCATAAAACTGAAGTACATCTTGCTAAGTACAACCCTTACTACCCCTCTCCCCCCTGCCTTTTGTCAGCACACCAACAGTTTTGCAGTAGACACTGAAGTTTTGGGGGGAGTGCATTCAAGCCAAAAAGGCAACAGACCTCTGTTTTAGATTGTAGTGCTTTATTCAGAAAGAGTTCCAGTTGCTTGTACAGTTGGAACCATGTGCTCAAACTCACATAAATTTGGCACTGATCCAAAGGCATGAATACTTCAGCAGCTGAAATAATGACTACAGAGGATTTGTTTGGGGCAGTTGGAACCAACTGTCTTGCAACTAAAAAGGGCAGACATTTTTAAAAAACTGCATTCTGGATTTTTCTTAAGCGCTTTTTTGTGGGTTCACTTCATCTGATAAAATGGAAAAAACACAATACTGCTGTGATTTAACCCGACCTCATTAGTCCTTTATTATAGTAATTACCCAAAGCTGCCCTTTGCCTACATAACCAGGTATATTGATAGGTAAGAAAAAGAGCTTTATAAATAGTGTTTTATATATGTTATCTCAGTAATATCTTTCAATATTCCCTGCAATATGTCAGTATTGCAGATGTGCAATTGAGGTTGAAATATAGTAGTGACGTCTTCATCATTTTAAAATGTTACCTTGGCTTCCCTTTTTAAAAAAAATTTAGGGTGATCTTGATAACGTGACAATAAAATTGGAATTTGATGAGGAATTGGGTAGTGGACCAGTAGAAGGTGCTGGCGAAGATTTGCTTAATACCGCTGCCCCAGTGACTAAACAGCCCAAGCCCAAACGAGAGAAAAAAGAGCCTGGTAAGCAAACACAGTGTGGCTTTGGGTATTACCCAGTGGAATACACAGTTACGAGAAGAGAACTTGTGTGGCTATGTGGAACAGGTTGTACATTCACATAGCCTATACATGTGCTTCACTTGAATTCACTTCCAGGCATCATAAAAGAAAACTGTCAGCTGTATGAGTGAATTACTGTACATTCAGCATGCAGCCATGTCTGAAGCATGTTCTAAAATTCTTGTAGCTATTCTGGGGGTCATATAAATTGATCCATGTTTTCTTTTTGCAGGTAAGGCTTGGGATCTACTATAAGAAAGCTTTCACATGTTGCTGCTAAAAAAAGCACTACCTGGAACCTAGTCCAGTCTAGCCATTATTGATGCCAAACATCTGTAGAATTAGGCTATTGCTCTGTTTCTTGGCAGAGCTTTTCTCTGAGAGGATTTCTTCAAGTAGGCTGTGGTTGGGTGTGCTTGGGTCTGTGTACTTAATGCAAACATAGTGACCTGCTGGTTTTCAGAAAGGCACAGAGCATTGATTGCCATGCTGTATTACCTTTTTACATGATGGACTTGGGAAAAGGGACCGGTGCTATCTACCTGTGGTCAGTGTGCACAAAATATAATGGGTGAATCCTGATTTTGGTTTTTTTTAAATTATTTTCTGCTCAGGAGTGCATCTGTCTGAATTTCTAATGTCCTAAATTCCAGCTGCAATATTCATGAAAAAATGGCTACATATAAGGACAGTTTTGTCCCTGCATCTATTCAAGAGACAGCATCAGCATTTTATGGATGTCTGTGTTAAAAATACAGACTAAGAAAACTTGATAACAAGAATTTATACGTTATAAAGCATATTCTGTAAAATACTGAAAATTCACTTTCTTCTAGGTACTAGAGTGAGAAGAACACCATCTTCCGCAAAGTCTAGTGCGAAAAAAGTGAAGAAACGAAACCCATGGTCAGATGATGAATCTAAGTCTGAAAGTGACTTAGAGGAAAGTGAGCCTGTGATCATTCCAAGAGATTCTTTACTTAGAAGAGCTGCAGGTAATTCTGGATTCTTTGAGGGGAGGGGAATGTTTACAGTCACTTTTAGATGAAAGTGAACAGGATTTTACACATTTGTGTATGGTGCTTAAGGACACATTCTCAACACTGAAACAAAATGCTCAAATCAGGTGAAGTGACAGTTCCTTGTACAGCATTTGAACTATGGTTTCTTGCCAAACTGAGAGCCAGTTTGGTGTAGTGGTTAAGAGTGCAGGACTCTAATCTGGAGAGCTGGGTTTGATTCCCCACTCTTCCACTTGAAGCCAGCTGGTTGACCTTGGGCTAGTCATGGCTCTCTGGAGCTCTCTCAGCCCCACCCACCTCACAGGGTGTTTTGTTGTGGGGATAATGACATACTTTGTAAACCACTCTGAGTGGGCATTAAGTTGTCCTGAAGGGCGGTATATAAATTAAATGTTAATTTTATATACTCGATGTTGTCAGTTTTTCAGCTTCTTGCTGTAATAATAATAATAACAACAAGTAGCTAATAAACTGATAATAGTGAAGTTGCCTATATAAGGCAAAATCCTGACTTCTACAAACTTCAAATTGGCTTCTACTAGAGCTGATTGGTGGCCCAAACAGTTTCCGCTGTTTTGGCCAGTACCAAAAGCACTCCACTGGTTATGCCACCTAGCTAGAATGTCTGGAAGTACAAGCAAAATAATGGAGGAAGAAGTGCAGACACCAACTGAATAAGAAGCAACTATTCTTCCCCACCTGTAAGCAAGCACCAGGGGCTGAAGAGGTGATGAGGAAGTTAGCTGCACAGTCATACAATGCCTCAAGGCTACTCACCCCTTATACCTCTTTGCAAATTCATGTTGAAACCCTTACTGGTGGTGGGCGGAATAGAAAATTTGTTTAACAGTGCATCTGCATTGACCAGGAATTGTTTGCATAACCTTTCTTAAAACTAGATTGCAGTGTGGTTCGTGTCTTTGTAGAACATTACCATCTGTCCTGGCTAGGGGTGTGCAAGGAAAAAACTTTCGGCTTTCTTGTTTCGGGATTACCCGAAACAAGATTCTCTACCGTCATTAGCCGAAAGCCGAAACAAGAATCTCTTTCGGGATTCGGGATTCGGCATTATTTCGGCATTCTTTCGGGATTCTTTCGGGTTTTTTTGCTGGGAAAATGCCTCCGTCTTTCAGGACGCCTGGAGGAGGCATTTTCCCACCAAATAAGCCCAAAATTGGTGGGGACCTTCTTCTAACCCTTCTCTAACAACTACCCAAGTTTCAGACAGATTGGACTTTGGGGGGCCATGTTATGGCCCCCCAAAGCAGGTCCCCCCATCCTCCCCATAAGAAAGCAAAGGAGCAGCATATTGTTAGCATGCTGCTGCTGATCTCTCTTCATTATTTCCTATGGGGAAAAAATGAAGAGGCAGGCTTCCTTTGCCAGGGGTGGCATTTTGCATGCAAAATGCCCCCCAGCCCTCAGGGGCCCTTCTACCACCCCTCCTCCCACCCCCCACCAAGGCTCAGCCTGCTCCCACTTGGGGGGGCCATTTCATGGCCTCCCCAAGTAGGTGCTCTAATCTCTACCACTGACAGCTGGGGGAGGCTTGTGTTGCCAGGGGTGGCATTTTGCATGCAAAATGCCCCCCAACCCTCTGGGGCCCTTCTCCCACCCCTCCTCCCACCCCCCACCAAGGCTCAGCCTGCTCCCACTTGGGGGGGCCATTTCATGGCCTCCCCAAGTAGGTGCTCTCAGCCCCTAAAGTCCACCCCTCACAGCCCCACACAAACCCAGTTCCCCCACCCCAGCTGCCACACACAGACCCAAATCCCCCCAGTAGCCCCTCACAGACCCAAATCCACCCCCACCTGCCCCACACCCACCATAACCCCAGGAACAGGCTGGCCTGCCCTCCCCTTTTGGGAACCCCTAAACTCTCTTTCCCAGGGCAGTTCTGCACAGACAAGGGGTGCCACAATGGTGGCAGTGCCAAATCGTCCCTGGGAAAGAGCACCTGCCCTGGCACACAGACAACCACCCCCCTGACCCCCCCACCACCCGCAGAGAAGGCTGGCCAGCCTGCCCCATTGTTCCCTATGCTGGGAACCAACCTCCCATCAAAGAAGGGAACACAGACACACAATCATTAAGTTTAAAAAACCTTTATTTTCTCATTTTCAAATTACAAGTGGTCAACAAATCACAACATATTACACTTATTGTCCCTCATAGCACAACACAACACAATTAACTACACATCAGAGAATCTTAAACACAATTTTTTTTTTGAAATGGACAAACAGTAAAGTTTTGAACATTACAACAGGTCACATAGTGAGCGGGCACAACAGGGCATGGAAACAGAAGATGATCATAATAACTACCAGCCTAATACAACTCTCCCTCCATAACATGACTTAATGGGGGGGAACCACAGCAACAAAATCCCCCCCCCAACCCTCTGGGGCCCTTCTCCCACCCTTCCTCCCATCCCCCCACCAAGGCTCAGCCTGCTCCCACTTGGGGGGGCCATTTCATGGCCTCCCCAAGTGGGTGCTCTGCTCTCATCTCTACCACTGACAGCTGGGAGAGGCTTGTCTTGCCAGGGGTGGCATTTTGCATGCCAAATGCCACCCTCACCCTCAGGTGCCCTTCTCCCACCCTTCCCCCCACCCCCCACCACATGCATTCCTTGACAATCAAGAAATCTGGAGTTAAATATAATGTGCATGTAAGTCCCTCAAAGACAGAAGCAATATGGAGGTAATGACCCATTTGATTTCCACAACCTCAGACACAATTAGGGATCCGTTTCCCCTTGGTGGGGGATCCCCCACTCTCACCTATCACCCCGAAGGGGGAAAGTCAGTGAATGAGCCTTCAAGGTACGCTCCAGGGGCTGCTGCCGTGATGTCACTGATGTCATCTGGCTGCCCTGAGAGTATGCCTGTGCTTTGCAGTGGGCTGATTTGGGCCCTACAGGCCAAAGCAGGATCCCTTGTGGCCCAAATCTGCCTGCTGTGAATTGTGCGTGCTCCCCAGCCTTGTGTGATGATCACATCACCTCCTAGAACAGACATCATCATGCCAGAGCATTGCCATTAAATGATCATGCGTGTGTGAACAGACCCTAAGTATCCTGTAGGCTTCAGTGATGGTATAGTAATGTTTTCACTCACATTATAGAGAGAGAGAGAGACAGAGAAGGGGGGGAGGCACTGAAGCTAGATTATTTCTTCTATTTTACTGTCCCCTTCCAAAGCCAGGGTGGCATTGGCACAATGCCCCCCTCCCCCCGGCCAGAGCCTTAGTACCAGTATGCATTGACAGGCCCATGCATCATAGTCCTTTTTGAGACCCAGCCAAGTTGTGCCTTTTGGAGAAAAATGTTCAAGTTGCTGGTGGGGGTATGAACAATTTTTAGATATCCACTGTAGTGCAATGGCTAGAGAGTTGGTCTAGAATCTGGCAGACTCTGATTCTGTGCCTTGTAGGCTTGATGGATGTTCTTGGCTCAGCCTAAGTAAACAATTGTGTTGTGTTTTCCAGAGGCAGTCTACGTGATTTTGGGGCCCTGGACAAATGTTCTGGACGGGGCCCCAGAACCAGTGCCGCCCCACCACTGGCTCCTTGCCAAGGCCAAGCAATTTGGTCACCTAGGCCCCAGATAGAGTGGGCAGGAGTGCGTTGTTTCCTTCCTCCCCCCCCTCCACCCCCTCCAACAACTAAGAAGGCCATCGGTGGAGTCACTCCAATGTGAGGCATGGAGCAGCTGTCTATTGTTAGCCTGGTTGTGATGAGGGTGAAACAAATCAAGGGAGAACAGCAATGTGTAAACCACTCTAGGTTCCCATGGGGGAGAAAACCGGGGCATAAGATAAACCTTTAATTTGGTGGGGAGGGGGTATATACATTTTATGTGTATGTGTCTGTATGTTTTATGCATTCAAATCACTTGTGGTGTACTTTAGAATTATATTGAGCTCCACAGTATCCCAAAAACCTTGTCCATGTATTGCAAACCGAAGTCAATCTACCACATCTAGGGTATTCTTCTTTTCCCTACTGCCTTCAATTTTTCTTAGCATTATTGTCTTTTCTAGTGAACCTTGTCTTCTCATGATGTGACATAAGCACTATCATCAATTGATATCTTCAAGGGAGAAAGCAGGCCTGATTTGGTCTGGATGCCACTTACATGTCTTTTTCGGAGTCCATGGTACATGTAAATTGAAACTTTCTTCCCACTTCACAGTGTGAATGCTTTTTCCTCCTATGAGCTTTGTCTAAATTTTACTGTACTGATACTGCTCATTTGGCCAAAAGGCCTGCCCTTGATCAATGCCACATTAAATACTTCATAATAAAAAAATGTTTTTAGAACCATTTAAAAGTGTCCTTAAGTGCCATACGCTGATTTAAAAAAACATAAGCTAAATGTTTGGGAACACAACCAGATATGTGAATGACTGAAATGCAGCCCAATCCCACTGCTACTTAAAATCCATTTTTGATGGAGGTCTGGATTGTCTTACATTGGTGTCATTGGGCTTGGAATCAGGAACCTGGAAGCGTTCCATGGGGGCTACAACTTTCATGCCAAGGCTAAGAGGGTGGGAACGGGATCTCTCTGGGGTGGCAAACTCTGGCCTTGGAAGTTACTGGCAATTTGGGGGTGGGACTTGTGGAAAGGAAAATCTGAGTAGGGATCTCCCCCAGAATCCATGGTCCGCATTTGCCCTCTAAAGAGATTGCCCTTGGAAGCAGCCAGTTTCTCTGTAGGGAACTACTCTCTCTAACCTGAACTCAAGCCCAACCAGGAGTTTGGCAGCCCTAGGAAAATTTCAGAAAAAGATGGCAAAGGAGGGCCAGCAACTGATAGAGGCATGGAAGCCCACACCAGGACAGTAGCAGGGGCCTACTTGGGCACAAGGGACAACCAGTGCTCTCATCCCCCATAGTCCACTCCTTACAGCCCCACACAAACCCAGTTCCCCCACCCCAGCTGCCACACACAGACCCAAATCCTCCACTCAGCCCCTCTCAGAACCAAAACCACCCTCAGCTGCCCCACACCCAGTACCCCAGGAACAGGCTGGCCAGCCTGCCCCATTGTTCCCTATGCTGGGAACCAACCTCCCATCAAAGAAGGGAACACAGACACACAATCATTAAGTTTAAAAAACCTTTATTTTCTCATTTTCAAATTACAAGTGGTCAACAAATCACAACATATTACACTTATTGTCCCTCATAGCACAACACAACACAATTAACTACACATCAGAGAATCTTAAACACAATTTTTCTTTTGAAATGGACAAACAGTAAAGTTTTGAACATTACAGCAGGTTACATAGTGAGCGGGCACAACAGGGCATGGAAACAGAAGATGATCATAACTACCAGCCTAATACAACTCTCCCTCCATAACATGACTAAATGGGTGGGGGAACCACTGCAACAGGGTCCAGCAGAACCTATGTCATTTCCTGTGGCTGTGCTTTCAGTTCAGACACACAAAGCTGAACTGGGCACTTCCAAGGCACTGGACAATGGTATTTCTGGAGCAGTTCTGCAGAGGTCTCCCCCCACCCCCACACCAGCCTCAGAATTTACCTGGGAACATCTGTGAGAGATCATCATTGGCCGGTGCCCATCCACCACTCTACCCGCATCCCCCAACCATGCAAACCCAACATTAACATCAAATTTTTTTTTTTTTAAACATGAACATTCAATCAACTTTTAAAAAACATAATCACAACATTTTTTTTTGGTTTTTTTTCCTTTTTTTTACATGAACAGAACATCAACTTTTAAAAAACATAATCACAACATTTTTTTGGGTTTTTTTTTTTCATGAACATTCAATCAACTTTTAAAAAACATAATCACAACATTTTTTTTTGGTTTTTTTTCCTTTTTTTTACATGAACAGAACATCAACTTTTAAAAAACATAATCACAACATTTTTTTTTGGTTTTTTTTCCTTTTTTTTACATGAACGGAACATCAACTTTCAAAAAACAGTACAACAATTCTTCTACAATTTTTTTTTACAAGGAGTTCATCTGATAAAAACACCTAAGCAATCCCTATCTAACCTGTTTCTCCCTCCAGTAGCAATCCATGTTTCTGGGGCATTATTTCTCATAATAAATTTGGTCCCACAGGGTATGTCTCAGTGATGGGAGATGTTTTGAATACCCTGGGGGGGGGGCTTTCAAATTGCTGGGTGTTTTCCCTTTGCCACTGGTTCCTAACCACCCTCCCTCTACTGGCCGGTTTTAACTGTATATACAGGGTTTTATACAGGGGAGAGCGCGATTCCAAAGGATTGGACTCATAGAGGATGCAGGCCACAAGTTGGGCTCACCTCAGTCACTCTGGAAGTCCAGTCCTGAGAAATCGAAGAGGCGAGAGTTGACCTTCAGGAAGGTCAACTGCTCGACTCTCCATGGGAGAAGGCGAGTGCGATGTGGGCCGACAATGTCGCCCGCATGTGAAAAGACGCGCTCGCTCTCCACGCTCGTCGGAGGGCATGAGAGCAGCCGCTGCGCCTCGAGGGAGAGGTCCGGCCAGACCGACTCCTTCCTGGCCCAGTAGCTGAGCGGATCGGTGGAGAGCGACTCGCAGGGCTCCGCGAGGTAGTCCCTGACCATCGCCTCCGCCGGATCCTCTCTCACGGTCCTCACGACCCCAGAGGGGACGAGGGCCCACCGGAGCATCTCCATCTCCATCGGCACTCTGGTGGTGGCCTCGGGGGGGGCCTGCGCAGAGGGGGCGTCAGAGGGACCCGCACGGCAGGGCCCCTCTTGCGTCCCCCCTGTCGACAGGCGTCCCCTCTTGGCCTGCCTGCGCCTCACCCAAGAGCAGAGCCCGTCTCTGGCTTGGGTGAGGTTCCCGTCCCGCTCGGCGAAAGTGCCCTTTATGCGCGGGTCACACATGGTCGCCAACATGTATGACTCTTCCTTAGTGAGAGGAGTTAGCCTGGCAGCTATGCCCTGCTGCAGCCTTCTCACTAATGCGCGCACCGCTGGAACAAGGTCAGCACGGGGCGCGACCCGGTCTGCAAGGGTGGCCAGATTCCTCTGGAGCGTGTGCACCAGGGGAATGACCAGACCGAGGGTCGCCGTGTCTGACGAGACCGCCACAGTGAAGTCCTTGAAGGGCTTCAGGACCTCCACTGTCTGGGTGATGGTGAGCCAATCCTCCCGGTTGAACTCACCCACCTGACTCGCACCGCGGTGCTCGGAGAGCCACGCGTGGAGTGCGGCCTGCTGCTCCACCAAGCGCTCAAGCATGGCGCAGGTGGAGTTCCAGCGAGTGCTGACGTCAGTGATCAGAGCGTGCTCTGGCACACCTGTCCTGACCTGTGTCTGGCGCAGTTCGTGCGTGGCCTTCACGCTGCGCGAGAAGTGACCCGTGAGCCTCCGACATTTCTGGACAAGTAACTGGAGTTCACGGGTCCGGGTATCCACGGGTTCCTTCGAGGAGCCCAACCCCAGCGCATCTCTCACCACTAGGTGAAGCTTGTGAGCGGCACAGTAGACGCTCTCTCGGCTCACTAGATGCGCCGCTGCCCTCATGTTCTTGCCACCGTCCGTCACCATGCATCCCACGGTGGCGGGTCCCTGGCCTATCCACTCGTCCAACTGTCTCCTTAAGGTGGCAGCGATGTTCTCCGCCGTGTGGGACACGTCGAGCACCTCGGCGTGAAGCAAGGCCTTGCAGTAGCCGGCCTGGCGGTCTCGCATCCTTCCCTGTCTAGCTGTGCTAGGCACCTCCCCCCGGCCCCCACCCAGAACCGACTCGGGTTCCCACCAGTGAGCAGTAAGCGAGAGGTACGCTTGCTGCACACTTGGGCAGGTCCAGATGTCCGATGTGAAGTGCACAGTTCTCCCGGCAACCCGGGACAGCTGTGCCTTCACATGATCCCTGGCAGCCCTGTAAAACGAGGGCACCACCGATCTGCTCAACGACGTGCGAGCAGGGACGGCGTACCAGGGAAAGCAATCTTGGAGCAGCCCTGAGAAGCCGAAGTCTTCAACTACGGAATACGGTTGCCCATCCACTGCTATCATGTTGACGATGTGGCGCGTGATGCGCCTGCTCGCCCTCCGGATCCCCTCTCTGGGCACACTAGCGCCCTGCATACCAAGCATCTCCGGGAGAGAGGCTTGGCGTCCCTTTCCTGCAGGTACCCTTGGGGGGAGAGCACCAGAGGAGCCTGCCTCCTTCTGGCTAGCTGGCGGCCGTGCGGCGCCACTCGAACCCTCCTCCCGAAGAAGCACCGCCTGGTGGTGCCTCTTCATATGGTACCTCATCCCAGACGTGGAGAGATGCCACACATCTTTGCCACGGCTGACGCGCTGCCTACAATGCAGGCACAGGGCTGCTCGGGGATCCTCCGTTGTCTGGAAGTGCTTCCAGATTTCGGAGGAAAAGGGCATCCCACGCTTCCCAGGAGAAGCGCGTTCGGGACCACCCTGCGGCACCTCCTGTGAGGTGCTCTGGCCGGACACACCGTGTCCCACTCTCGGCCGGGCAGGTGGGGATGGACGAGGCTGAAGGGGCAGAGATGTGGGCTCTTCCACCACAGTCTCTGCCTCTTCCTCCCGCGTCCTCTCCTCCTGCACAGCCGCGAGAGGCCTGCTGCTGGCCTCAGAGGAAACTGGGGTGGACCGCCCCAGGGGGGGTCTCACGGGCAGTTCCTCCAACATCCTCCGGGTTCCTGGGGTGAGCGGGAGCGCAGGGAAAGTCATGTGCTCCGCGCCCATCCCAGGAGACACCACATGCTGCCCCTCCTCCAGCAGCTGGCTCGCAACCACTGGAGGAGGAGGAGCCTCAGCAGCAGGCCCCTGCCCAGTGCCAGCCCCTGCCTCACGCACCCGGGTTGGGGGTGGCCCTCCAGCAGCTGCCTCAGGAAAGAGAGTCTTGCGAACCCTCTTCCTGTCACCAGAAGCCAGGCTGGTGAACGGCAGCAGCGCAGGGGAGGGCCTCCTCCGCTCAGATGGAGGGGCTGCCGCAGCAGTCCCCCTCCCCCTCCCCTCCTCCCCTCTAGATTTCTCCCTAGCCTTTCCCCCGGGGCCCCTCTCTGCTTTCCTCTCTGACATACTTTCCCCTCCCAAATTCAACCCTAACTAATCAGAAAAGATTTAGAAAACAAAGGTCAACTTTGTTTTCAAGACCTAACTAACCTGCTATAAATCTGTGTTTCTAGTGGCTCTGTGACTTGGAGATGAACAATCAAGTGCCTTTTTAAGCAACCCTATTTATGTCAGGGAACCTGAGCCTGCCAATCAGCTGAATTCCTCTGGAATTGAGCTGGCCCTAAACCCCAATAACAGGTGACAAAGCCTTAAACACTCACACACTAGTATGCCCGGGCCGGCCTGGCACCACCACGGGTGCCAGAGATGGGCAGTGGAACCCTAGTTATGGGGGCACTAATGGGAAGCCTATTGACAGCTATTACAAATTTTTATATATATATATATATATATATAGAATTCAAACCTAACACTCACTCACTAATGCTTTCCCTGCTGAGTCCCTATTTAGTTTTTTAAAAAAAACTAGGCTCGGTTTCCCTAATAATTATGTTGAGGGCAATTATCCACTGATCACCTACCAACTGGCCTACCTACCTAAGAGACACTATTTAGCGGGACCGATGTATCTGTGGTATGTCGGTGTGGGGTGTGGATGTGGTGTTTTGAAGATGAGCCTCCCCCCTCCCAAGCTAGCAAGAACCCACCCCCAAGGCCACCCAAATGTGAACCCGGACTCGCTCACAGTAACACCAGTCCTGCAGTCCAGCGATGTTCAGGCGGTCTTGCAGCTGGTCCTCCTCTCCTCCACGATGCTGTCAAGAAAATTGGAAATGTTAGCAGAGTCAACACCACACGCCGCACACGCAACCCCAAAATTCAAGGCCCCGTTGCACAAGCCAAGTCAGCCCCCCCCCCTTAAAGGCTAGGGCCAACCAGCAGCAAAACAAAACACATCCACCCAGCAGAGCTTCTGGCCTGTGCAGGCCAGAAGCTGGCACACTCATTTTTTAGTCCTGTGAAACAGCAGTTCATGCCCACCCCACACTCAAACTTGAAAAATGAAACATGAAAGAAAGCAGGCACTGCGATCAATGCTGGCCCCCCTAACCCCCAAACAATATCCTCTTGCCCAACCAGAAAATGCCCCCCCCCCCGGCCCAAGCCATAAAGACAGAGCCAAAGCATATGCTCGCAGGTAGGCACAGCAGCAGACATAAGCTCAAAAACCAAATTTAACAACAACCCTACCAGTCCACCAGTGCAGATGTCCAGCAATGTTGACCCTCCACGCAGAGATCTGCAGGCCGATGTCCACCAAGTGCAGTCCAGTCCAGAAGAGGTCCACCAACGATAAACAACCTGAATGTGAAGCAAAACAGTGAGTGCCAGGCCAGCAAACGGGAAGGGTTACCAAAGCCGGAGCAGCAGGCCTGTGTGTGGGCCGAAGGCTGGCACAGTTGATCAGGACGGAGCCTGTTGGGAATCCTTGCAAGCAGGGGACCAGACACAGAAAGGCAAGCCACACCATTCCAGATTGTGGAGCACAACTGTGAGTGCCAGGCCAGCAACCAAAAAGGGTTACCTTGGCCAAAGCAGCATACCTGTGTGTGGCCCACAGGCTGGCACAGTTGATCAGGACGGAGCCTGTTGGGAATCCTTGCAAGCAGGGGACCAGACACAGAAAAGCAAGCCACACCATTCCAGATCGTGAAGCACAACTGTGAGAGCCAGCCAGAAGAAAGGCTTCTGGCCTGTGTAGGCCCGAAGCTGGCACACTCTTGTTTTAATCTTAAAACAGTGGATCAAGCTTAAAGAAGGCAAGCACAACAACCAATGCTGAACCCCCCCCCCCCACCATCAAACATTGTCTGCCCAACCTGTCCCCCAGGCCATACCTGTGTGTGGCCCACAGGCTGGCACAGTTGATCAGGACGGAGCCTGTTGGGAATCCTTGCAAGCAGGGGACCAGACACAGAAAAACAAGCCACACCATTCCAGAGTGTGAAGCACAACTGTGAGAGCCAGCCAGAAGAAAGGCTTCTGGCCTGTGTAGGCCCAAAGCTGGCACACTCTTGTTTTAATCTTAAAACAGTGGATCAAGCTTAAAGAAGGCAAGCACAACAACCAATGCTGAACCCCCCCCCCCACCATCAAACATTGTCTGCCCAACCTGTCCCCCAGGCCATACCTGTGTGTGGCCCACAGGCTGGCACAGTTGATCAGGACGGAGCCTGTTGGGAATCCTTGCAAGCAGGGGACCAGACACAGAAAAGCAAGCCACACCATTCCAGATTGTGAAGCACAACTGTGAGAGCCAGCCAGAAGAAAGGCTTCTGGCCTGTGTAGGCCCAAAGCTGGCACACTCTGGTTTTAATCTTAAAACAGTGGATCAAGCTTAAAGACGGCAAGCACAACAACCAATGCTGAACCCCCCCCCCCCACCATCAAACATTGTCTGCCCAACCTGTCCCCCAGGCCATACCTGTGTGTGGCCCACAGGCTGGCACAGTTGATCAGGACGGAGCCTGTTGGGAATCCTTGCAAGCAGGGGACCAGACACAGAAAGGCAAGCCACACCATTCCAGATTGTGGAGCACAACTGTGAGTGCCAGGCCAGCAACCAAAAAGGGTTACCTTGGCCAAAGCAGCATACCTGTGTGTGGCCCACAGGCTGGCACAGTTGATCAGGACGGAGCCTGTTGGGAATCCTTGCAAGCAGGGGACCAGACACAGAAAGGCAAGCCACACCATTCCAGATCGTGAAGCACAACTGTGAGAGCCAGCCAGAAGAAAGGCTTCTGGCCTGTGTAGGCCCGAAGCTGGCACACTCTTGTTTTAATCTTAAAACAGTGGATCAAGCTTAAAGAAGGCAAGCACAACAACCAATGCTGAACCCCCCCCCCCCCACCATCAAACATTGTCTGCCCAACCTGTCCCCCAGGCCATACCTGTGTGTGGCCCACAGGCTGGCACAGTTGATCAGGACGGAGCCTGTTGGGAATCCTTGCAAGCAGGGGACCAGACACAGAAAAACAAGCCACACCATTCCAGAGTGTGAAGCACAACTGTGAGAGCCAGCCAGAAGAAAGGCTTCTGGCCTGTGTAGGCCCAAAGCTGGCACACTCTTGTTTTAATCTTAAAACAGTGGATCAAGCTTAAAGAAGGCAAGCACAACAACCAATGCTGAACCCCCCCCCCCCCACCATCAAACATTGTCTGCCCAACCTGTCCCCCAGGCCATACCTGTGTGTGGCCCACAGGCTGGCACAGTTGATCAGGACGGAGCCTGTTGGGAATCCTTGCAAGCAGGGGACCAGACACAGAAAAGCAAGCCACACCATTCCAGATTGTGAAGCACAACTGTGAGAGCCAGCCAGAAGAAAGGCTTCTGGCCTGTGTAGGCCCAAAGCTGGCACACTCTGGTTTTAATCTTAAAACAGTGGATCAAGCTTAAAGACGGCAAGCACAACAACCAATGCTGAACCCCCCCCCCCACCATCAAACATTGTCTGCCCAACCTGTCCCCCAGGCCATACCTGTGTGTGGCCCACAGGCTGGCACAGTTGATCAGGACGGAGCCTGTTGGGAATCCTTGCAAGCAGGGGACCAGACACAGAAAGGCAAGCCACACCATTCCAGATTGTGGAGCACAACTGTGAGTGCCAGGCCAGCAACCAAAAAGGGTTACCTTGGCCAAAGCAGCATACCTGTGTGTGGCCCACAGGCTGGCACAGTTGATCAGGACGGAGCCTGTTGGGAATCCTTGCAAGCAGGGGACCAGACACAGAAAGGCAAGCCACACCATTCCAGATCGTGAAGCACAACTGTGAGAGCCAGCCAGAAGAAAGGCTTCTGGCCTGTGTAGGCCCAAAGCTGGCACACTCTTGTTTTAATCTTAAAACAGTGGATCAAGCTTAAAGAAGGCAAGCACAACAACCAATGCTGAACCCCCCCCCCCACCATCAAACATTGTCTGCCCAACCTGTCCCCCAGGCCATACCTGTGTGTGGCCCACAGGCTGGCACAGTTGATCAGGACGGAGCCTGTTGGGAATCCTTGCAAGCAGGGGACCAGACACAGAAAGGCAAGCCACACCATTCCAGATCGTGAAGCACAACTGTGAGAGCCAGCCAGAAGAAAGGCTTCTGGCCTGTGTAGGCCCAAAGCTGGCACACTCTTGTTTTAATCTTAAAACAGTGGATCAAGCTTAAAGAAGGCAAGCACAACAACCAATGCTGAACCCCCCCCCCCCACCATCAAACATTGTCTGCCCAACCTGTCCCCCAGGCCATACCTGTGTGTGGCCCACAGGCTGGCACAGTTGATCAGGACGGAGCCTGTTGGGAATCCTTGCAAGCAGGGGACCAGACACAGAAAGGCAAGCCACACCATTCCAGATTGTGAAGCACAACTGTGAGAGCCAGCCAGAAGAAAGGCTTCTGGCCTGTGTAGGCCCAAAGCTGGCACACTCTTGTTTTAATCTTAAAACAGTGGATCAAGCTTAAAGAAGGCAAGCACAACAACCAATGCTGAACCCCCCCCCCCCACCATCAAACATTGTCTGCCCAACCTGTCCCCCAGGCCATACCTGTGTGTGGCCCACAGGCTGGCACAGTTGATCAGGACGGAGCCTGTTGGGAAACCTTGCAAGCAGGGGACCAGACACAGAAAAGCAAGCCACACCATTCCAGATTGTGAAGCACAACTGTGAGAGCCAGCCAGAAGAAAGGCTTCTGGCCTGTGTAGGCCCAAAGCTGGCACACTCTTGTTTTAATCTTAAAACAGTGGATCAAGCTTAAAGAAGGCAAGCACAACAACCAATGCTGAACCCCCCCCCCCCCACCATCAAACATTGTCTGCCCAACCTGTCCCCCAGGCCATACCTGTGTGTGGCCCACAGGCTGGCACAGTTGATCAGGACGGAGCCTGTTGGGAATCCTTGCAAGCAGGGGACCAGACACAGAAAAGCAAGCCACACCATTCCAGATTGTGGAGCACAACTGTGAGAGCCAGCCAGAAGAAAGGCTTCTGGCCTGTGTAGGCCCAAAGCTGGCACACTCTTGTTTTAATCTTAAAACAGTGGATCAAGCTTTAAGAAGGCAAGCACAACAACCAATGCTGAAACCCCCACCCCACCATCAAACATTGTCTGCCCAACCTGTCCCCCAGGCCATGCCAAGAATAAACTGCAACACCTTTTTGCAGAGGCAGGCCACAGCAGCACATTGCCCAGCATCAAAAAAATTTACAAAAATTTTAAAAAGGCCTACCAGGTGTCCTCTCAGGATGTCCAGCACAGTTGATCCTCCAGGCAGATGTCCTCCAGGCTCCAGGTGCAGTCTCTCTTCTTCTCCTCTCTCGGTCACAGCTCAGCAGCAGCAGCAACAGAAGTGTTCCAGACAGTCTTGCTCCAAATTTAAATCCCCTGCTGCAGCCTCAGCCAAAGATTTAAATCTATTGGCTGGCATGAGAATGCAGCAGTGGGATTGGTGACTCCTAAAGTCCCCAGTCCCCTGCCTTTCCCCACCCACACTCCAAGAGCCACCCTCCTCCTGCTCCCCCTCCCCTACCTGTTAGTTTTGGCGGGAATCTCTGCTGCTTTGCAAATGCAAAGTGCAATGCAATGCTTGCACCTTGCATTTGCAAGGCAAAGCAGGATTCCCTATCCTCCTTTGCAAGAGGGGTGGGGGGTGACAGAAGGAGTGAGTGATTCACTCCTTCTCCCCCCCTCCCCTCTGCTAAGAGCCTGCAGGAAGCCTTTGCTTCCAGCAGGATTTTGCTAGCCGCTTGCTAAGGCAAACGGCTAGCAAAATCAAAATGGCGATTCTCGAATGCCGAAAGAATGCCGAAAGAATCCCGAAACGTTTCGGGTTTTTCTTTCGGCAATCCCGAAACGTTTCGGCATTCCCCGAAACGTTTCGGGATTCTTGAAGAATGCCGAAACACTTTTGTTTCGGCATTCTTTCGGCATTCTGAATGCCGAAACGCACATCCCTAGTCCTGGCTAACTAAGTAGGATATGTAATTTTTTGCTTTATGAAGAAATAAATGTTTCTTCTTCACCTTGGCGTCCCCAGGTTGTCACTTTTTTAGCAAGTATTCATACTATGTAGCACAATTTTTTCAGAATAGTCCTTTTCATAATTTTTATGCAAAATCTAATGTAAAATGCAATGGTTGTGTTTATTTTCACAGCCGAAAGGCCTAAGTACACCTTTGATTTCTCAGAAGAAGAAGATGCTGATGATGACGAGGATGTCAATAATAACAATGATCTTGATGAACTGAAAGTAAAAGCATCACCAGTCATCAACAACAGAGAAGATGAGTTTGTGCCCTCAGACGGCCTAGAAAAGGATGAGTATGACTTCTCCCCAGTCAAATCAAAACCTTCTCCAGAGTAAGTAGGGTAATTTCAAGGTGGCTTTGTTTAGTATCTAAGTAGCATCATGGAGATACTTTGATGACATAAGAGAAAAGGATATCATCATATGATAGAAATATAGTAACTTGCAGAAAATCAAGAACTGCCTATTTATGGAGTAGGGTACAGATGTATGTTCTCCATTTGAATGTTAAGCAGTAAGAGACATCAGCATGGTTCAGCTGTGATGGCAAACTGTGGTCTGCCAATTCATTATTTGGGGGGATTTTGTGGGTCAGGCATTTTGTCTGTCCTGTTATGCAGTGACCTAATTAGATATTCTGTTTTTACAGTCAACCATAGCTTGCTGTAATAGGTGATCCAAAAATGTGATTTGTGCTTTCTCTGCCAATGAGGATTGCAAACATTAATCTAATCCTGGTTTGGAATCCGGGTTTGCAGGGAGAGCGGGAACTTGGAAATTACTAATTATCTTGCCACACATGTTGGGAGAAGAGGGATTGTGGCAGAGAGGAGCACCTGAGCCCAAGTATCTCTTAGGCTTATTTATGTTGTGGCAACCTTTCTGAATGAATATTCTGTAGAACAGGTGTGTGCAATATATGAGACATCAACTGAATGCCGCCCACAATCCACATAATGACCTGCCAGGCACTTGACCACTCTTTCCCATCTTTTAAAAAATGTTCAAACAATTCTTGACTGGGGACCTGCATACACCTTAGATTGCTGGGTTCCAAATGGTGTAGAGCTGTTGTGCAGCTGTTTGTCTTCATAAATGTAGCTGCTATTTCAATTTTCATTTCTACAATAGGAAGGTTTCCCAAGAAAAGACTAATCAAGACTTTGAAAACTTGTTCACCTTTCCTTCTTATTCTCGGAAAGCCAATATTGGTATGTATACATGCTAAACCTTTTCAGCTCAGACTGTAATGTTGAAATATATGGTATGTCCACTCTCTGCAGGGGAGACTAGAAACCTTTGAATGAATACCTTAGGGAATGGCCATTGGTCTTGAAAACCCTAAAGACTTCAAAACCTGAAATGCAGGAACATTGCATTGAGGGGACAAGAGAGTTCAAAACACGCAATGCTATTATTCGTTCCAAACAGCCTGTCAGTTTATTAGAAGCTCTAGTGCTGGAGCCAAATAATATAACCTGTTTCTGTTCAGTATTTGGGCAGGCTTGGGAGGTACTTATGAACTAAGAAAAATAGATCATGCAGATTTGAGAAGGAAGTGAGAGAAAAGATAAACAAAAGGTGAACCAGCCAGCTCAGGAGCAGGCCAATGCGCCTGTCATGACACTCTTCTGCACAGCCCTTGTGTTACACCACTCTCCCAAACAGTCCTTGCAACCATTCTGGTTACAAAGCATGATCCCCCTGAACATGCAGGATTAAATCCAGCCCAAGCACTTTGTCAGCTGTACACATGACATATGTGGGTCATGCTTAATTTTTATAATGTGGGAAGAGGGAAGGGTCCTTATATTTAGGGGAACTCTAAAAAAAAAAAGAGACTCTGCTGGCATACACAACTTTAAAAATCTTTTCTACTATTCAGATACATCAAAATTCGACAGTGATGAGGAGGATTCAGCACCAGTCTTCTCATCCTCTTTTGCTGAGAAACAATCAGGGACAGCTTCAAGTAAAATGGTGGTCTCAAAAAAAGGCAAGTGTCTGAAGCTGCTAGCCATCCTGTTCATTTAAAACTTAATTTAGTGCCCCTGCATAGGCATGGCAAAATTTGTTTAACCAAATGAAAGGATAAATGAGAACCTGTTGCTGCTACTTTGGCAAGACTGAGCCATCTAAGTCATGTTTTCTAAACTTTTTAATACAGTGACTTATCTCTGAGGATGTCTAATCTTTGTTTGGGACTCATCCGTCTTAGCAAAATCATATGAACCATCTAGCCCAATGCTTTCTATTCTGATTGTCCATTGATCTCAGCCTTGCTACCTCACCTGAGACTGCAAAGTATGTGCTCGGCTACCAGACTAGTTAAAAACATTCTGCAGCTTATTCAGTCACTCCCTTGCATGTATCATTAGGAGTGTGCAGCCCTCCCATGAATACAGCCTTCTGCTGACTGCAAGGTTGCCAGCAGGGGAGGAGGAGGGCTGGAAAGTCACAGGAAATCCCTGCATGTGTGGTAACATGGAGGGGAGGTGGGTCACAAAGATGTGACAGATTATTAGATTGTGCTAATTGGTTGAACTTAGATAAGTTCCATTTACTGCTACTGCTACTACTACTACTACTACTTACTACTACTTACTACTACTGTCTTTTGATAAACTGTGCTCAGGGGGACTATATCCCTTCTTATTATTAGACTTACTTGAATGTAATAAATGAAGATCTTGTTAGTTATGTCAATTGATGTAGAAGAGTATGGTGAAGTGCGCAGTTGTAGTGTGAAAGTAATAATTGCATGGCTTGGCTTGGTCACTGGAGGTTTTTAAAAAAATTATATTGGGTGTGATCCTTCCCCACCCAGGGCCATGTAATTTGCATATTGAGAGATCCACAATGGCTCAGTAGTATAGGGCTTTTCACCCTCCCCAATTTTCTCATGGCTGTTTTGAAACTTAGGAGGTCACTGTGTGGCTGCTGTTATACCTCTGATGCCGAGGTAGGAATTTGGGAAGTGTGTGCTGGCCTCCCATTCCACGCAGTATTCACATGCACCAAGACAGGAACCAAATGGAACTTGCTTATGTCTTCTGGGAATCCCTAGGTATAGGAACTGTACCTACCCACAGGGAATGATTGTGCTACTACTAAAAAAATGAAGTTGCATAACTTGCTAAATAGTTGTAAAATGATTGCAAATATAACTTGATAGATATAAATCTTACACTTTTTTCAGGTCTAACCTTATTACAGTTTACAGTGGCTGCCAATTTTGAATAAATATATTTTGCAAAAACAAATTTATTTTCCACAAATGCGTATGTCTTGTTACACTTGTCTATAATTGCAATAAACTAACATTTTCTCAGAAAATTATCTTAAGTTTTTAGTCCATTTTTTTGCCAAGAATATTCTTGCTGCTCTGATCAAATTTTATTCAAGATACTTGTGTGTTTTTTTCACATTGTAAATAATATAATTTAATGCATTTATTATTAAATTAGCAACAAAAGCACCATCAGATACACCCCCTAAGCCGAAAAAATCTTCAAAGCCCAGGAAGATGGAAATAATGAACTCTGATTCAGAATCTGAATTTGGCATTCCAAAGAAGGTTGCGACTCCCAAAGGTAAGGACTTGGGTTATATAACTGAGTCAACAGAATGCATATAGATGCTTCCATCCCTTTTCTTCCTCTCACTGTGAAGTTAGTTTTGGAAGCAGACTTTACATGTTATGAGAGAAAGCCAGATTCCCCTTCATGCATTATAGTGGCAGCATGAAGACTGTAAGTGTGAAACGTTTTTGACAATGAGAAAATACTGCATCCAAACATCAGACACTGGCTTTATGGCACTGTAACTGGAGTCATGTTTGCATTAACAATTATGGTTATATAATAGGCCCTTAATAGGCTATGAATTCTGTTCTGTATCCTGTGAGTAGATCTAAAGTTAGGACCAGAACATGAATTCAACTCCCATTGTAAACAGAAAGCACTTCTATACAGAGCAGAAATGACATTTACTGTTAAGAACCTTAACAGAGGTACTTAATGCTGCTTAGTATTGTTTACATGACATTTGAATGCAGTCTTAGCCCAAAAGCCTTAGAATAAAAAGGCCATGTGGTTACAGCATGGAGTAAACTTTGTACATGAGGTACATTTGTGGTTACGAAGGGAAAACGTGCACAGGTCAGTTAAATGGATAATGAAATAGTTATTGTTGTAGCTATTCAGCAAAACCACAAGGAAGTTTCATGTAACTATTAATTGCCTGAATAATCAGAATATTATTCCTTCTGCCGCGCTTGAGTTGGAAAAAAAAATTATGTGAAATGAAACCTCTTTTGAATTATGTGATTAATGTGTTGCTTGAGAATGGGGGAAAAAAAGATACTGAGCTGCTAAATTCATAACTTTCATTTTCAGTTACCTCAAAAGAAAGGTCTAGGAGAAAGTTCAAGGTGATAGAAACTGGGCCTGAAGTTTCTAGACAGAAAAAACCAAGTTTCATTCTTCATATATTGGGTCAAATGCCAGTAGTCAGTTTCCTAATAGAGTTGGGTAATATTTGTAACTAAGTACTAACCGCAAAGATTCATTGGTACAATAACTCCCGTTTGAAATTTCAGCTGTCATAATCTTTTTCATAATATAGTCAACTTCGTTCACATTAGCATTTATAAGCCTTTTATAAATTTTATCATTATTTAGTAGGAAAGGGGAGAGGAGCAAAGAAAAGGAAAGCATCCGGTTCTGAAAATGAAGGCGACTATAACCCTGGGAAGAAACCACCCAAGTCTGTACCGAGCAAGGTGATTTCAGAATCTGTTTGTCTGTATTTTCTGGTGTCTGAAACAACCTAATACTCTTTAGCAACATAATACAGAGGACAATATAATATACAGTTCAGTGGCATTCTAATATTGCATGTGTGTGTGTGTGTGTTAAATTTTTGTCTGATTCAAGACAGAGTGCATGAAGTGCTTTAAAAACAATTTATCACTTTGAATGATATAGAAAAGTTAGAATAATTTTAAAAGAATGCTGCTTGTGACATCATTTCCACTAATAACTTTCTAAAAATACTTTTATTTAAAAAGAAACCGAAGAAGATCTCCTTTGACCAGGACTCGGATGTAGACATCTTCCCTTCAGATTTTGCCTCCGAAACAGCCTCCAGGCCACGGACAGGTCGGGCTAGAAAAGAAGTGAAATATTTTGCAGAGTCTGAGGAAGAGGATGAGTTTTCTATGTTTTAATTAAGTGCCCAAAGAGCACAAAAACTTCCAACAAATATCTTATGTTGTCCTTTTGTCCTTTTCTGTCGCAGACTTTTTGTACATTTGACTTATTTTATGTGATGATTGTAATTGATGGTTTTTATTATCGTGTGTAGGCATTTTAACATTTGGTTCTTACACCTACAGTTTTATGCTCTTTTTTACTCATTGAAACGTCCTGTATTTGTCTGACCGGCTTGTAGAAATGTTCTAGAAAGCTGTGCAAAAGCACACATTTTAACTGTCCTGGTTGCAAATGGCAAACCTGCTTTTTGAAATGAAGTTTAAACATTAAAAAATATAAAACCATCTTTTTGTGTGTGAACGCTGTGGTCAGAGTAACTGTTTTGAACACGGATTTAAAATAAATATATTTTATTCTTTTGCCAGGAGATTTCATGGAAAAAGGTAAACAGTATATGAACATAGAAAGCATTGTTAAACAATCTCAATGTACAAACAAAGCCAGTGAAAATACATCACAGACTTGCTAGAATATATATATAAAAAAAATCCACTAGTGCTTTTAAATGAAACCTAAGAAACTGACACTTTAGGGAAAAAAAGTAATCACTCTACCACATTTTTCACTCTGTTTTATGGTGATTAACGAAGTCAATAGAGGCAGATTCTCTCCTCTGTATTTGGGTATCTAGTGACAGGCCCTTGGTGCCAGGGAGGAAGATTTGGGGGCTGCACTTAGAACCTCCAGGGTATTTTTCACTAGTGTCACCAATTCAGAGGTAGTGAGTATGCCTGGTCATTATTCCATGAAGTTTGTGAACAAGTAAACAACAACAACAAAAATCCTGTAACACTGGAAAGTGTTTCTGCCTTGAAGGCTATAATTGACATAAAAATTTAGTATTTATTTTTAAATGCAGTCAACCAAGTAGTAAATTTAAAGTGACATTAACAGCTGAACAAATTACATCCAAATAACTGATCTGGCAGTTACACTTATACAGAAGTTCCTTCTGCTAGTGCAGTGAATTTCTTTGTATCTTTTTACTGGGAAAGAAATACAAACTGAGGGCATAAAAACAGCAAGGATGAGTTTACATCCTAGCAAAATTAGAATGCTGCTTTTAGAGCTTATGCACTGGGACATGTAAGTCAGTCCATCTTCTAGACGTGATGTCTTGAACAGCTTGTGTACACAAGGGAAAAAAGAAAAGCACTGAACATCCAGTACAGAAAGTACAGGCCCATATAGCTGTATGTACAAAGTTGTCCGAAATAGTGTAACCATAATTTTAACCACTAGTTTGAGAGCTTTCTTATCCCTTGCAATATTGGATGTTCAGAAGAAATGACTGAAGCTTAACTAGTTCCTTGACATGAAATAATATTTCAAAAAGTTGTCTTTTCTAGTTAAGCTACAAGGTGTCTGTGTATGCACGTGTGTACATACATATATTATATGGATTCATATGAACATTTCTTGGTCCTTGCTGGATTTTAGTGTGTGTTTATTGTTAGGTCCAGAAACTAAGCAGCAGTAAAAATGTTTTTGTTGAATGTCATCCCTGTACATAAAGTGTTAGGAATGTATCTGGAAAATGTCTTATTGCACTAGTGGGGATTGACTGACACTGCTGTTATCCACTGAGCTTGGGGAGATGCTAGGGCTGTGCTCTGCTGTGGTCCCAGTTGAGCTTGGTGTCAGTGGTTCATGTCCCTCTGAGTTCTCCAACATTTCTTGGATAAGAGGTGGCATTGATCCAGGGATTTCCATTTTCAGTGTAATAACACGTTCAGCACCTTTAAAAAGAGAAAGCAACGAATACATTTTTAGTCAGTCTAATCAGGCTTCCTTGCATAGAGGACAGAGACCCAACTATTCCAGACAACTGAATTCTCTTAACCGTGGACGGAAGCTAGGCAGTCTGCAGAGAGGAGCAGGAAGGTTGCTCAGTACCAAGGTAATTGTCCCAAGAGGGGGGTTCTGGCTTCCCTTCGCACAGACCTGGTGAATGGCTGGTACTTTTAATTCTGTTGTGAAACATGCCAATTAGGTTATTTTTTAAATACACAAAAACTCCTAAAAGCCGGCAAGGGGCGGGGGGGGGGGACACCTGCATTCTGTAGCTTTCAGCCACACAATGAGCTGAATTACCACCTTGCCCCTGTTTCCTTTGGATTTTCGAACAGCTGCATGTTGGAAATGTTTACTGCATGGACACTGACTAATTTTGCATGGAAACTTTTCAAGCAAAGACATTTTGAAATCTTTCTTCTGCTTGAAAGGCCTTTTTTGCATAGGAATTTTTCTTTATCGAGACTATAAACAATAACATAAAAGCTATAGACAACAAACAGAAGATAAAAAAACAACATTCTAAAAAGAAGACACACTAACGATACATAAGTGAAAAAAGAAAAAAAAAGCCCTTAAACTACAGATTGCTTGAAAGGCCTTTTTCACACACTATGTAATCCACCTTGAGTCTCAGTGAGAAAGGCGGACTATAAATAATATAAATTAATTTGTTAGTGCAGGTTTTGGTGCAAATAAGCTCTTACATGACAGTCTAATAGGGTTGTACTTAAACTCACTGATTGCAATAGGCTTAAACACACCTGACTCTGTGGTGGATTGTGTTTGGATTAACAGACGTGCTGTTCACATGATTACATGGCCGACACACTGGATAATGATAGCAATATATTGGGAGACAGGGATCCTATTGAAATACAGGGTAATCTGCACAGAGATAGTGTTTAAGCATGATTTTGTTGTTCGAATTTAAATCCATGTGATGTCCTCTCAGCAGCAGTTGTGGAAAAAACAGCTCATAAAGTGGGTGGAACATTTAGCCATCACCATTCTAAGGATGGCTTGCTGTCTCTGCCAAACATTTTGTAATCCTTTGTCATCAAAACAGGCCATTGTAAAGCTGGGAAGGAAGAGGTGGGGTCAGGTGTAACCTAACAAGCAGGGTAACAACAGATAGCAGGTATTCCTTGGATAAAACAGAACTGTTAGAAATTCCTGAAATCTCTGTTTTTGTTTAATCCTTCAAAAATGGTCTTTTATTTAAATTTTGTGTCACATTTTTAAGTGATCAAGTGAGACTATGAACTTTGTGACAACATGAAAAAAAGTCATCGGTGAAGCTGTTGGTTGACTTCATCAAGGCGTTGCAGCTCATTCAGCGTGTAGCTAAGGTTAAGTTTATCCATACACCTCAGTAGCTGAATACTGCAACTGAAGCAAGCTATGATTTGGGAATCATAGCAGTGCAAAGCACATCACCTACCAAGTGTAAACCTTTAGTTGCTGTAAGGAACTCTTAGGTTCTGTTTTCTGTTTGTTCAAAGCAAAAAAACCCAAACAAAAACCTCGAACAAATAACCCTGTATGGAGGATACTGTGGTAACGTAGCGTACCTTTTGCACTGATACTACGTAGATCTGTGATTTTCATTAAGATCTTTGGAAACATATGAGGCTTGTTGGGTCTTCTCTTTCGTATGTATATTTTGAGAGCCTCCAGTAACGGCTCCTGTAGCTCATCCACTTTTGCTGGTTCTTCAAGGTCCTGACGATCTGGGCCAAAGTATACAAATATTACTAACCCCCTTATTAGACATAAGATATTACACAACAAAGAGCTATACAACTGCACAGCAGTAACTGGTTGATGCTATTCTACAAATTACAACCAAATTCTGCTTTAGCTCTCTGATGGTCATTGATCCTCTTGGATTTCCATGATCCAATCTGAGCCAGTTGGCGCAGCAACTACTCTTGTGAAGTTCATTGGTCACTCCTCAGTAGATGAGGGATGCTAGTAGAGTATGGTTTCATTACAGTCTTTCCCAAAACTTGCAAACAAATATTGGCTTGTATTTACTTTAAAAGCAATAATGAATTATTACACAAACGATATATTTGTAAAATAACCACATGATTGCATACTTCTCTTTACTAGTTAAGTTTTATCCCTTGATACAAAAGCAATGGTATTACCTATATGTGCCAGAAGGTGGCAGTAACATACTAAAGTAAAGGAAGAGCCATTTATACAAAAAAATGTATAAAGACTGGAAAAGCATCACTAACTCTAACAGCTGACAAGTTTTGCTTAGAGAGAAATTTGAGGCATACTTGAATAGTCTTTTTCAAATAAATAATCTTGTATGAATTTTATTATAAAGATAAGAGTAGTTGTAGGTTTAATTGTATATGGCTAAAGGCTGTCACAATACAAAGTTAAGAACAGTAAAAATATAAATCTATCTTACAAGCATAAAATACAGTTATTAAAATAATAAAAATAAAATACAATTAAAATGGAACCTTAATAAATACCAGATAGTTATGAAAACAGTTAGGTTTCTGAGGAAACAATCTTGGCCCTAATCTTTTTTGCAGCCAAGGCAAACAGGGTATATAAAGACAAGATCAGAGAAAGTTCTGGGTGGATGAGATCACACAACTTGAGTATGTATGAAATAATTAGTACATTATAAAAACAGAATAAAGGAATATTGGGAATCATTTCAAAGTCCTTAGCATGATGACATCTTCAAAAATTGAGGCACCAGAAAGCATAATAGTGAAACACATGCTTGCCTCATATTTTCAGATTAACACGTTTTCTATTTTATCAACTGCTACAGGTCACTGTAATGTCATTTGCATTTTACAGACATCTCGACCGAGAATTATGAGTAGTAAAGTCTGACTTTCTTCACTAGCTAAATTCTTCTAATAAGGGGAGCTCCATGCTTACAAATAAGAATATATGAAGCTGTCACACTGAGTCAAGCCAAAACAGACTTGATGCTGATGATCCATGAATCGATCTTTAAGTAGCTTCAAAAGGGCAATAGCAGCTACGTGGCATTCTGATTCAAACATGGTCACTGGAGAGAGGACGTAATTTTCCTCACAATTTCAAGACTGCCCCTTTCCTCTGCTACTGTTAGCCTTCGGGGGACAGGGGACAGAAAGAGGGCTTGACTACCCACACCCAACAAGGATGTTTGGATTTTGGTGCAACTTAATACTAGTCTTTTTTCAGTAGTGAGAAATTATTAAAAGTCCCAAAGGAAGAAAGCTATTAACCTAAGGTAGCAGACATTCAACCTGGGATGTCATGTTCATACTTGTTAGGAAGGGGCAGGGACATGGGGAGTACTATTTGGTGACATCACACTGGTCTAGAAATCACCAGACACTCTATGGTAAAATCACAGAGTTTCCAATGATTCCTAGAATGGTGTGATTCCGGGTTTTTTTCTCCAGATGTAATGCCATCACCCAATTGAGATTTTTTTTTAAAAAAATCCCTCTTGCTGGCCTCTGGAATGCTGGTGGGCAATGGGGGCTTTCCTGCCCTCATCCGGCAAATGGCAAGTGTCTTCGCAATGCCATATAAGTCTCTTCACAATATATGTTCTAAGACTTGGCCAACCTCAAGACCCATTATCAGTTGCTAAATCTGAGTAATAATTAGGATGGAATATTTCGTTAAATGATGGAGAATACTATGAAACACATTTTGCAGTCCTCACTTTTGGTGAAGTATCATTTCAAAAATGTGGGGACTGGGATGGAATGCTAATAATGAAATAATGCAATCTAGTGTTTATAACCTGGGTGGAAGAAGAATCAACACTCAGGATATACAAATGAACCTATTATATGTGTGGAGCAGGGGGGCTTATAGCTTGGCAGAACTGTCATGATCACCCTTCTCCCACCTTAAAAAAGTGCAACTGGGCACAGAAGAGACTATTAACAGCCCTGAGAAAATTAGTACTAAAACTGGGATTATAAAGAGCAGAGGACAGGGTAGCTAAATACTTAGGCTTACTGTGGGCCACAGGATTTGGGAAGAAACAAAGGAGTTTGAAGGAGGCTGTTTATTGTACTAAATATGTGTACTTGAAAGAAATATCACTAAGTTAACATGAACTTGCTTCCTAGAAATGTGTTTAGGACATCAGCCTTGATGCCTAGATTTTGGCTTATGCATGGATTCTATCACATCGTTACCCTCGTGCTTCTCTCCAGCCACTGCAGAGGCCTTCCTCCATTGTGCGGGTTGCTTCCTCTGCTGCTAGCACAAGATCAGTGTTTTTAAATAAGCCTATATACACATGGAAGTGCTACCAACCGAGGAAAAGATCACAGTAGCAGAGGAAAGCCTCCAGTGTCTGGAAAGAAGCACAAGGGAAATGATGTCATAGGAACCAAAGCTTTGATGTTTTTTAAAAAAATGACTTCACAGAAATTCCTGATGCCCAATTTAAATGGTGAGACCTTAAGTGACAGGAATCCATTTCCTTTTGTAGGATGCCTGCCAATCCCTTAAGCTTTATGGCATAGCGAGAGAGATAAAAATAAGAAGAAGGTTGGATCCAGTCAGTTCTTTCATTCAACCTTTTCTGATTCTCTTCCCTGATTCTTGTCCCTGGCTCCGACAGCTTTGGTACATGCAGGTTCCATGATCCCCATCATAGCCTTTTTGAGTGATCAAAGGATACCCCCTCCTTCCTTTTTTCACCAGCAGAAAATCTGATTGGAGCCAAACCATCATATCCCCATTGCTTGGCCTAAATAAATTCAACAGAAAAGTTTCTTTGAGAGGTAACTTTGTACTAGACCCCAAAGACTGTGTGTACTTGTTTAATCTGGTATCTCTCTTCTGTGCACATTTCAGCAGAATACTGAACCAATGCAGACCAAACTACTGATGGAAGTTGAGGGGCAAAGCCCTCCTCTCAAATTCCCAAACCTATGCAGTTCACACACCTCCACAGATTAAGCAGATGGCACTAAGCAGGCCTGTTTCTGTGTCGTCCATTTCTAAAGGCAGGAGCTGATTGGCAAACGTGAACACAAGGTCAGTCAGAGGACCAAATCCAGCGTTGTGCATCTGCGTTCGATTTAGTGTAAGGCCGTCTGAAAATGTCATAGTGTCTTGTTCTGGGGTATATCTTGTGCAAATTCTAAGGATCTGAAAAGAACAGAATTAATGGTAGAGCATTTGGCTATACTCTATGCACTCATGAAGTATATTATGGACATAGGGTTGGATGCAAGGTTGGCTTTTTCATTCAGTCTTCCCCAGTTATCCTTACTGCAACCCCTATCCCACATGACTTTAGTTTATACTGTACCACATACTGTCCTGCACACATAACAAATGATACTGTGGCCTAGACCCCCATGTGTTCCTACTGGTTCCCATTGCAGGGGGGCAGTAAGCATAACAATGAAGCAGATCATGCAGTTCACACTGCAAGACTTGATAATCTAAAAAGGGTCCATGGCATCTGGATTCTCTTTTGCCCCCGAAACCACAGCTTGGCTTGTGCTGCGTTTACAGAATTTATATGAGTTCCTGTATTGAGGGTTGAACACAGGAAAGGAGGGGTGCCAATCCCTGAAACCACTCAGTCAATATTATGATGCAAAGAGGCTTTGCTGTACAAGTTCAGATTTTGGTGGAGAAGGTGGTAAAAGGATGCCAACTCCCTCATATCCTACAATGTCATTTATAAATACGTATGGTACTTTATCCTTTTGTCTTGCAATGCAAAAAGCCATAAAAATAATAAGGTTTTTAAAATCCCTGCAGCTATGGCAGGGGTTCCCAATCTCATTGAGCTTATGGGCACATTTAGTATTCTGAGAACATACAGTGGGCACCATCAGTAACTGGCTGTTATGGAGGCTGGGACAAATATAAAAAGGCTGCTATGTAGGCCAGGGTCAAACACAGAATGACTGTCATGGAGATCGTGGGCTCTGACAAAACAATTGCTATGAGGTTCTGGGGCCAATCACAATGTTGGGAGGTTCCAAGCTAAGCATCCTTTTACAGTGGAGGCAGCAGTTTCTGAATGGGAGCTTCTCTGCAGAAGCAAAGCTGATGCCTCCTCAATTCTTCTGAAGCACTTTAGTTCCAATGAGGTGGAGGAAACCTAGGACGCTGGCTATTTGTTTTGGGGAAGAAGCAACTGGGCACTAGAACATCTACTGGAAAGTACCATAGAGCGGAACTACAAGTGACAAAAGGCACAGGTTGGACACTTGTCAGCTTCCCTCAAGTTTTGATGGGAAATGTAGGCAGCCTGGCGGAATGTTGGACAAGTGACAGTTGAAAAGTCCATTGGACAGCAGAGAGCCAAGCTGTAAAACCAGGATGCCTACATTTCCCATCAAAACTTGAGGGAAGCTGACAAGTGTCCAACCTGTGCCTTTTGTCACTTTCAGAGCGGGACCACAAGTGACGCCTGACACAGGTTGGACACTTGTCAGCTTCCCTCAAGTTTTGATGGGAAATGTAGGCAGCTTGGTGGAATGTTGGACAAGTGACAGTTGAAAAGTCCATTGGACAGCAGTCAGAGAGTCAAGCTGCAAGACCAGGATGCCTACATTTCCCATCAAAACTTGAGGGAAGCTGACTAGTGTCCAACCTGTGTCAGGCGTCACTTGTGGTCCCGCTCGTAGTTCCGCTCTTAGAGTCCATGAACACCACTTTGGGGTTCACTGGACTACAGAATGTAATCATTCTCAAGCCTACTGATTCATTTCTTTCTTTTAACATCTCTCTGGAAAACTGGCATAGACCAGAGCTGTTTCCACACGTCTTTCCCTTGCGGAAAATTGTACAAAACGTATGGAACTACAGCGTCTTCATGGCGCAATTTCCCATCATGACTCCGTTTCGTGACACGATTTGCGATGTCGTCGTGCAAGGAGACAGAGTCATGACAGGAAATCGTGCCATGAAGATGCTGTCATTCCGTAAGTTTTGCGCGATTTTCCGCAAGGGGGAAAGACGTGTGGAAACGGCCCATCAAAAATAACTGGCATTTATATCTTGGCCAGCTATTAATAAACTATTGCTGAGATAAAGAAATGATCCGTTTTCTACAGCTTTTCTTCTGCAATAGACTCAAGAAGAGGGTGCAGTGAAAAACAATGTACAGAGAAAGCAATGGGGATGTTTACTCTTGCTGCCAAGATTAGCCTGAATTCAGGTAATATAAGCTGCTTCCTGTTACTACTTGGGAAGAATGTGGCCTCCTTGGGTTACACATAATATACCAGTGCTTACACAGAAACCTGGCTTATTCTGATGCAAGATCCTTTCTCTAATTTTACCATTGCTCCAATAATTGACTGGAATCTGCTTTTATCTCGCAGGACAAACAGGATGCTTTCTTGATGACTTATTTATGAACAGCAGGAGTAGAGCAAACAAACCCTAGAAATGCAGAGCTGGCAATATTCATTTACGATATCTCGGTTCAGCTACAATTTCAAAACTTCTCACTATCCTGTTTTTCACATTGAAACAGACAAGCAAACACAACTCCAGGAGGAGAAATATCAATGAGGGGGGACCCAATTCACATTCTTTTGTTCTTTCTAGCTCATCAGAGTCATGCTTCCTGCCCAAGCAATTGGCTTTGCTTTAACGATGGAAGTGCACAGTAAGGAAATGCAACCCAATGGACAGAAAAAAAAATAATTTCTTAAGGGCAACATGGAAACCTTCCTGGATGTTTTCCACTCAGCAGTTGACTGGCATCAAGGTTGCCCCTTTTACTCTCAACTTTTCCTGGCGAAAGATACAAGCAAGAAGTGGGCAGGAGTTTTGGGAAGGAAGGAAGGAAGGAAGAACAAGAGATCCAATAAGTTGTTCTTTTGTTGTCTGGCGCATCCTTCCTTAAATGTGGTAAAAGATAACTTCGCAAAATATTAAGGATAATAACAAATGAACTATTAATTTTTTAATTTGGTTTTGAATCAACTAAATTTGATTAAAATGCAGACAAAACAAAAAGTGTTCTTTTTAGAGATGAAAAAGGAGAGATTTTTCCCCCTTAAGTGTGAAATAACTTTTAAATAAACAAAAAAAATGCCATTCAGTGTTCAGAACAGGCAGCATCCTGCCAATTATTTCCACTGATGGGTGTGGAGGGGGGAATTTTTGCCAATGCCAATTCTCCTCTCCCAGCGGACCTCCAACTCCCCCCTCATGCCGTTCCTGAGGTCCCCCATCCTCCAACAGCAGCATTTTTGTGAACAGTTTTGGCTGCAGTGGGGTGGGAAGGCAGAGAAGTCTTCCTCTGCTGACAGAAATCCCTTTTGTCAGCAGATATTCTGTAGGATACAAATAATAGGTCCCTGTTAATATTTCACAAACTCAACAAAAATCAGTGGCCTAAGAGAAGTAATACCATCAAATATACCCTGGGTTTTTTTTTCAATACATTTGAGTCCCAATCCAACAATCTGTTCCAGGTGTAGAAATTCTGAACAGCTCAGAGAATTCTGAAATCTAGAGAACCATCTGAACGTACAGCTCCTCTTGACTGGGACAATGGGCTCAATGCAGAACTAAATGGTGAAATGGCAAAACCAGAGGTGGCAAGAAGGACTTAACAAGCTGGTCCCCACATTTCTTAATGCTCCAGTCCTAACATAAATGTTTCCCCCCCACAGAGAATACCACTCAGCCTCTAAATTAATAGCCTGATTCTAATCTTCCCTAGCTTTTCCCAAAGTTACAGGGATTACAGATGTAAGAAAACATTCAATTCAAGTTTACTGATCACAGAGGAAACTGCTTTCTCCACATGTGGCCAATAGGCAATTCAATTTAATCAGGTTTTCAGAAGAACATCTTTTAAATTCTCAGATTTGAAAATTGACTTATGAAATCCTTACACCCATTGGTTTTGCCTTCTTTTTATTTTGTGGTGTGACCTTTTTTCTGAGTGAGAATCTGTCAACCCAGTGCACCGCACACACATAGGCACTGTATAGGCTTCCCAGGTGCTCGTCAGTGGCTGTCAAACTCCTGTTGATGGGTGCCAGTTGTAGGCATCCCTGAGGAAGTGCCGCATGCCCAATGACATCGCTGCTGGTCTAAAAACGCTGTTTGGGGCCAAATCAGCCCTGGTGTGATGACACTGCCTCCGGTCACAGTTGAAATGATATATTCACCTAGCTGTAGGATTACAAACGTATGTAAACAAGGCTCCAAGTGTCTGTGAACCCCCCTCCCCACACGCTGGTTGCCAACAGTGGTACATGTTTATAAAACAAAGGAGAGAAAAATGATGTAGGCTACTTTGGGTCCCCACTGGTAAGGAAGGTGAGGTATAAACAAACAAACAAATGTGCCTCCATGTACATACACAGCTTCACCAGGAGATGGCATCTGTTGTTCCCTCCATTTTTACTACAAAACCACATTTTCACTAGGCCACCACTACACCTACTTTCTGATGCTTTCAGAGGCCTCAACAAGTCCAGAATTGCTTAAGCTGTAAAGTAGTCTCACAACTATTTCACCATATACTTACACTGGGGCAGTACAAAGGAACTAAAATTGCTTTAAAAAGCAGTTTTTTAAAAAAATGGCAGAACTTTATGATAGGCAAAAAACCAGGCAAACTTTAAAAAAGAGCAATGCTTCCTATTTTAGAAAGTTGCACGTCAAATTGCCTAGTCTGCTTGACCACACAAAAAATATTAAACGGGCAGGGAAGTTTTCCAAATAAGTTTCAGAACTATGTTATCATCAGAGAGGCATTTGTTGAATTTACTGGGACAGCTCAAGGGAATTTTGCAGGAAATTGCTTTTCCTGCTAGAACTGCCTGACATGGAAGGAAAAAGGCATATCTCCACAATGGAAGGGGCTAGAGTCTTACTTTTTTTAAAATGAGAGCTGGGAATGTAGAGAATCTGTTACACCTATAGTTACAATGCTGTAGTGCTTCAGCACTAGTCTACATGGATTCAAAAAAAGGGGGACATGCTGGAATTGACAGGAAAATAAAAAGTGGTACTGTCAGAAGCACTACAGACAGTACTCCATAGCAAATGAGAAGGGCATTGAAAGCCTGAGAATGGAAAAATGGGGTTTTCAAAAAGGACTCTGGCTCAACTCAGCATTGCTAATGAGACACAAGCAGCTTTCTCTGAAAAGGTTAAAAAAACCCAGGTATCAACTGGCAGCCAAACTGGTTCCATCTGAAATGGCGGGAAAATCCACTGGCAACCAGCAGCCAAAGCAGATTACAATGGCTATGTGAAAAGGGCTATGAACTTTAAGAAACAAATAGTAATACCACAGAATACCCTCCCACACAGGCCATAACAACAACAACAACAGTGTGCTTGTATACCGCTCTTCTAGACCGATTCGTGCCCACTCAGAGTAGGCGAACATAGTCATTGTTATTCTTATCCCCACAATACAGCTGGGGATTTGGGGCTGAGAGGAGTGGCTTACCTACGGTTGTTAGGTCCCTATAGTCTCCTGAAAGTGGGGGGGGGGGGGAGTCCTGGCACTTACCTGAAGATTAATTCCCACAAATGCACAAAGTGTGCACGTGCTCCCAGTGCTGACACAATGATGTCACTTCTGGGAAGTGATGCCAGCAGCAGCCTTGTTTCCACACTTTGCACGGGGCCAATTCAGCCATTTGGGGGACAAAGTTGGCCCCTGTGAAGCATGAGAACATGCCTGCCGCTGGGCACAATAACTGACACTGGGCACAATAACTGAACATGCCTGCCGCTGGGCACAATAACTGACACTGTCACGCCCACCAGGAGCATGCCCGCTGCATGCTTGCACAGGAAGTTTCTTGCTTCCTGGACCTATTCCCCGTGCCTTTCCCCCTGCTGGCCAGATAAGGGGGGGGGGGCAGAGGCTGGGAGCAGGGGATCTCCTGCCCCCACCAGGGGACTGGCAAGATGTATGAGAGGAAGGGCTATGTTAAAGGCCAAAATGGAAAGTCTTTAGGAGTCAATTTTTAGGATTGGCTTTCTGTTGCTTATCATTAGCCTATGCCTTACCCGTTGCCATAAGATAGAATTGGAGGTGGGGAACTTTAAACCATACGGTTCTAAATCAGATTTGTGCTGTTTTAACAAGAGACGTGTCTAATGCTGAGACAATAGTTTAATCAAGACAAAAGAAAATCAAAAACTATTTCCTCTGTTTGACAAACGTTGTCAAATGTTTTTTTCTGGTGCTACTGAAACCATCAAAATGTGGAGGTCTTCAACTTGGATTTGGATATGTTGTTCAGTACTGAAGAGAGAAATGCTCACCTTCTCTCTCTCTCTCTCTCTCAAGGGTTGCCAGTTCCCGCGGAGCCCAAACTGGGGGATAAGGGGGTAGGGGGCAGGCGCATTGGGAGTACTCACCTTGTGCATGCACAGTGAGCTCCAGAGCACTTTTGCGTCATGCTGGGAAACACATCATTCTCGGTGCAACAAGGAAGTGAAGGCTCCCGCATGGGGCTGATTTGATAAAAAATAGGGAATGGTATAATTCCTGGCACGACAAAGAAGTGCTCCAGAGCGTGTGGGAGCCTATTCCCCGAGCCCTTTCCCCATGCCAGCCAGGTAAGAGGTGGCGGGGTGGTGGTGGAGACTGGGAGTGGGGTGACTGATAACCGCCCCCTCTCTTGCTCTCTGTATGGATGTGTATTTATATTCCCCACCCTCCATCCCAAGGCCCTATCCTGCAAGAAAAGATCCAGAGAATGTTAATAAAGCTTGTGATTTTAAGAACAGGGATAAGAATGGGGATAGGTAGGGTATGCCCAGAAGCAGGGCTTTTTTTCTGGGAAAAGAGGTGGTGGAGCTCAGTGGTGGAACTCAAGACCACACAATGACATCACCTTGGGGCAGCTGGAACAAGGGGGGAGATTTTTTAAGTTTAAATTGCTGCTCGGCGGCGCAGAGGGCAATCTAAACTCCCCTCTGTCTGGAGATCAGGGGGCGGGGCCACCGGCCATGTGACCATTTTTAAGAGGTGCTGGAACTCCGTTCCACTGAATTCCCACTGAAAAAAAGCCCTGCCCAGGAGTACATACACAAAAGGAAAATACAGTATGAAAGGATGTCTGTTGAATACTGACGTTGATGGGGGGCGGGTGCTGTTGTGGCGTGCATTATTGCTGGATGGTATCCAGCACTCCATCTTGAACCTTATACTCTTGACCAGGGTATAAGACAATAACAAAGGAATAACAACTCCTATCTGGATGCATTGTCCTTATTATATTCATGCTGTTCTATGGGAGAATTTCAATGAATTCACTCCATGGTATTTTATATTACATCTCAGTGTCTATTTTGTGCTAGGTCATGTATTTGTGATTTATTTGTTATGTTGATAGAGTGTTCTTTATGAGATATATATATATATACCACTGAGGAAGGCCTCTGGGCTGAAATGCGTCTGGTTTTTGGTTCTGTACATACAGAGATGAAATGAACTGATTTATCTGTATATGAGTGATTTTATTATGTATATATACAAGGTTTTAGCACTTCTATGTTGAACCATATTGTAGATATTTTTATATTCAACTTACATATTTTATTCTGATTAATTAAATTATATACCCATGTTTTAAATCTTTTCTCTTACAATCATAATTATATTTTATTTTTTTCTTTTGTTTCAACCCCCTTGGTTACCCTTCATTTGCAAGGCTGCTGTTTTTTCTCCCCTTTTTTCATCCTTACCAGGCGTGTTATATTAACCATGTCCTTGTGTGGTCAGAATGCATGCACCCCCACAACAGCGCACCATCAACACAAATATTCAACAGACATCCCTTCACAATTCTAAATTTCCTTAGGAAACCCCATCGTGTCTCCTCTACGAGGGAAAACAATCTCCCAACATGGTAATGTGCATCGTCGGGGGCCAAATGAAGGAAAAGGGAGTGAAGAAGGTGCCCAGCGCTGCTGCCAATGTGTTCTGCCATGTTATTAAATATAAACAGGGGTGGATCTACTATGAAACTAATGAAGCTTAAGCTTCAGGGCCCCTGATCCTGGAGGGGCCCTGAAACAACTTTTTTTTAATGAGTGGATTTTCCAACAAAATTGATGTTGTTTTTTAAAAGTGTTTGTTATTAAAATAAGCTATTTTAGTGACAGAATCATAAGTCAATGGGTTGAAGTACTTAATATTGACCTTAGAATATGCTCTAATACCTGTTTCATATGGCCTCAAAATGTCCCTGTAACTGGTCAAATTTCAAAATTTTCTCAGGGGCTTGCAGCCCCCGAACTCCAAACTGTATAGGCTTGCTAAGCTCACCAGAATCTAATCTGGGGGGCCCCCATAACAGTTCAAGCCTCAGGGTCCTAATGTAGGTCCGGCACTGAATATAAGGCACAAAGCCAAGCTGTTCTACCCAAGGATAAAGAGGATGGATCTTAAGCAACCAGATTTACAAATGATTGTGTCTGGCAGCTGACAAGCATTCCTGGGAAATGACAGGCTGAAAATAGAAGGGAGGCATCTTAAGAGGGAAGGGTTGGAGAGAAGTTAAGCTATGTAAACTCTTGCTGAACCTTGTTTTTAAAAAAACAACCACCAATATATTAACCATTTGTTAAGTTGCCCTCTCAACTACGATTTGGCTCCCTTCTCATATCTCTGGTGTGGAATATACTTCAGATCCATGTCATATCTTACAAATTACTGGGGCAAGAAATATTTAACTAGGTCTTATCATAACAGCGCTGCTAACTATGGCAGGCATGCAATTGGTAATAAATGGCTCTGTCTCATGAAGGGACCACACACAATAATGAGAAGACAGCCAGGGAATGAATGAAAGCTTGTAAGAAAAAGGGACAATGAGAATCTTGGGAACTGCAGGGCAACCTCCACTTTCCCTCTCCTTCTCTGTCATAATCTACCACTATGGTCACCCCGCACCCATACATCAGTGTCCTACAGGCTGGGCCCTTCACAACTGCTTATGACAAAACAAAAGTAAAGGTCAGAGCAGCTAATACTTTCCTCCTTTACAATAGAAAAGAGCAAGAGTATTGTATTGAAATGTACTTACTTGATACTGATTGTATTAACCTCATACTGGCTGATTCCGCACATGTTGGATAATGCACTTTCAATGCACTTTAGCAATTGTTCAGAAGTGGATTTTTTTGTTTCACACATGAAAAATTCAGGTTCAAATGATCTCTAAAGAGGATTGGAAGTACATTATCCAATGTGTGCAGAATCAGCCAGTACTGTGTAATCCGCCTTGAGTCTCAGTGAGATAGGCGGACTATAAATGACATAAATAAATAAATGAGTCCAGTAGCACCTATAAGACTAACAAAATACCTTACCATAAATTTTGTTAGTCTTATAGGTGCTACTGGACTCTTGCTCTTTTCTACTGCTAACATAGTTATCCATCTTGAGCTATATCCTCCCTTGGGTTTTGTAGGAACTTCTGGTGGCTTCTGAGATTTCACTTCTGCAAGAAATTTTCCTGAACAAACTCTTGTCCAAGCCCAACATAATATGTACAGTGTCCAGAGCCACCCAACAAGGGGCTTCTAGAGACAAGAAATATACAGCAAGAGCCGAGATTTCCACAAGCCTAGCTCTGGTCCCAGGTGAAACAGAAAAAGCAGGTGATGCCTTTTCTTCCTTTGTCCTAAATCCAAACGGAATATATTGTGCAATTCATCTTTGATACGGTATTTCCTCATAGTAATTCTTTGAGGACAGCAGAGGTAGAGTTAAGATCTAGGTTCGTTCCTTTCAGATTTAAGAAACTTCCATATTATCTACCATGGCAACACAAATTGTGACAAGAAAATATGAATTCTGTGGCCTGCATTTTTCATGCAAATTAAGCCAGTTTACATAGATTTGTTTTGCATAAATTTTTCTGCTTGCACCAGTCATAGAAGGGGCAAAACTATAGGGTACTAAAATTCCATCCCTGATCACTAAAAATCCTACTCTGCCCTCCTCAAATTTTGGAGACTACATCACTAACAGTCCCAAATGTTCACTCCTTACAGCTATCCAGGGACAAGTTTGTCAACACTACCTTGTGAAATCCCTGGAGATTTGGCAGTTGTGCCTGGGTGGGGTGGGGTGAGCTCAGCAGGGAGGTGATGCCATTAAGTCTCCAGGCAAACTAGTCTCTGTAGTCTGGAGATCAGTTCCATATCCCTCCTAGCTGTAGCGCATGGGCAGAACACATGCTTTGCATACAAAATGTCCCAGGAATTTCCACTTAAAAGGCAGCAGAGCCGTAAAGGATCTCAGCATGACAACCAGGAGAGTAAGCATTAAATAGGCACATCATTGGCCTGACCATATAAGACAGTTCATCTTTTAATATTATAAGTCTGTAACACGTAGGCATCAAAGTGAAATTCAACTAAGCAAGAAAGGGAAAACTCCCCTTGTGGAATGATTACTCAGTGCAGTCACACAGTACTTAATTGCATAAAATTCAAATTTAAAGTGCAAAGTGCAATAAATATGTGCAGTACAAGAAGTGAGATTAATATAAATATACACAACAAATATACACCATAAATGATCATAGATGCGACATCCAAGATACAATACAAAATTCACACAGTCCCTAAGAAGCTGGGCTTAAAAAAAAAAGGTCAGTCTCTATAGTCACTGTCTTCCTATTCTTTATTCCACAGGTCAGCAATATGTGCTCCTATCAAGATGCTCCTGGTCATCAGGTAAGTGAACAAGTCCTCAGTAGCTTCCTCAGTAGCTTATATGCAAGATAAATAAATGGTTTTCCTTCCTTTCCATATGCAAATGACCAGTCCAGGGGAGTCAAGGGAGTCCCACCCTACTAGCTGCTAGCTGAAGGCCAGTTTTGTCTGTCTTTCTCAAGGGCATATTAAATAATAACAGTCAAGGTGTTTTGAGTCTTTGGCTAGTAGGGCAGGACTCTCTTGACTCTCCTAGACCAGTCATCTGCAATATGCAATATACGGGGAGGCGGAGGGGTGTTCTTGCTTACTTGTATGTCACCTGTGGCTGCCCCTTTGATTTGGCTTATCAAAGTGATAGTCCACAAATACTTTTAGAACCTACTAGCTCTTATCACCAGGACAAATTCTGCTCGTGGCCATTTAACATTCTCACAACAATTGGGTTCCACCAGTGTGAGCACAAGCACTTTGCTGCTCAGCTTGAAGCAGTTTCAACTGTGTTTGTGCCAGATTAACTCCAAAAGGCCCTCTGAAAAAAGTAAGTCTCATAATGCAAAATGGATGCTGGGTTACATTCACTGGGTCTCTGTCCTGAACATCCATCATAAACTTACAGAAATACACCTGTGAACAAAACCAAACAAAAATCAAGCCTTCTAAAAAGAAAAGATACATACCAAGATGTCCAAGCAGGCGGCTTTAAGTAGTGTGATCTGATCTGCAATGGTCAAACTTGTAAAACCAGGTAACCGTTTTGCAAATTCCACTATTTTAATAATGCACTTTGTAGCAAGTTCACTGAATTTGTCCCAAAGCCCAAGGTCCAGTCGAACTCTATGATCTGCACTAGAATTCTGTAAAGAACAGAATGAAACACATTAACCAACTTCTGCAGCATGATGTAGTCTTTATTCGCAGTTCGCAAAATTTCATTGACCTTTGCCGTTGCAATGCTTTTGTTCTTAACTGCTTCTAGTCTTCCAAAAATTCCTTTCACGCTTCTTGGTTGCTTATGATTAAAGGCACCATCTGCACCTAGGATAAAAATGAATGTAACCATTTCCAAATTCCATTGTCATCTTTCGTTTCCTCCAGTTGTACAATGACTGCATTGAGAAGTATCTTTTTACAGTCGCAGCCTAGAAATTAAAGTGAGTAGAACTGGGATCTACGTTTCTTTGTCTGGGAAAAGGAATTAAATCTCAACTGATGGAGCATCATTTCTACTATATGACATTCTTTTGCACATGCTGTCCAGCACATTAGTTCTCGTTAGTTTCTCTTCTCCATGGTTCAACAATGGTCTTACAGCTCTCTCACAAGTCAATGCTTATGGAAAGAAGAACGAACACTATGACGATGGAAAAGCCCCATGAGTGTTACTGGTGGATGATCTCGTTGTCTCAGGGCACAATTGCTTGAGAGGCATTCGTCTGCCCATAAAAGGTATGTCATGACCTCTACTTAATGCCACAACAGGCAACTCTATTACACATAGCCAATTTTCTAAGCTTTTTCATCTAATTTTATCCAAATTAAATTATCCAGCATGGCTTTTGTAAAGGGAAGTTCTGTCTCATCAACCACTGGGTATTTTCTGAGAGGGTTAACAAAAGATGTGGACATGAGTGATCTTGTAGACATTAGATATTTGTAATTCAAAATATCTTTAATAAAGTTGCTCACCAAAGTCTCTTGAATAAACTAAGAAGCCATGGGATAGGAGGATAAATCCTCTTATGGATTAGAAGCTGATTAACAGTACAATCCTAAGCAGCATTATGCCAGTCTAAACCCATTGATTTCAATGGGCTTAGACTGCAGTAACTCTGTTTAGGATTGCACTGTAAGTGTCAAGAAGCAGAGAATAGGAATAAACAGACAGTTCTCACAATAAATAGTGGGGTTTAACAGAGATCAGTGCTATTTAATTTGTGCATAAGTGATCTGGAATTCAGTGTGAACAGCGACGTTGCTAACTTTGCAAGTGACACCAAATTATTCAAGATAGTAAGAACGAATGCAGACTGTGAAAAGTTCCAAAGAATATCTCCAAACTGGATGAATGGATGACAATATAGCAGATATGGTTCAGTGTAAGTGTAAAGTGATTCACACTGAAGCAAAAAATCCTTATTTTTAATATACACTGATTGAGGGCTGAACTGGCAGTGTTAAGATATCTAAGGGTCATAGTGGCTAACTCGGTATAAATGTCAACTCAGTGTGAAACAGCAGTGAAAAATGCTCGGGATGATTACAGAACAGACTGGAAAAAAACCCCAGCCAATATGTCAGTATAGATCTATGGTGCAACCACATTTGGAACACTAGTACAGCTTTGGTTGCAAATATCAAATAAGATATTATTGCACAGAAAAGATGCAGCAAAGAGCAACCAAAATGATCAAGGGATTGGAACACCTTCCCTATGAGAAAAGTAGTAAGAAAAAGATGCCTCAAGGGGCACATGAGAGAGGTTTATAAAATTATGCATGGGAGTAAAAACTTCATCTCTCTCCTAGAGTTTGTGGGCATCCAATGAAGTTGATGAGAAGTGGAGTCAGAACAGAAAAAAAGGAAGTACAACTTCAACAGTAATTAACTTGTGGAATTCAGTTCCGCGAGATGTAGTGGTGGATATTTGCTTAGTTGGCTTTAAAAAGGGGATTAGATGAATTCATGCAGGATAGGTTCATCAATGCTATCTGCCACAATGACTGTGTTCTAGGCAGTAAGCCTGGCAGTACCAGTTCTGAGGAGCGTCAACGGGGCCTCTGTGCCTGCTTATAGGTTTCCAGGGCATCTCTTTGAGCCAGCGTATGCAAGAGAATGCTGGATTAGATGGACCACCGGTCTGATTAGTGTGACGCTTCTTGCATCCTTATGCAACTCCATGATCATATTAAAGGCCTTCTTTTATTATACACATTAAAAGTGGTGGTCTCATTTTGAGGAAGAGGCCAAGAAATGATAACCTTCCCACCTCCTCATGCTGAAAATAGCTACCTCAAACCTGTGTTTACTACTACTGAAGGAAATGTACAGGTATTCAGGTAAAAGCAGCCTGGAAGCAGTAGCTTTTGGAGGGAAGGGAAAACAGCACAGTTAACTAGCCCCTCCCTCAGTCTCTCACTGGAAGTTGAAATCCAAGTAGCTGCAAATTGCAACCAGGGGTGGGGGGTGTCTTTAAAATGATCAAAGAACTGCACCTAACAAGCAATTTCGTCCTAAAATGAGATTTAGGTAAAGGTAAAGGTGCAAGCATCAAGTCACTACTGACCTATGGGGGGTACGTCGCATCACAACGTTTTCTTAGCAGACTTTTGTTACGGGGTAGTTTACCATTGCCTTCCCCATTCATCTACACTTTACCCCCAGGAAACTGGGTACTCATTTTACCGACCTCAGAAGGAAGGAAGGCTGAGTCAACCTTGAGCCAGCTACCTGACCCCAGCTTCTGCCAAGATCGAACCCAGGTTGTGAGCAGAGCTTGGGCTGCAGTACTGTGGCTTACCACTCTGCGCCAAGGTTAATTTGGGCATGTTTGAGCATAGATCAGCCAGGAGTGTACCAATGCCATACCGGGAGGCTAAAAAAACCAGGACAAGTCTGATGACTGGAAATGAGGCAGAGAAACTGAAAGTTCTGACAGACACCAAAAGTAATTTCTGAGTGTTGTGGCAAAGATGATTTGAGGAGGTCAATGAGGCTAGGAAGAGTTTTTCGGAAAGCATGGAGATATACATTGACAGCAACACTGATCAGTTTCAGAAATAAAGGAGAGGGTTGCTCATATTTATTTTAGAGGCTTTAAATCCCCTCAGCAGGTCTCTCTGAGCATGAGTAATTACTGACAAACAGTTTTAGGTGCGTAGTCCTGTTGGTCTGCAATAGAAGAGCAGGATTTGAGCCCAGTAGTACTTTAGAGACCAACAAGATTTTCAGGGCACAAGCTTTCAAGAGTCAGCACTCCCTTCTTCTGATACTGACAAACAGAAGCTGTTTTGGGACCCCTGTGCGCTACATATAATTTTTGCTCAGGAAGAATAATAGCAGGTAAAACAAGACATTTCCTTCACAAGGCGCCGCCTGTGCTTCTCACGTGGACTTTGTTGAAATGAATTCTGATGCTGAGATTTTTCTTGTGGGCTGTGCTAGGACAATATTTGGCTCAACGATGTTTGCTCTGGACACCAGAACAGTTCCTTTAGTTGGCAAGTATGCTTCGTTAAGGCTTATTTCATATTATCCTCAAGAACCCTGGCGAAGAACTGAACATTCTAGTTGTAATGAAACAGAATTGGTTGCTTACAGGAAAATGGCAGTACATAGAACTGTACAGGGCAGAGACTGGAGCAGGAAATCCTTGTATAATCCATCCGGAAAGAGGACAGTGCATGGAACCAGCAAGTGTGAACAACATCTTTATCAAGATCCTATGAGCTTCCCTTTATCATGCTTACCCGCAACCCACCCCACACCAGAGGAGGATGACATAGTTGCTTTTAAATTGATGTCCTGCATCCTGAACAAAATGTAAATCTAACTGACTGTTACGCAAACCAGGAGGTAGTTAGCAAAGTACAATGTGAACTCAATCTTATATTGCCCTGCTTGCAACATCCATAGGGACTCAGACTGACAACTGTTATGTATACCTTCATGAAAGCTGCAAACAGAATGCATTTTAGCAGTTTTTATTTGGTAATCCAAGCCCTTAATAGTATTGTTGAAAACAGGCATATTTTTAGCTACTCCCTCAATATGGAAAAAAAATATAAATAAAATGGTGTCAGCATCCACACACAGGTCAAAAGATAAAATATGGGATTAATATAAAAAGGTAGGAGAGAAGCAGAAACTCCAGGACTCGCTCTCCATGGGTTCTGAGAAGTATCAAACTGGAGGACTTAAGCTGGATATTTTACTATGGTGTGTTTTACCGAGTGACTTTTCCAAGAGCATTCGTGTGTGCGATTTAAGGACCACATTTCCCATAATGCTGCAATGGAACCCAAATAATAGAATAATACTGTAAGGCACCCTAGTGGGATTTTTATCAACAGAAAAGCCCAATCATGCTGAGGTGAGAGAGTGACACTCCACTGACTGTTCACTTTGTGGACATAACTGGCCTTCCTCAAGTAGATGCCTAAGAAATTCCAAATGAAAAAATGGTCCAATTTAAACATACCCTTAAACATAAAAGGCAAACCGTGTTGCCAACGACACACATTTTATCCTGGTACGCCTGCGCAGGAGCACCAGGATAAAAAGTGTGTTGTGGTCAATATGGGCTCCAGAGCACGCCACAATGGTGGGACAGCCAGGCAAACCAGCCTGTCCCTGCGGAGGACACCGTGGGGGCAGGACAGCCACATGAGCCAACCCATCCCTGCGGAGGCTGGTGCAGCAGCAGGAAGGCCAGGTGAGCCGGCTTGCCCCTCCAGAGCCCAACACAGCAGCGTGACAGCCAGGTAAGCTGGGCCTGTCCCTCCGGAGGCTGGTGCAGTAGCAGGACGGCAAGGTGAACCGTCCCATCCCTCCAAAGGCTGCGCTGTTTTCTAGGGCCCATTTTTTAAAAAACAGGGTCTGTTGCTAGTTGAAACATATTTTCATAAATAAATTTAATTTATGTGTATGTCTAGTTGTTTAGTGAACACATTCCTTACATTTTACGTGGAAGGCCCTAAAATACTCGTTCAGATTCTGGTGTTTTGGTGGAGGTGGAGGGGGGGCTAAGATACTCCCATAACATATAATGGAATTATATTACCCAATGAAACAAGAGGATGGCATCAGATCTCTGGTTATAGTTCCCCTGATGCATCCAGCACCGCTGGTACATGGGTCACTCCTGCTCTCTCCTATGTCTCATACAACTTGGATCATATTGATATATATTTGGGGAACTGTATTGGTATCAATGCATAGATTTATACTGCAGACTTTAATGTTCCTTCCAGTTTGATAAACTTCTATGATTCTGAACCTGTAATGTAAATGCAACCCACATCCTCTTTACACATTTCCAAATGTACTCCACAGAATAGCTCTTACCGTAGTGTATTTACCCAGCTGGCAGAGTGAAGGGAAAGTTTCCTGGTGGGCTTTCCGGATTTTCTCTGTGAGATCATCCAACTCAGCTGTCATTTCATAGTTCTCCATAAGCTCCTGCTTCAAAGGTTCCTTCTTCTTCTTGTTCCTGTCATTTCTGACAGCTGGAGGCAAGAGTGGAGGCACTTCAGACATGGCTATTTAGACTACTCAACGCTACCTTCAGGTAGTTTTTTGATATGGCTATAAACATCAAAATTCAAACATATTGTGAACATAGAACACAGAAAGGAACATAGAAAGGAACAGCAGAAATGCTGGCAATATTGGCTAGCAAAGTGATCAGCTGAATCAAGGTACAAATCTATTACCCACAGGAATACAATATCTGAGAAAGTCTGAAGGTACATTTATTGTGAAGTGTTACTTTTGACATTAGAACTGTCTTGTACTTTGTACCACCCATCCTCCCAAATATTCGTTAACACATATGGATTGAAGATGCAAAAATAAACAGCATTCCTCAGTGCTTAGTTTCTTCCCTTTTGCTCAAGGGCACCTCTTTTTCAATGCAAATATCTCTCACAGATCTCTGAAAGACAAACTAGACACAGAATATCATTCCCCTTATTACAATTCATCTTTGGTAAAACACACAGAATGCCACTTGCTGTAAACTGTCTAAGGTATGTGTTCTATGAACAGTCTCCTCTTAAAATTGGTACATGAGTATGTATGCCTGCCTTGCTGCAAATTCTACTTCTATATAAGAATGTGCCCCCTGGTAGCCAATCATCACTATATTACCACAAAGAAGTCATTCTTTGTGGTACCTTAGAGACAAACTCCAAGAGCTTCTGCATGTAAAAAGCCCATTTCTATGAAGGAGCTGAAATTATGGTAGGGATATGTGCAAGGTTTGAGGCCTACTGGTAAAGAAACCAAACTAAGCATGTAAGAATTGGAAGGACTAATAATAAGCTTACAAAACATACAACCTTGTCCTTTCCACAACAATGGTGTAACTTTATACCCTTGAAAGGAATGGCTAAAATTGATACCCTCCCTGTTAGTCCCTGGCAGTTAGGTCCCTCAAGTTCTCCACAGTTAACACACAGGTGTTCCAGTTGAAGCAACTTAATTAGAGATCCATACAGTTCAAGGTGTTCACATAAAGGTAGCAATTAGCAGAAGTGACTATTCAAAAAAAAGGGCACTACTAATTATAGGGAAACTTCCCGCCCCTTGGGTCCGTTGACATTCTGGCGCGAAAACCCCAAAGGGTTACATGGGAATTGCTTAGTTTAGGTTAGACACAGTACAGAATGAAATCATCTCAGACTCTGAGAAAAGATACATCGCTCGCTGCCCGCAGCTTGCGCCCCAGGACGCTTACCATAGAAGTGAATGTAAATACTTTCAACAGATAACAGTCACTCCCCCTCCACTGGCCAAGTACATTACATGTTAGCAGTTAACACTCTCTCAGATGATTTATACAGTATACAGAATACAACCTTAGCACACAGTTAAGATTAACACAAAATGCAAAACACATTAATGGCAGGTATGCAGGCATACATGACATACTGCCTCCCCCAAGATTGGCCCCCCCTCACATCGGGCCGGGTTTGTCAGGGTAGAGTCTGTGAAACTTGTGTTTATGCCTCGGAGTATTCATGTTTGAGCTGTCTACCTATTCTCTGTTACTTTCAGCAAAATATTTCCAACGAACTAAGTAAAACAGTTTTCCACGTTTCAGTTTAGAGTCCAGAATGTCTTGTATTTCATGGTCCATTCACCAGGATGGGGTGCGGAGCTCCACGCTCTGGATGCCATTTGTCTGGGGCGGGGGGGGAGCTTTTTTCAGGAGGCTGAAGTGAAATACTGGGTTAACGTTTTTAAGTTTTTTAGTAAATCCACCTCTACAGTCACTTCATTTATTAATTTTTTCACTTGGAATGGTCCCAAAAATTTCCATCCAAGTTTCTTACTAGGTTGCTCCCCCCGCAAATGTTTGGTGGAGATGTACACATAATCTCCTACTTGTAATTTCCATGACACAGATCATTTCCTGTCAGCAAACTTTTTATAGTCCTCTCTGGCTTTCTCCAAAGTCTTTTTGATGTCTTCCCATTGGACTAACCACCACTCCCCCAGATCTCCTGGGGTTTGGGCAAATGGCATTGCTGTGCCCTCGTAGTCCTGTGCTATCATAAATGGGGAGACATCCGTGGAACTATGCATTGAATTGTTATAACAATATTCAGCAAAACCCAAGAAATCAGTCCAATTATCCTTTTGATAACTGATGTAGTATCTTAAGAATTGTTCTAACATCTGGTTAGTTCTTTCTGTTTGCCCATCGGTTTCAGGATGATGGACAGAGCTAAGTCCTTGTTTAATCCCTGCTACTTTCAGTAGCTCCCACCAGAAGTTGGCAACAAACTGGACTCTCCTGTTGGAAATTACCTTTTCTGGAAGAGTGGAGCCTAACCACGTGTTGCATAAAAAGGGTGGCCAGTTTCTTTGCCGTGGGAATAGTGGCGCAGGGAATGAAATGGGCTTGCTTAGAAAATAAATCAACCACCACTAGAATTACAGTTCTTCCCTTTTGAAGGGGGGAGATCAGTGATAAAGTCCACTGAGACCACAGTCCATGGTCAGGAGGGGGTTTCTAATGGTTGTAACAGTCCGGAGGGTTTCCCCATTATACACACTTGACAAGAGGATACATATTGAGAAATGTCTTTTCTCATATTTGGCTGCCAGAATTGTCTCTGCACTAAATGAATGTTTTTTATTTATTTATTTATTTATTTATTTATTTATTTATTTATTTATTTATTTATTTAATATCTAACATAGAAAACTACAAAAGACTACAAAGATATAAGGGAAAAAGGGGGGAGTGGGGAAAAGGAAAGAGCAACATATAAACAAAAAATGCACACTACTCTACATGTCTTGTATTCCCTTCATGCTGCAATTTTTAAAGTTAACTTTCTAATATGCTATCAGATTGGTAGATCTTATACAATACAGACTATATTCAGGATCAGATCTTCTTCCCGCCCCCCCCCCCCCGCGTCTCGGTCTCAGTTCTCTCCGCGCAGCTGCAACAGCTGCACTCGTTCTCTCCTCCCCCCCACTTTCCCCTTCAGACTTTGAACTTTCTTCTTGCTGAAACTCCTGATGGTTGAACAAAAAGTCTGTCAGCTGTACTTCCGATGTAATCTTGTAGGTTTGATCCTTATATCTGAACCAGACGCCTTCTGGAAACAACCATTTGTATTTTACATCACATTTCCTCAGGAAAGCCGCAAGTCTTTTATACTTAAATCTTCTTTTACGAGCCAGAAATGGAACATCCTTCAATATTTTAACCTTGTTGCCCAAATAGTCCAAGTCCACATTATACAAATTATATAAGATGGTGTCCCGAGTCTTCTTAGATGAAAAGTCAATAATAATCTCGCGAGGCAGCTGACGCTTCATTGCATACTTTGAAGATGTCCGACGGACTTCCAAAATATCGCTTTTTAGCTCTTCTTTAGTTGCCTTTGCGAATGACGCCAAAAGTCCCGACACCAAATCTTTTAAATTTTCACTTTGCTCCTCTTTTACATTCTGAAGACGCAGTACCGTTTGGGCACGGTCCACTTGCAATCCTATTATTTGATTCTCCGAGAGCTTCACTTCTTTACTTGTTGCTTTCATGAGTACTACGTTTTCGCGTGCAGACTGCTCTGCTCGAGACGCTGTTTCTTTAATGGTTTTCACTTCGCTTTCCACTGAATCAACCTTTTGCCCCATTTCATTTAACTTCGCTACAAAGGGCTGCATAGCTTCAAAGACTGCTCGTCTGACCGTCTCTTCCAAAGTTTCCCCCTTCCCCTGTAACATCGCCATCACCGATTTACTCATTGCAGGGCTCTGCTTTTTCGTCGCCATCTTAGGGGGGGGGGGGCGCCAGCTAAGTTCCGAAACTCCGTGAAGGGGAAGAAATCCGCACCTTCTTAGCTTCAACTCCCACCAATCCTTCGCATACACTTAGAAATCAGAAGGGATTCGCTTACTTACAGGTTTCCACCTTAAATCTGCTTATTGCTGTTCTCCATGGCCTGGCTGCACGCGATGTGCTGCGCAAGTCTGCCGGCCTCCGTTGGAGCAAACGGGCAATTTACCCCCTGCATTGCTTTCAGGGAGTTCTTCCCGCCGCGCTCCGGACCCTGGCTCCCTCACTGGGAGTCCTGGGGGTTAACCCTCGCGGGTCAACCGCCCGGTCAGGCTGTTCGGACATTTCCTCCCAGACCTGCGGAGAGGAGCGTCCGACATGGCCGGGAAAACGAAACCGAATCCCCACTAAATGAATGTTTTCAAGTATCCAAAATGACCAGCCAATTTGGAATAGTGACATTGTTTCAACACTTCACCTCTTATGCTGGCTGGAATGTACAGTTTACCTTTTCTGTACCAGTTGCCATTTTCCTCTTCTTGCAGTTCGGTTTTTGGTATAGCGCTCCCCTCCTTTTTACTTCCTCTTTCCTCACAGTCGGAGAGGTAAGGTGGCATATTCGCCTTTGTTGCTTGACTACGGGTAGGCACTGCCCCTCCCAATTGAGTTGGAGAGAATATTGTGTCTATTACCTCCTCCCTTTGGTTTTCATGTTGGGGTATGCGCGAGAGCACGTCTGCCAGGAAGTTAGATTTGCCGGGGACGTGCTTCAGAGTGAAATTGTCAGATGCCCATTGGCACTCCCATTGGGGATCAATGAAGAACCCATTGACATTCCCATTGGGGATCAATGAAGAACCCCAGAATACTGTTCCCTACCTTCTCTCTTTCTGTTTGTCCTCACAACCCCAGTGAAATATTAGAATCTAGCTAGCTCTGAAGCAAGTCGTATAACTCCATTAGTGATCAGTCTGAGCCACAGAATAAAGGTCTCCTATATCAAGACATGAGGGAAGGTGGCATGGTATAGCCCAGTTTGGTCAGATCTTGGAAGCTAAGCAGGGTCAGTACTTGGATGATGGACCACCAAGGAAGACTCTGCAGAGAAAAGCAATGGGAAACCACCTCTGCTTCCCACTTGCATTGAAAGCCCCTGGCTGGGGTTGCCATGAGTCAGTTGCGGCTTGACAGCACATACATATGTGTATCAAGACATGAGGCTACATCGCTGATCACATATATAAAGAACCAGTGGAGGCTTTGACTATGGGAATTTAGGGATGGGGACAATTTGCACAACAGCACAGAACAAAAATGAATGTAGGTGACTAACACTGATATCTCAACACCCCAATAAAAAGATGAGTGTACTTGCCACAGTACTTGAGGAAAGTGGGGCTCTCTCCAATGTGGCTCTCTCCCAACTCTGCGATTTTGCGCAAAACTTCCGAATAACAGCATCTTGCTGGTGCGATTTTGCGCGAGAAGATGCTGTCTTTCGGGTCTTTTGTGCGATGTTCCGCAGGCAAGTAAGACGTGTGGAAACGGCCCTAGTGCAGTATACAGAAGCTATGTACTGGCTTACATAGGCCAGTTTGGTCAGATCTCTGATATTCAACCAGTGGCAGACTGTTTTCCAATTAACAGTTGTTACAATGATTACATTGTCTTTGATGATAGAATAAGCCCCACCTGTAGGCATTTGGGGACTGGCTGTGAGAGAGTAATGACCTACCAATGACTTGTAGTTCTCCATGGGGCACTTTTGCATGCATGAGTAGGTGAAGAAAGGGTAATGTCAAAGGCTTGGATTGTGGGACACAAAGGCCATCATGGGCCTTGCTTCTGTCAATTTCTGTGGTTCTATTACTCTGTTCTAGTCCTTTTCCTGTTGTATCTGATCTGTAGTTAATAGGATCCCCCCAAAGGTGGGCTATTGACAAGTCTGTAAGACAAGGCTTGAACCTCGACCACCAATCTCCTTTTGTACTGCATGGGCATCTCCTAGTGCTGCTAGATTGAGCATGTTATTGTCTATTCTGCCTCATCCACGTGATCTCCACATGTGTGCTCTGCAAAATGATGTTTCCTTCATAGCATCACACAACATCAAAGATGTTGTGTGCAGTATTAAGGAATTTGAACTAGTATGCTCCTGGTTCTACACGTGTGCCTTCTAACCCTTGGTTATAATGGTATAATGAAGGATGCTAGTGGGAGAAGTGCTGTGATCTCTTTCTGGCTCTCTGGTTTTGCACTGTGCATGGAGGGTATAAACATGCTTGGGTTGGTTCTTCAGTTACTATAATACCCCGATTGGTGCTTCTGGGCGGCAGAGATACCGGGCACAGGTCGATGTTGCTATATTAGCTTTTGTTTCTTCAGCTACTATGTTATCAACTTCGTTGAACATTGGGTCACAAAGGATATTATGCCAGAGTTATTCAGAACAGTTGGGACCACAGGATTGTCCTGTTTGATGGTTATGTCAAATGCCACGCCATTTTCAAGGAGCACAAGAATCCTGTGATCAAGCTCTATTAGCATATATTTCTATGAGCTGACTGAGACATTTGCTAAACATAAGGACTACTTAACTCAACTACTTAATAACTTCAAACAAACATCCCATTTAGGGCAGTCTTGCAAACTGCTGCCAACAACTCCCAGAGATGAGCTGATTTATATGGGAAACATTTATTTGCTACTTTTCTGCTACTGCATGATAACCCTCTTGGTTACAATCCTTGCTTTATTTTGCCAGACAGTCTGTGTGTGAGCTGTACATCTTGTGTCCTGTAATATTATGAAGAATTCGAGTTAAGGAGCTACAAGCTAAAATGTTCTCAATTCCTACCTTTTTAATCCAGCTGTGTTGTCCCTAAAAACAGAATGACAGTTCACTGTCAATCAAGTTTAAGAAAGTCAACTCTAGTGGAGCCACGATCAGTCTCACAAGTTAATGAAAACAATGGAGTGTGATATCCAATTTTGTAGTAAGTAAAGAGCTTCTGAATTACAAAAATATTAGCTATGTTCCAAGAGAGTGTTCATTCAGAGCAAAAGTCAATGGCAAGTCTCTTCTGCAGACCAGGGAATTAAATAAACACACAAAAATCAGTAAATTCTAAGCTAGTGTTCCCAAAGTGGCTGTAACTGCCGTGCTGTGCAAATACAGAATATGTGATTATGCTGTATATTGTATTTTATATAAGTTATATCTTCCCATAGCTAGTTATCTCCACACAAATCCCTAGTGTGAGTTCATAGCCTTTAATGAAGTCACACCAACTATGAATCTAACTATTGTATTTAATGCGCCTAGAGTAATGTTGTTATAAGAATTCCTTACTTTTATAGCCATTAAATACTTAGGGCTCAAGTATTGTCATATTTCACAGATTTCACTGTGTGTGTTGGAGGAGAGGTGGGAATGGCATGCACAGAAGCAGGCTGTTAAAAAGAGAAATACTGGAACACATTCATGCCACATTTTTTCTTTTATATTTTTTGTTCCTTGGTTTAAATTGTGAGACCAAGTCATTCCCAGTTCTGTTATCTGCCACCACGCTGCATTCATAAACAATTGTAAATTTAACATGTACATTCCACTAGAAAGCTTAGAATACCTAACATGGGCCTGCATGGTTAGTTTCTTGTAACTTCCTATTTTGAATTAGATTAATAGGCCTGGAGAATGAGTCCGGCAGGAAACAAACCTCCCGGGCCAGCGCACAGCAGGCCTGGACATAATGTTGTCACTTTCAGAAGTGACATGCACAAGAACATTGCCAAGGGTAATTGCCAGGTCTCCCCATCATCAGGAGGGTAAGGGAACTGGGCAACTCTACTCAGCAAGCTTCCATGGCAGCCTGGATATTCACACCTGCCCCCAGCCCCGGTCCTAATCTCATATTCTAACCATAGTGGCTATGTATTGCAGAAGGACCCATCTTACTAGATACACAGTAGAATGGAACAATACTTCTAGCTTCCATTTGTCTAAAGCTGCGTAAAGAGGCTGAGATTTCTGTAGTCTATCCACTTTATTAGAGAACTTTATATGCACAGTGATCATGTACAGGAGAGCATGATATTGGACTGAAGTAGCGCTATCACCACTTTTAATTTTAAAATATATGGTGAGGTCATCTGTTTAATATACCCCATTAAAACAGCACCATGGATACTATGTAGCGTTTAAGAACCTTGTCAAAATTGTTTCTGAGAGGAATATAATGTTCACGAAAATCAGATACCCCTAATTGATGAAATGGCTTCAGGCAGGCTTCTGATTAACAACCCCATTTATGACCTCAGACAAATATACAAGGCACTGGTTAGCAATAAGTCTTTCAAAAGTACCTCTGACAGGCACAGCTTAGCAATGCAAACATCCTAAATGAATTTGCACACTGATACAGAGAGATTGATATAGATATAAATATAAATTGATCTATTTAGGGGTTTGACATTTACAATTATTGGAGGCTTTTAACATTGCAATGTTAAACCCACCAGTAATAATAAATAGTAAAATAAAATATTAAGAATACCACACGTTTATTCACCTTGTGGTTATATATAAGGACAATCACAGCAAAAAAAGTTAGACTTTATGCTCAAAGAAATGTACTATATCAAAATTATTCATTTTATATGACACCCAGAATATGGCCACAGAGTAAGTTCATAGATGCAAATCAAAATGAAGAAGCTGGCACAAGGGAAGATTAAAAAGTTTAGCGTGCTGTTAACATTTCTCTAGATGTAGGGGTATATAGCTAAAGGAAGTAAAACTGGCCAAATTTTTCATGCAGAGAAGCACTTTAGTGAACTGCCCTGGCCGCTTTCCTAACTCCTCCAACAATATTCTGGTTTAAAAGGAACCCCAAATGCGAAGCATCACTCAAAAGGACACCGTACAATGTACACAGCATCTGTACATGATCTTTTCCATACTACTGCAAAAACATAGTGGGTCTGAACCCTGCCTGGTTCTAATGGACTATTCATTACATAATTGTTGGGTATTACTATAAATTTGATCTATTATAGCCTTCAGTACTGTACATTAAATGACATTGGAAATTAGATTATTCTGATTAGCAGAGAAGCAAAAAAGGTACTAAACATCTGTAAGCCTTATAATCAATCACTATATCCATCTGTGTGCAATAAAAATCAATCAGAAGTGAGTGCATTTAAACCTAATTTTTTAAGCATGACATTTTCATCTGAGTTTCTTTCTTTAAATGTCACCTTTTACTACTACTACTGTGATTGATTTTAACCTGAGGGATAGTTAGCAAAAACGACAACACTCTATTGAAAGTCCGGCACTACGTTTTTACCCACTTAATATTAAAATAGCAGCAAGCAAAATGTTTTCATTTCATAAGAAAAGAAATAAGACTATTAATTGTGGAAACATAGAACTACTGGGGTCAGGCTGCGCATTTTCATGGCCAGTGCACTTCTGTGCTGTTTTCACACGGCCACATGCCTGGAAGATCGCGCGAAACTCATGGCATAAAATCATCTTCCTAGCGCAATGTCCCGGCACGATCCCATTTCATGGCCCCTTTTCTGACATCATCGGGCCATTAAAGGAGATCAAGCCAGGAGATCATGTTAGGAAGATGCTTCATGCTGTGAGTCTGCGTGATCTCCCAGGGTGTGTGTGAAAACGGCCCTGAACATTTTCATAAGTAGTGACTTATGCATCGCAGTGAACTGCTTCTATCAAAAAATACAGAGAAGGTTTTGAAAATAAAATAAATCTCACGTGAGTTTTGAAAACAAAAATAACATGTACTGTGTATTCAGGAATAATACCTGAACCCCAAATCAAACTTGATACCCTGCTGTTAAGCAGAAGGGACAACTAGGGCATCAAATGGCAAGAGGAATTCAATGCTCCTGTCCCAGTTTGGTGTGTGTGTGTGTCTTCGAAACAAATCTCAGCACAATAAATGAAATTGAGTTGGAGTGTAGACTTCAGGTGAAGAGAGACACCCTCAAGTGTGGTGCGAAATGGTTTGAATATTCAAATACACTTTTGAGGTGACAGTACCATGAATCAATGTGGCAAGGTCAGACCAAGACAAATATGAAGATAATTGCCGGGCCCAGCAGAGATGGCAGAATGCCGACCTTGCCATCCTGGACACTTGCTTGTACATGGATAGTGTGGAATCCAGCCACATTCCCAAACTCCTGACAGAGTCCAGCAGTGTAAACTGGACTTTATCAAGTGATGGAAGAGTAGGGTCCACTATTGCTGCGGACCGAGCCAGCCATATGACTTTCTTTTTTGATGTGTTTAACTTCAGCCAACTATCCCTGAACCAATGAACCACAGTATCCAGGCACTGGACAAAAACTGAGATTTCAGCCTCTGGCTGTTTGTCCAGTAGGATATAGAGCTGGGTGTCATCAGCATAGTGGTGGCACCCAACACCAAAATTCCTGACAATCTCTACTAAAGGGAGCATATAAAAATAAAAATTGAATAAAACTGGGGGGGGGGATGATTCCCTGAGGGGCTCCACAAGAGAGTTTCTGCTGGGCTGATTTCTCCCCAATGTTTATTTACAAGTTCAGAACAATGGAACCCCTGTGGCTGAACAGAGACATAGGATTCTCATCTCACTACAGATGTTAATTTCTGCACTAATCAAGCTGCGCTGTTCCTTTACATCCTGACTCATTTCTTTGCTCCACCCCTCCCACTTCTTAACTAGGATATAAAAGCTCAGGGATCTCATTCCTCCCTGAATTTGAAGAAGGGAGCTTTGACTCTTGAAAGCTTAGCCCCTGAAAATCTCATTGGTGCTACCAGACTCACACCCTGCTTTGGAACCAGCTGGAACACAAAAAGCCCTCCTCCAATGGCCCTTTTCTGCTAGTTATAAGTATGTAGGGTACAAAGAAGGGAATGAAAACACTCCTTCTGCCACCACATGCACACATGAGCCAATTTGCACCCCTCCCATGTATATCTTCATATTCAAAATCAAGTACTATAAAGATAGCCTAATCTAATGAAGCATACATTACACAAGTCTCTCTATTTATTAAGGAACATACACACCCACATACAACACTTTTATATTTTTTATTTTTATTTATTTATATTTTTATTTATTGTACTTCATTTATATCGTTTTTCTTCTCAGTGGCCCTCCCAAAGCAATTTCATCATTCTCTTCTCCTCCAATTCTCACAATAATCCTGTGAGCTGAAAATGTGTGACTGGTCCAACCAACAAGCTTCCATGGCAGATTGGGGATTTGAACTTGGGCCTCTTAGGACCTAGTCTTAGGTCCTCTAACTGCTATATCATTCCGGTTCTACACCATGCTTAAAGTGCTTACTTCTGGGTATTCACTCCTGATTTCTTCTTAGACAATGGCCATTTCCACACGGCTCCCCGCTGCTCATAACAACCCGGAATATCGCGAAAAAAACGCGGAAGATCGTGTTTTTTCGCGCGAGATTTGCGCAATGTCACGTGACGTCACACAAATCTCATGCGAGAAAACGCGATCTTCCGTGGTTTTTTTCGTGATATTCCGGGTTGTTACGAGCAGCGGGGAGCCATGTGGAAACGGCCAATATATGATAGTATAAAGAGAGAAAAAATAATTCAGTTTAAACATATGTATACTTCCAAGGCAGTTACCATACAAATGAACCATGGTGTAAAAACAAATCAACAAATAAAATCTCAGCAAATAAAAAACCACCACCACCACCAGCATAACTAAAAGCAAAACCATAATCCATTAAAAGTTCAGAATAGTAACCTGTCACCAAATTTTAGTAAATTTGACACCAGAAAAGTGTCTGTGCTAAGGGAATTCTCTAACCAAGACACCACCACACAAAAAGAACCTTCTACAATTGCCACTCACTTAACCTATGAAGAATGGACTATCCAGAGAACAGATCCCCTAACAGAACAGATCTACTCATAAAAGCATCCAGTCCTTCAGAAAACCTAACCACAAACAGTAGGAATGTGATAGTCCAAGACTAGCAACCTGAATCAACAGCAACCTTTTAACAAAGATATGTTTCAGCTGGCAAATGCAGGTCAACAATCTAGCTGCCTTATTTCGAAACAACGCAAGCAGCAGCTGAGTCATCTCTAAAAGCAGGCCTGCACATCATATGGTGGTAGAAAGTGCCATCAAGTCATAGATATGGCAATATTTTAATCTGGCATCTATACAATCTATAAAAGTGACTGCTCTTTCTCCTGGTGAATTTTTTTTCAATGTTTCTGTGGAGAAGCTGGAAATCCAACCTACCCATTTTTCACATGCTTAGTGCAAGAAAAATTCCAAGTATTAACTTCAGACTTTCAGACAGAGGCCACTCAAAGGTCATTAAAATGTTGTCTTATCGAATCTCAACTGTTCAAATGCCCTTTGGAGCTACCTTCTCAAAGCAAGTGCCCTTTGGAACTACAGCCTTGAAATTTGGAGTACCAATCCCCTTGGACAGCTGATTATTAAAATAAATATCCTAAATTTGACCTTTCTATCATATATCACCCAAAGGCTGATCATGTGAGAATGTATTAACATTACATTAATGTCCCCTGCAAGTCAGGCGAATACCTCCTAATTTGGAAGAATGGAAGTCTTCGGAGGTCAGCAGGTCTGTTTATTGGATTTTTGAAAAGAAAAATGTCGACAGTTGAATGAGCACATTGCCAGGAGTTCCCATCAACTGACAGACATTAACTTGGTTTTACCTGCTCAGTTTTGTGCAGATAAATCTGGTTGTACCTCTGCATGACATTTAGCATACAGTGCTTGGTGTTTTGGGAGTTTTTTTGATGCAACTAAAAATATCACCAGGCAATCACCCAATTTTACTGCAGATCTCTTTTATTTCACTGACAAATTCAGCTTCGTCATCTTAACAAGAAACAGGTAGCAAGTTCACATCATTCATGCAGCAGATCTTTCTTATTCCAGATACAAAGTCCGGTAACAGCCGTTTACTGGAGCTGGTTCAGGGGAGAATCCAGTATATCACTCTGAACTCTTTGTAGGAAGGATTGGATAACAATGCAATAAAAATATAGAGAGTTTCCCCATGAATTATCACTGAAGGGGGGCGGTGCAATTCAAAGGTTATAATGATTTTCATGACACATTGGCAGAGCCCTACATGCAACATAACAATGTGAATTTTTTGCACAGATACCAAATAGTGACTTCAATCCAATAGTTGTGCTGTCTGGAAATTATTTGATTACTCTTATTTTGGTGTACCTTCTTTTTCTCTTCAACAGTCACCAAAAATGGCTTATGGCATTGTTCTTCCCTCCTCCTTTTTGTCTGCACAACAACAATACTGAGTAAGTGTAAGTGGCACAAATTATCCAGCAAGCGTCCAAGACAGAGTGGGGATTCAAAGACTGTTGTTTATCAGTAGGCAATGACCAATTCAGTTTTTAAAAAGTAGAACACAAGGGTGTTAAGGCCTGGGGAAAGTCCCAGAAGCTCGATGGTGAGGGCAGGGCATCTCTCCCAACCACTGCCCCCCACATGGCCAGTGCAGGGGAGAGGGAAACCAGGGTAAATTACTGGTTTCCATAGGCCCTTGCTGGCGACCTCATCACATCCTTTGCACCCAGAAATGACACCCTCACATTGGTGGTGAAGCCATGGGTTTTGGCCAAAAGACAAGGGGTTTTGCCCCCAAACCACAGTAGTTCTAGCATGACTGTGATGTAATGACATCACTTCTGGAAGTGACATCATTATGTCACTGATGAGCACGCATGTGCACATTGATAATCACCGCACAACTACCATCTCCTCCATCCCCCTGCCAGTTGTCAAGGGGCAACCTGGCAACCCTGGTCCTTGCCATTGGTAGTATGACCAGGAAGGGGTGTGTTGTCCTTTTTCCAGGTCATTTTGTCTTCCCCATCCACTCCTGGTAGAATGAGTTATATAAACGAGGCACCAAAGCAGTGTGTTGACCATGATGCCCATCCACTAAACAAGTCCTAACCATGAATAACATGGCTTCAGCTACTTTCACAATCTGGATGAGTACAAAAGCAACAAATGTGAGCTGAAGATCTCAGTGCTGATCTCAATCAAGTAATGACTTAGGCAAACCACTATCTATAAGCTTTCTTTTAATGATGTAGAATCATTTGATTATTATGATGTACAAAATATCACAAGATTGCAGAGTATTTATTATTTAACCTTTTTTGATTGAACATGCACAAAATTTAACAGAAATACAGTTTAATTAAGGGTGCTGTAATTGGGCTGTGCACGTTATAATTAGCATGGATAGAATCCTGAGACTGACAGAACCAATTTTAACTTCTGTTGAGTATCAACAGCAGTTTACAAGATGCACACTTCTGCCTGTCTTCTCTCTCTGGGATAAACCCCAACGAGAGAGCCACGTATTAGGAAAGGAAAAACATAAGCCGTGGCCGACTAACTAGGAAAATATCAAAAGGTGTATTTGTAACAAATCTATCAGAGTGAATTATACAACAAGTACAATAAACATTCCTATGTCACAATAAATACTACTCTTTAGGGAAGCCCCGGTAAACACCTCTCCACCCCGTCAGAAGAAGGGGTAACACAGGCTGCCCTAGAGTTCTTATTAGGCTATGTAGTCACAGTGCCAATAAGCTTACGCCTGAGAGCAAGCCGTCATTATGCTTTTGATTTGGAATACTTGTGAATCGTGTTTGCAAGAATTGTAACTGCTTGGAAGAAGGAGAATCCGATACGGGATGCTCATTTGCTAGCTAACCCGTTGCAGTTGCAATTTGAATGGTTTCAGCAGTTAGTGATTGAATTTATTGTATTATGACCTTATTGGCACTGTGACTTATCTTTGCATTAACTGTTGCATATATTTGTATTTGTATTTGGTTGTAGTCATTCTTCCAAATCGGGCTGAGTACATAGCCTAATAAGAACTCTAGGGCAGCCTGTGTTACCCCTTCTTCTGACGGGGTGGAGAGGTGTTTACCGGGGCTTCCCTAAAGAGTAGTATTGATTGTGACATAGGAATGTTTATTGTACTTGTTGTATAATTCACTCTGATAGATTTGTTACAAATACACCTTTTGATATTTTCCTAGTTAGTCGGCCACGGCTTATGTTTTTCCTGTCTTCTCTCTCTAGCTGTCCCAATTGATAGCACATAGAAACAACATCACTACCAAACAGACTTGGGACAAAGCTGTATTGTTCTCCTGCTGCTTCTACTTCAGCTGTACCAGAGAAACAGTACATGTGCAGTTCAACACCCAACCTAGAGATGAATTTAGATGTCACCAACTAACCACAGTTTAGCTTGGTGGATTGATATTATGATTTGTGAGCAAGAAATGAAGTGTAATTTGACGAAGCGCTCAAATTTGACACGAAATCCTAGATGAGGCATCCTAGATGAAGCATAAGAATAAACTTGTCACAAACAAGTCCTTGGCTTCATGAATACAGCTCTCAAATATTTCAGATTTTTGAATGAATTCACATCACAAAGTATTAATGGACAAGAACAGGTTTGTAGCATTACCTCCCTCCTTCAGACTTTTCTACTCTCCGAACAAAAAAAAATACATCCCACATTTTTATATATAAAGATTTTATTTAAAAATTAAAGATACAACAATAGAAAGTGCATAAAATGTATACAAGCATTACATTTGAAATTAGATTAAACTAAGAGAAAGATGAATTTAATATCAACTTTTAAATTAATAATTTTTCCTGTGTTTTATCTTTATATCTTTGTATCGAGTTACCTTAATTTAGCTTAATTTTAGCCTAAGTAATCAAAGAAATCTTTTCATTTTCCCCAAAATTCAACTGTTGGTCTATTATGCACATAAGTAGTTAATTTGGCCATTGATACATATTTGTAGATCTTATCTATCCACTCTGACGAATAAGGGCACATATCTGTTTTTCATATAGCACTCTTGCTGCTGTCACCATGTAGAGGAAAAGGTATCCCAGTTCTTTTGTAACATTATTTGGTAGAATGTTTAATAGCATGTTTTTTTGATTTTTCAGATTTAGCTCAAACCTGAGCTTGAAAATGTTCTGCATCTCTTCATGTATCTTTATCCAATATTATTGTGCTTTCCTTACATGTCCACTACATATGATAAAATGTTGCATCTGTACATTGACATTTCCAAAACTGTCCACTATAGTCCTTACTGATTCTCGTAATGTCTTTGGGAGTAGTATACCATCTAAAAACATTTTATATCAGTTCTCTCTTAATAACTGTAAATTAAATATCCATAGTCCACAGATCTTCCCATTGGTTCATCAGGATGGTTTCTCCAAAGTTTTTCATCCATTTTATAATACAGGTTTTAACTTGTTCCATTTCTATGTGGTGTTGCAATAGAATTTTGTAAATTTTCCCTAATAGATGCTTCAAATCTCCACATATTAATAATTCAAATTCTGTTTTTTCTCTTAGCCTGCAGCCATCTTTAAGAGTTTGTTCTTTGAACCTTGATACTTTTGGTGATACGTCAGCCATGGAATATTTTTGCCTTGGGCTTGAATTTCTTGCAAGTTTTCTCATTTCCTTTCTTATCAATCATAGAGCTGATCAATTCATTTCTAGTGGCAGTGTCACAATGAGCATTTATAGGCGACATCAGTGGGGAGATTGCTGGGCTCAGTCTGTTTCTGCATTGAAAGCATGTTTTAAGTAGTCCATCTCTTAATATATGGATCTCGTCCTGTTTTTGAATGGATTTCAGTGATTTCTTAAGCTATACATAATTGTGGATGCCTTCTTTAGTGTCTGTTATCTCCAATTTAATATGTCTTCTACTCGGATTTGTAATCCAATCTGTTATCCACATTAGTGCCACCGCTTGGAGATACAGTTTGATGTTCGGTACTGCCAGTCCTCCTTGTTTTTTGTCATCCTGTAATCATTTAGATCTTATCCTTTCCCTTTCCTTTTTTCCCTTTCCATATGAAGTCATTTATTACTTTCTGCCACTTATTTAAAATCTTTTGATCTATATGAATTGAGACCATTTGAAACAAGAAATTCAGTTTTGGTAATATGTTCATTTTAACAGCAGAGATTCTTCCTAACCATGAACTATTCAATTTTCCCCATCTTTGCAAATCTTCAGTAATGTTTGTCCATGCTTTTTTATAATAGTACTTATAAAGATTCTCATTTCATGCTGATACATTTATCCCTAGATATTTTACTGGCTTTGTGGTTAATGGCACAGTCCATTATTTTTTCAGTCTCTTCTTGTTCCTCTGTCATTGTCAAAAGTAACATTATCTTTGTTTTCTTTTTATTCAACTTGTATCCAGAGTAATGTCCAAATCTTGATATTTGTTTCATTACATGCATCCCACATTTTTAAAAGCATGCCTAAGCATTTAAACTCTTCATATTTCTAAACACAATAGATATTATTTTAAATCAAGACTAATGGTTTCTAGTTACTGCCATTGCCAGTAAATACCCTACTTGCAAATGCAGATGTTTTGTACAAGTTCCTGTTGTAACAACGTTATTCAACTATCTTAACCCTAGCTTGGTAAATTGCCCGGTATTGTTCAAGTTTAATAAATTGTTCAAGCTTTATATATAACCAAATATCAGTAACAGAAACGTTTTTCTATCACTTGTAATCTCTTTGCTCTATGCACCAGTGATATTTTGGCCCCTCTCTTGATAAAGGATTTTTTTTGAAAAAAATGAGTATTCTTGCACATATGTAAGGTTATCCATTAACAAGATACATTTTCTCCTAACTTGTCCAACAAGACAATGATACTGTTAGATCCACCCAACTTTTCTACTGGCACATGAGGAAAGACCCCTGAAAAAGAGATTGCTAGGATCAGGTTGCTGAGAAGAAATCATTAATTCGGTTACATATCTTTGGTAACATGATTTTTTTATTAAAACACTACTCATCATGCACCCAAAACTGTTCTACTCTAACGATTCATGACAACAAAACCATTCAGCTATCATTTTTCTGACTCTGCTTGCTGTAATCCAACAAGAATACATCAAGCCAAGAATTACATCGGTTTTAAAAAGCAGTACTTCACCACAGAGGGCCAAATAGTTCCATATTCTGGATTGGTCATTCATTTCTGCTTATAATGGGTTGGATCCAGAATAGCGTAACTGTAGGCACATGGACTCCTACCCCCAGGAGACAACTTTGTTGCACCCCCCTCCTATGGCAGCCCAGACTGCCTCTCCCCTAATCCTGTTCTGACTCTCAGGAACAGGACGGTGGGGCATTAGAGGTTTCCACATGCGAGGGGAAGCAGGAAAATCCCATGCCATGAGTGGAAATCCTTGTCTCTATAGAAATGCTATTCTGTCCTGCAGCTACTACAGTGGCACACAAACTTTAAACAGTTACAAAGGCCCGTCTAATTTATCGATCACACCAAGTGGCAAAGTAGGTAGTGAGGAAAGCTTTCTAGGAAACATCACATTTTTCAAAAGAAGAGCTGTTTTTTACTGTTGATTTCAAATCAAAGTGATTACTGGAGATCTGGATAACTTCCTTGACAAGAGTTATATATACCAGAGAGCTTGTTCTGATAAGGCAAGTGGCAGCTGTTCATCACAGAGTTAATTCCACAGAATGAATGCTTTCTACTTGGATTAACTGACCCAGTTTTTTTTTCCAGACTCCTATATGAAAAACAAAAGCTGAAACTTGGACATTATATGGCATGGAAAGCAAAGGTCTGGGTGTTCTGGCTCCCTGAAGGGGGACCTCTTTTAGTACTGTCTGGTTTCAACAAGTGGTCTCTAATTAGAAGGGGTGCTGCTTCACCACAAGGCCTAAGCTGCTAAAAATTTACATCACAAATGACTGCACATAGAATAGTATAATTATGCCTAGCCAGGAATCTGCTTCTGAGAGATAAACGCATGGTTGATCCTGATATCTCAGAGACAATCTGCCAAATCTCTCTGTTCTTAGACTACTCAAAACTAATGGGGAAGTATTTCCTCAGGGGGTTCTGGTCCTTTGGATACTGCTAGAGCAAACTGTAATAATTAGAGCCTCTTTCACTGTTGTTAAGAGGTTGGACGTTGGCATTTCATGCTTCCTTCTATTATCTTATCACCCCTGCCTCAACAGTTAAGACTTATGTGGACAGCTATGTTAACCATAGCTAACATAGAGAGCTGCTTGATCATAATTTGAGCCAGCTTTCCATCTTGGACACAAATCTTTGATTACTCTCCAAGAATCATAACCATGGTTACTGATGATGCTGTAATTAACACTCATCTCTGATTAAAGCAAAAAGGGGGCAATTTGGTCCTGAAGGAAAAATTATTTGAAGAAGGGAGCATTCCAAATATTGGCTTATTCCCAAAGTTATATTGGCAGATGTCTTCATGATGCATGCAACTGGTGAACTGCGTAAGAGATCAGTGCCTGTCATCAGAGTCTGTCATCCAAACTGAAAATTCTTCCTGTGGATGTCAGCATTGGAGCAAGAAATAACTTGTTTCTTGCCACTGTGCTGGGAACTATGCTATGCTATGCTCAGCACCTCCGTCCAATGGGCAAAAGATGAGACTATCTATAGCACATCATTGGAGCTAGCTATCTGACCTATCTGTAGACTTTATTTAGATCCACCAGGTGAAACTCTGTCCCAAGCATCCAAAGGTGTGTGAACAACTACATACGTAAGCCACCCCCTGTATTTTCTGTTCTTTCTGTTTAGCCTCTTTCTGCCCCTCAAACAACCAATGAGTGAGGAAAGATCCAGCTGAGAGTAAGCATGCTGCCTTTGAGTCCTTTCCTGCAACAGTTGCTTCAGTGAAGAACTCATCTTCCCTTTGTTACGAGGCAATTACTGAAACAAGTGGGAAAAACTCACAAGGACTTAAGGAAGGCATATCACTCCCCCTCCACTATTTCCTCTTTCTCTTTCCAGAAAGCCACCAAAGCCTCTTCACTTTTCCTGCCTCCTTCACTCCTTCCCACCCACCAGCCAACCTACCTTTAGCTCTCCCTCTTATTTTGAGTTTCCTGTCCTCCCTCTGGCAGCATCTACCCAGGAAAGCTATGGCCCAATTGTGCAGAGCTGGTCACTGGGCTGAGCCCAGTTGTACAGTGAGGAATCTGCAAGTACCTGCAAGAGACAGCTCATTTCCCCTGTATCCCCTTCCCCACACTATTCCCTCTTCCCTCCTCCTGGCAACCTCATATCCTCAACCTTTTCCTGCTCCCTTCTCTACTTCCCACCCCCACACCAACTATTTGTCTGTCCCCCATTCAGCTATTTTAATTATTTATTTACTACAATTATATCCCACTTTTCTCCACAATGAGAACAAAGGCATCATTCTCTTCTCCATTTTACCCTCACAACAATCCTATGAGGTAAAAGCAAGACTGTGTGACTGGCCCCAAGTCACCCAGTGAGCGTCTACAACAGAGTGCGGATTCAAATCTGGGTCTCCTAGATTTTAACCTCTGACCACTACATCCCACTGGCTTTTGTGAGGTGGCTGCTGCTGATCTGAAGCAAGCGCCTGACCCGGGTAAATGATGCAATTTGCGTAGTAGCAGTTGCCTGATGGTTGCTGCCAGGCTTGGCTACAATGAATCTTCCCTCAAAGGTCAAAACAGCCTAGGAAAGACACTGTCCCCTCCCATTGCCTTTTACTGACAGAATTCAAAATTTGAGGAGGCCAGAGATATTGTTGTGATTGTCTAGCAATGACCAATAAGAGCATTTGTATTGTATAGCTAAAGACGTTGCTTCTATCATGGGGGGGTGGGATTTAACAAACCAAGTTTTATTTTACTTTTGAGATCTCAGATTTTTCTGAGATCAGGGGCTTTTCTCAGGTTTGTCTAAAGATTCGTCTTGGCTGTCTGTGGCCCCACTCTCTGGGGTTAAATATCCACAGATGGGGCCATGTTGATATATTGAAGAGGGGATTACAGTTCCTATCCTTCTTCTAACCCTCTGTCTGACATGGGCTCCCGGAACATCTGCCCACGGGGGAACTTGCTTTACTAATCCAGAACTACAGAGATCAGGTTTTCAGCATGCCTTTTGTGCTGAGACAAGATTAGTGATAAAATTATGACAGCATCAGCATCTTCATGACTTGAACATGACCTTTCCCTGGGGTATTTCCGTTATAAGAAAAGAACACATTTTTCACTGTGCCTTTCATACTACAAGTAACTGGTCATTAAATGGCCTCTCTCAGCATCTTCAGTAAGGCAAAGCTGCTCCAGCTGGATCCTCCTCTTCTCCCCTGAGATGATGAAAAGGTGAGCATACCTGGCAGAATGAGAGTAAGGGGCACACACTGCCAAATACAGCTGACCAATCAATTGCCAGTAGACAGTCAGAAGAATGGGATGAAAGTGACTGGGAATAGCCACAAAGGCCTAATAAATGAGGATGGGAGGTGGCCCCAGAGAGCAGTGACATGGAAGGGAGTAGAAGCAGCAGCTCTGATTTAATTGAATTTTAAATCATTTTACATAGGGAGGAGGGCCGGCATGGGGTCAGGGATCCCAGTCCTCTGGGGACGTGGGAGGTATGACGGTGGGAGCTGGTCTCAGTGGAGAAGGGCACGGAGATATGGAATGGCTCGGGGCCCTTCTAACCTGCGTCCCATCCTGAAAAATGCTGGTGATGGAGCTAGGAAAAAGAACCTTCCTTTGACACTGATGTTGTGCAATGCCAGGTCTATAAACAATAAGACCACAATGCTGCAAGATCTCTTTGCAGTCAGTGATGTGGACCTGATATGCGTGACCGAAACCTGGGAGAAGGAGGGTGAAACAGTTGCCCTGGGAGAACTGACCCCCCCCACCCAGGATATTCGGTCCTCCACCAGTCCCGAATAGGAGGTCGGGGGGGAGGGGTGGCAATCCTTGCCCGAGAGTCTTTCTCTTTCAGGCCGCTCCCTGCCCCTGAGATCTCTGGCATTGAATGTATAGGCCTGGTGTGGGTTGCCAAGGAGAGTTTGGCTATCTGTCTGGTGTACCAACCACCTAGCGCACCAGCAGATACCCTGTCACGCCTGCTAGAGGTGACAGCGGGGTGGGCCTTGATGTACTCCAGACTGATAGTGCTGGGGGACTTCAACATCCATGCTGATGATGCCTCTTCTGTGCAGGCTGTGGACCTGGTGTCTTCCATGGCAGCACTGGGACTCTCCCAATTTGTGTTGATCCCTACACATCTGGAAGTGGTAGAACCGGTGCCATGGTCAGACAACTCGGTCCTGAAGGCTCGGCTGGGGATACCACCACCCCTCGCAAGGGCAGTGAGCTGATTTATGCTCGCCTGTGGAGACTTATGGACCTGATTGGGTTCCAGAATGCTTTGCGGGATCCAGTGCTCCACGGCGGTTCGTTAGATGAGCTAGTGGAGGACTGGAAGTGTCGGCTCTCCGAAGCCATCAATGAAATCGCCCCCCATCGCCCTCTATGCCCCCATGCAAGATGGGCTCCCTGGTATACAGAGGAGCTCTGACAGAAGAAGCGGGAGCTAAGACGGCTTAAGCGAGTGTGGCAACGATCTCGGGATGAAGAAGCAAGATCATCTTATAGGACGTTCATGAAAGCCTATGAGGTGGCAGTGAAGGCTGTGAAGAAAGAGTTTTATGCAGCCTCCATTGCGTCAGCTAGCTCACACCTGGCAAAATTGTTTAATGTGGTTCGGTCATGGTCTCCTTGCCAGAGGGAAGCCGTCGAATTTTGAATTCGGATATTAGCTGTGAGGCTTTTGGGAGCTTTTTTGCTGATAAAATCTTGTCTCTCCACCGCGACTTGCCAGCCACAGTTGATTCAGTGAATGAGCTAGAGACCCCTTGGCCATCTTCGGGGCCGATATTTGATCATTTCAGCCCACTTTCTGGGGAGGAAATTGACAGGACCCTGCGATCAGTTAGGCCCACCACATGTCCTTTGGACCCATGCCCATCGTGGCTGGTAAAGGCCAGTGCCGAGGGGCTGGAGGCCATTGTTAACATATCCTTAGGCTCCAGGGTTTTTCCTGGGCCATTAAAGGAAGCCGTGGTGAGGTCTCTTTTAAAGAAACCATCGCTGGACCCCACTGACCTGGTCAATTACTGCCCGGGTGATTGAGCAGGCAGTGGTGGAACAGCTGCAGGACTTACTGAAGGATGTCTCAGCCCTAGACCCCTTCCAGTCCAGGTTCCGTCTGGGACATGGGACAGAGACATTGCTGGTCGCCCTCACAGATGATCTTCGTAGACATCTGGATTGAGGCGGCTCAACACTGCTGATATTATTGGATCTGTCGGCAGTGTTTGATACAGTCGATTACAATCTTCTGACACACCACCTCGCCGATGTGGGGATATGAGGGACTGACTTGCAGTGGCTTGTCTCTTTACTCCATGGTCGGGGACAGAGGGTGGCGTTTGGGGAGAAATTGTCATCCCGCCACGCTTTGGTGTGCGGGGTCCCACAGGGAGCAATATTCTTCCCATTATTATTTAACATCTATATGCGCCCCCTTGCCCAGTTGGTGCGAAGTTTCAGACTTTGGTGTCATCAATATGCAGATGACACCCAGTTGTATCTGTTGATGGATGGACGGCCTGGCTCAGCCCCAGATGTCCTGGAACATGCTTTTGCAGCCGTGACTAGCTGGTTGAAGCAGAGTCAGCTGAAACTGAACCCAATGAAGACAGAGGTCCTGTACTTGAGCCACGGGGGATTAGGTTCGGGACTCTGGCTCCTGGCCCTCGATGGGGCACCGTTAGTACCAGTTCCGAGGGTTAAGAGCCTGGGGGTGATCTTGGATGCCTCCCTGAAAATGGAGGCACAGGTCACAGCGGTTGTCAGGTCCTCTTTTTTCCATCTGCAGCAGACCAGGCAACTTGTCCCTTACCTGTCAACCCATGACTTAACTACAGTGAGCCAAGCAACCGTCATCTCTAGGCTAGATTACTGTAACTCGCTCTATGCGGGGCTGCCCTTGAACCTGACCCGAAGATTACAGCTGGTACAAAATGCAGTGGTGCATGTTATTACAAGAGTGCCAAATAAGGCGCATATAACACCATTCTTACGTGAGCTTCATTGGTTGCCAGTGGAGCACCGGATCAGATTCAAGGTTCTGGTATTGACCTATAAGGCCCTGTGCGGATTGGGACCAGCGTATTTATGGGACCGTCTCTCCCCATATATTCCCCAGAGGACACTCTGATCAGGGGACAAACAGCTGTTGGTAGTCCCTGGCCCCAAGGAGGCCCGCCTAGCCTCAACTACAGCCAGGGCCTTTTCGGTCCTGGCTCCCACCTGGTGGAACGCTCTGTCTGCTGAAATCAGGGCCTGGCAGGATCTACTATCTTTTCGCCAGGCCTGCAAGACAGAGCTGTTCCACCAGGCATATGGCTGAGGCTGGGCCTCCACCATCCTGGAAAAAAGGGGTGTATAAATCTTAATTCTCCCTGTGAAGGCTGCCCACCATCCTGTTTTAAATGTGTTATTTTTAATGAACATGAATTTTTAAGTGTATTTTTTATATGTTGTTATCCCCTGAGCCCGCTCGCGGGGAGGGCAAAATACAAATTTGAAATAAATAAAATAAGTAAAATAAGTAAGTTTCCAAATTGAAAATCAAGAGTAGATAAGTGTACATCGATAAATCCAGGTTCAAATAGGAAATGTTCCCGTTTTAACTGTTTAACATTGCTAGATATAAGAATATCATGTCATGACTATAAAACAGCAGCAAATGCCAGATATATTATTAAAGTCCTCGAAATAATATAATGTCCAACTGCCTTATATTTTCAGAAATAGATTGTATAGAAAAAGGAATTTTTAGTGGAACACATCAGTGGAACTCATCTTTAAAAAGTCTTCCCATTCAATTATTTTTACATTCCTTATGCTGTTAGGGACAGGAAGGTAGCAAGGTATAGCCTGATCTTGTCAGATCTTGGAAGCTAAGCAGAGTCAGTACTTGAATGGGCAACCACCAAGGAAGACTCTGCAGATGAAGGTGCAAGCAAACTACCTCTGCTTCTCATTTGCCTTGAAAGCTGCTTGCTGAGGATGCCATAAGTTGATTGTGACTTGATGGCACATAATACTGTTTAGACTTGATACATACACACTATTTGGGTCCACTCAACAAAATGTTACTTAAGATATCCATTGCTCTAATTCAGGTAGGCTTTGCTTTCAGCTCCAAGCCTCTCTGAGCACTTTTCCCAGCCATCACTGTTTATTCGGTAGAATGCCAGGTGGGGGGGTGCCTCAGCAAACTTGCATGCATGTGCTGCAGACATGACCTTGGCAGGTTAGTATCTACCTCCTGGTCCTCTCTGGTAAGAGGCCTGCTTCCCCCTCCATCCTCAGCATAGTTCTAGTTTGAGCGTTGGATATTCCCTGTGATCCACCAGACCAGCCACGGTAACTCAAAATGTCACTGAAAGTCACCCCCATACAACATGCATGGATGTTGCTTTTTTAGTTTTTTAAACACTTAACCCCCAATTTCCTCCAACTTTCTAGATTCTTCTACCAAACAAGTGGTTCTCTCAGGTTTGCCCAATTCTCAAATGGCCCGAATATGAAGATTTTTGCCCCATACACTGGGGCCAACATAACATTGGATATATGATACATTCTAGATGATCCCTTTCCCAAATGCCCATTATGGTCTCTACAGTGAACAGTCGGGGCTTTGGGAGTAGGTTTTCAATGCTAAGTCTGAATTGTGACCATACCAGGAAGAATTCCCTGTGGATGCTACCAAACTTTGGCATCCCTCCCAGTTTTTCAAGAGGTCACAGGTGCTAGATAGGTATCATCTGGAAGCAAAGTAAGGCCTTTGGGGAGAGGAAAACATTCTATAGCCAGGAATGAGCTTAGGAAGGAAGGATTCTTTAGTGTCTGGGTTTTTAAAATATTTTCAACACTTTATAAATACACAAAGATCATGTGTTTCTAATTGTTACCTGCCAGGAGCCTTCAGAGAGAAGTTTAGCTCCAAAGCTCAAATAAATAAAGCCATAAAACGGAAGCACAGTCTCAACATTCTTCAGTAAAGGAAGCCAAATGTAGTAGCAAACGTGCCGAAAGTCCCCGAACGTTCCCAGAACACATTTAAAATACTTAACATATGATTTGGTTCCTTTCCTTTAGGAGAATTCATATACAATTCACTTAAGTGAACATGAAGCAAACCCTGTACTTATGAGAGGTGCTGAACTTGGTAGAGTTGGCCAAAGTTCTTAAAAGCGGATCTACTTTCCAGAAAGAATAATAATTTTAATTATATTTAAACTCCAATGTTATTCACTCCTGCTCCAGAAAACCTCAAATCGTTGAAAATAAACATGCAATATAGAAAAGCTCATTTAGGTTGTGTTTCATTCTCATAAGGAGTTTTTGTGCTAACATTTTATTTGCTTGGAGCTGTGGGGAGAGTAGGTCAGTGTGTTTCCCTTGCATCATGTTTCTCTAACTCCAGGAAAACTGCCTGTAGTCGACTAGCCAAGCCTGTAATCCACAGTAAAAGCAAGTTTGCATTCAAGTTGCACTTTTTGCCAGAGGACATGAGGAATTTCATTTAGGTGTAACTTCCAAGTTTAGGCACGTGCCTCAAAAATGCAAAGAATCCCTTTACTGACAGTTAAGCAAATCCATTTGCGTGTCTGCAACATAAGAAATTTGTTACAGATCCAGACAGAATCCCAGAGATAATTTCATGCTCACAAGCCTTATGCATTGCCTGCAGGACTTTGAGATACAACTTTTAAAGTGTCAGTTTCAGAACCTTATTTATTTATTTACTAATTTATAGTCCATCTTTTTCACTGAGACGCAAGGTGGATTACATAGCATAAGAAAGTCACTATGATCTATGGCTGGGACATTCAATAAACAATGCAATAGAATACTGGGTCACAGAAAATATGAAAATAAATATAAGTATGATACAGAGCTAAAACAATGCTGAAACAAAACACAAGCAAGCAGAAATCTGACAGAGAACTAAATAATACAGAAACAAAGGATAAGCAACTGAACATGACATTAAACAATGCAGAAATATCCTAGTAGGAACATACTTACAGCAACCGACAGCACATAGTAGTATAGTCTACAGTCCCTATCCCCTTACCAAAGCATCTTTATGAACCATTTCATTACAGTACAATCCTCCTACTTTCGTAAAAAGTCCTCCTGAATAATTAAGTTTTGCATACTTTGCGGAAAGCCAGGAGAGTGGGAGCTTTCTTAACTCATGAAACAGGACTTTCTGTAAGGTGGGAGCCACAACAGTAAATGCATGTGTATGGCACATGTGTATGGAGTTGCAAAGTGACGAATGATTTATCATAAAGGTTTTATATGGAGATCGAATAACATGGGGGATAAGATTGTGGCCCGTGTACCCACAAGTTAATTCCTATACAAGACAGCTGGTCTTCAGCAGCAGCCTTTTGAATTCGTTCCATGCAGAATGATTTAAATGAAGGCACATCCCCTAATACCTACTTCTGCTTCCAAACGCCTCAACAGGATGGCTTGATCTACTGTCTTAAAGGCTGCAGACAGATCCTGAAGGAGCAACAAAGAACCACGGCCTTTGTCTATGTTCAGATGGAGGTCATCTATTAAAGCCACCAGAGCCATTTCTGTCCCATAGCCTGGGCTGAAACCAGACTGAAAAGGATCCAGAGCACACGACACGAGTTATCCAAGAAGACCTGGAGTTGGTCTGCTCCTGCTCTCTCTATCACTTTGCCTAGACAGGGCAGATTGGGGGATATGATAACTGGCCACATCATTTTTGTCCACAGATAGTTTTCAAGGTAGTGGGGGGATAACTGCCTCTCTGAGTGGCCGAGTGACTAATGGTCTTTTAAAACAAGGAACAGAGCAAAACAACTTTCTTTGTTGCAATTTTTACATTTTTTTTTACAAGAAGAAGGAAGATGCACAGAACACTGATTGCATTGGCAAGATATGAAAACAAGGCTAAGGGCTCAATCCAGTCCACCATAGGCACAACATCTTTCTTAGAGATATCCTCAGAGGGCACAGAAAGACACGTTTTTCTTCCTTGGCATACTACACAGTTTGTAAGGCTGCTGGGGGGAGGCCGACTGCATATCACATGCCCCATTTCAGTGAAATTGCACCTTTTATGCTACCACAACAAACCTTTCTTCATAGCACTTTCTTTAGAAACACAAATGCACAATATGCATTTGTCCGGGGTCTGCATCTCAGCCCCCAGACTTGCCAGGAGGGAGCAGTGGGAGGCAACTGGGAGGCAGTGGCCCTACCACCCCAGCCAGCAACCAGGTCCAGAACCTGCCCACTCCAGGGGAAAGGAGCGAAAGGCCAAAGCCTCAGAGGGCTGGAGGGAGCAGGGAGAGACCAGCCAGTCCCACCCTCCAGGGGGAAGAGAGGGGACTAAGCAGGCCAGAGGAAAAGAGCCAAGGCAGGGGGAATAGGGACCCAGCAGCAGCCCAAACAGAGCCCTTACCAGCTAAGGAGGAGAAGCAGCCACTACAGCCCAGAGCCACACCCTGGCTAGAGGACAGCAGCCTGCCTCAGGAGTTGCTAGGAGCCAAACCCCTCCAGGTGGAGCTGCCACAGGCATTCTGGGGGAGGAGATGGATAGCCCCGCCCAGCATCAATGAGCAGGCAGCCCAGAAGCTGGCCGCGGCAGCTCCTCACAAGCAAGGCCAAGCAAGCTCAGCAGCACAGAAGCTGGCTGGGGCAGCTCCTCGTGAGCAAGGCCAAGGAGACCTCAGCTGGGGATGGCTCACACTCAACCCCACCCTGCCAGCAAGGCAAAGAAGCCTAGAAGGGATTAGTGATAGGAGGGAAACACCTGAGGGAAGGCACAGCTGGGCCAAGTCAGGAGAGGGAACAAGCCTGGAAGGAGGGCGTGGTGGAGAAAGGAAACACTATAAAAGCTGGCTGGGAAGAGCTCTGGGGTGGTGGGTGTGAGTGAGGAGTGATGCAGTGCAGTGCAGTGCAGTGCAGTGCAGTGCAGTGCAGTGCAGTGCAGTGCAGTGCAGTGCAGTGCAGTGCAGTGCAGTGCAGTGCAGTGCAGTGCAGTGCAGTGCAGTGCAGTGCAGTGCAGTGCAGTGCAGTGCAGTGCAGTGCAGTGCAGTGCAGTGCAGTGCAGTGCAGTGCAGTGCAGTGCAGTGCAAGAGTGGAGGCTTGGAGGAGAGTTCTGGGAGGAGGAGATGATGGAGGACGCAGAGGGTAAGCAGACCACGTTGAGCAAGCCAGCGAGTGGATTGAGAGGGAATCAGGGTGATGTATACTGCCTCTCCTTCCACAGAGCAGGGTCCTGCAGCATCCCTGGTGCCCCTCTGATGTCAGGGCTGGCCCAGCTGGTGCCCCGCCCAGCGGTGGCAGCGACAAGCCCTGACATGGTCTATTTTCCTTCCCCCCCTGCCCCCCACACACATACACATTAAATGCAGGACAAGGTTTTCTTTCTGGGGCACATCCTGCATCTGCACTGGAGTAACATCTCACAAACAGTTGCTGGCTTAACCTGAAATGTGACGTTGTACCTTGCAGACCAGTGGAGTAATGCCTACAGATTCTGTAGGAAACTAGGGAAACACTTTAGAAAGAAGATGGAAGAGTTATGTATGTGACAACTCTTGAAACACAAAAGGCATAGCTAAGTGTTCCTTATTCTTTTTTAGGGGTCCCGTACTGTTGTGTATTGGGCTGAGTTAGGCCAAACAAGGCCTCTAAGGTAATTACTGTATTGAATGTTATGCACTGTTAGCGTCAGGTTATGTCAAGGTTCCTAACGCACTTCATTCTCATTGGTTACATTGCCTGCAATTAATCCTCATCGGGTACATTCATTTGCATCTTCATTGGTTACTTTATGGGGGCAGCAGCCATCGGTCCTCTCCAATAAAGACCAATCAGTGGCCTGCCTATCTTATACATTGTATATAGTTCATGCAAATGATGGTATTGTAAAGTACATGTTCCTATTGGTTACTGGCTAATCTTGGGGCGGGGTTTCTGTGTATATATTGAGGGCTTCTGTTCAGTTTGTGTGTTGTCATCTAGTGAGTAGTGTCTGCTGTTGTCTGTCTATTCTGGCTTGCAATAAAGAACCTTGTTTTGGCTTAAATTACTCTGGGCTGAAGTCATTCTGAGCTCCAGGCTCAGTACACAATACATACCTTCATGTGACTGTCTCTTCCTTTACACATTTCCTGTAGGACCTGGGCCGTTTCCAGACGGCTTACCTGCCTCTGGAACGTTGCGCCATCTTGCGGGGAAAACGCGAAATATCGTGTTTTCTCGCGCGAGATTTGTGCGATGTCGTGCAAAACTCGTGTGAGAAAACGCGATATTTTGCGTTTTCCCTGCAAGATGGCGCAACGTTCTGGAGGCAGGTAAGCCGTCTGGAAACGGCCCTGCTCTTGTGACTGACTTCAACTCAGCAAAGTTTCGACTTACGAATTTCCAATGCTGTCTGGCTTGGGCAAGCTGGCTGTTCTTTACATCGCCCTTTTTAATCTTCCCTTGCATAGTTAACAGGGAGCAACAACATACACGGCAAACCTTGTACTTAGTTCATCCATGCTCTAACAAGGTAGGAAAGTATCACACAGAAAGTTCTAGAGATCTGCAAAATCATTTCCCCCAAACTGCAAACTCCTTTGAGCTCTTTGGAGAGCAACTGCATGTTACTTTTATCCACGAGAACACATTGCCCTCTGGAAGAACTAAACAGCACATATTGGACATGTTTTAGAGTTTATACTGGAGGCAAGCTGAAACTATGTTATAATCATCTTAGCAGTTTCATCTTTAACATAATATCATTAATCAAAACACAGCAGAAATGCATATTTGGATCTGGCAAAGCAAGAAGAATTTATGTATGCAAACCCTGTTAACCTGTGCTGCGCACAAGATAGCGTTTATTCTGACAAAACGGATGCGGCCGAGCAGTGAAAGGCTCACCCCAGATGTGACACCTCAGAGAATGAAGCTCAGCGTAACTTCCAGCTGAGGACATGCAATCAATCTTTATATGAGCTTATTAGCTGCATCTCCCTTATGCTACTCTGTCCCAACAGAAAACAAAACACAAAGAAGCTGGAGCGGTAAGCAGAGCAATTCAGCTTCAAGTAAAAAAAATAAAAATCCGTTTCTCAGGGCTAGCCTTTCTGCTCCAATAAGTCTCATGGTTGTATTTGGGCATGCAGACACACAAAAATGATGCCAACCCTAAAAACAAACTGTTCCCCCATCCTCCACTGTCTACAGCTCGGAAGAGCAGCTCCAGCATTAACCCAGTCTTGCTTTGCAGAAGACACTGTCCTCTCCCCACTATCCTAAACTCTTCGTTCTGCTTTCCCACCTGCCACTAGAACCGACTCACCCCTTTCCTATTCTAGTTTGTGTGGAAGGCATTCAGGAAATTACCTCTTCATCTTCCTGCTACACTGTAAGGGGTAGGAGGAGCCCCATGGCGCAGAGTGGTAAGCTGCAATACTGCGGCCCAAGCTCTGCTCATGACCTGAGTTTAATTCTGGCGGAAGCTGGGTTCAGGTAACCCGGCTGAAGGTTGACTCAGCCTTCCATCCTTCCGAGGGTGGTAAAATGAGTACCCAGTTTCCTGGGGGTAAAGTGTAGATGACTGGGGAAGGCAATGGCAAACCACCCCATAAAAAGTCTGCCAAGAAAACTTCATGATGTGACGTCCCCCCATGGGTCAGTAATGACTCGGTGCTTGCACAGGGGACTACCTTTACCTTTACACTATAAGGGATCTTCTGTTTTGCCAAGAATTCCTCTATACGGTTCCACTTTCTTCTTACTGACTCAAAATTCTTCCTGCAACTTTACCGATTTTGTGAAGGGAGGCCAGGTAATGTTTATAACCTGCTAGTAGATAATTTTGGTGGTGAAGTTGAAGGCAAAAATCCTAACCTTTTTAAAAAAAATCTATTTAGGATACAAACAACACAAAGACAGGAAATCATATTGTAATTTACAATTAACAATAGAATCAATACAGGGAAAAGAACGTATGCTAGAGGATTCTGAAGGTTTAGCAAACCACAGTAATGACACTCAAGCTTTTCTCACAAGCAGCTTGCTCACTGGACCTCATGTGTTTGCGTGCAATGAGCAGAAGGGGCCTCATGGTCACAGCAGGGAGTTGGTTGAGCCATTGCGTGACACAGGCACACAGATTTATTATAACCATTTTATCAGCACTTCCCTTTTTCTTATTTAAAATAACTAACTATACAATAACAGTTGGAAAGCAAAGAAGGAAACTAAAAGTTTAGATCTCCACTTTTGCTTTTAAAAATGCATAAAGAAAATAGAAGATCAAAACTCCATCTGCAGCAAGTTTCATAAGCATGTTTTGTTCAAGGCACAATTTATGGGAAAAACTTAGGATGCATTGTGAAATATGCAAAACAGTAAAGAGTCCAGTAGCACCACTACTGCTAAAAGATGCTAATACAATGCTCTGCTGTACAATGAAGACACACACACACACATATAAACTGGGCACAATCTCTCCCTTTCCCTAGTGTGTGTTGGGAGGACAGAGAAGTGAAACTGGGCAGGCAAATGGCGCGGGCGGCCTCCCAGCCCCCCACGCTGCCTTTCGTCTGCCCTGCAGGATGGGGCAGCCGGCTTGCCACACGCCCCCTGTACTGCGGGGCAGGCAAAAGGCAGCGCGGGGGGCTGGGAGGCTGCCCGTGCCATTCACCTGCCCCACAGGACAGGGGAGTGTCCTTCGGGGCAGGCGAATGGCGCAGGCGGCTTCCCAGCCCTCCGCGCTGCCTCCGCTAACTCCGCAGCGCGCCAGGACACCCGGCTTGCCACGTGGGCGGCACGCTCCGCCCTGCGTGATGACATCATGGAAGTGACATCATCACGCCGCGCCGGGAGCACGAGCGCGCTGCGCGCATTCAAGAAAGGCCGGACTTGATTTGCCCTGGGCGCCAGCAACCCTAGATCCGGCCCTGGTTGACCTATATGAGCAGAGGCGCCCATTTTATACCATCCATGTCACCATGTGTGCGCACAGCTCCTGCTCAGTTTATTTATGTTCTTTCCATTCCCCCTTTCTCAGTGAGACTCAAGGTGGACAACAAAGTTGACTGAGGTGCCCAGTAATACACGGCCATTCACAACAGAACAAGGCCCTCTCACAGATCACATGATTACAACCATTGACTGGTGCTAAGTATTCCTGCATGCTGTGGTGTACTTGGCAGAGGAGTGAGTTGGCAAAAAAAGGGAAGATTCTGTTTAACTGCAGTGTGGTATCCCTCCTTCAGATGTCCATGTGCGGGGGGGAGAGGGAGGATCATATCCCCTTGTTAGTTCCTTTAACAGTTCCTTCAATGGTCTGAAATACTTTTCTGAAACAAAATGAGTTGCAAATGAATTCTTGGGCTATTAATCTGCCGTACATGACACAGGAGGGAAAGCTCATTAGATGAGCTGATGCAATTACTGCCATTACATAAGCATCTCCACTGAACATGAATTTCATTTTGTCATTAAATGTTTACTATAAATTTCTAGTTAAAATTAAAATTGGCAAGTGAAATGCTGGGCAAAATAGGACAGGAAGCAGAAGGATCAAAGAGGACTGAAAGGCCAAGATTTTAACACACTGATCAAAATCACACTACAATTACTCATCTGCTAAAGCATAAATAGCCCATTGGGTTGGATCTCAAGATAACCTTCTATGCATTTATTTATGGTTTTCTCTGTGGAGGTGCCTTGTCTTTGGAAGACCCCACCCCCAACACACACAAATTGTTCATCTTCTATTTGCCTGTTTGCTCCCAAATCTGTCCATCGGCTCTCTGCTTACAACATCATTCTCCACTCCGTTTTACCCTCAAAACCCCGTGAGGTAGGTAAGGCTGTCAATGGCTGCCCATGGTAGAGAGTTGGGATTCTAACCTGGGTCTCCCAGCTCCTTGCCCAATGCTCTAGCTACTACACACAATGCTGCCTCTCAATATCTATAGCCAAAGACATTTCATGAGAAGAGCTCTTTGGGTCCAGCTCATTTAAACATTATTAGAGATAGAGAGCTTTCTTTGTGATGATGGCTCATTGCTGGAAATTCTTTCTCTGAACAAGTTATTCATATGCTCTTTGCCTAACTAACACAGTCTTATTAGTTGTGGGTGCCAGGTGAAAACCATAGTGCTTATCGGGGATTTTTTCAACACTGTCGACCAGGGCTTTTTTTCAGGGGGAACGGCGTTCCGGAACCTCTTGAAAATGGTCACATGGCTGGTGGCCCCGCCCCCTGATCTCCAAACAGAGGGGAGCCAAGCAGTGTGGAGGGCAATCTAAACTCCCCTCTGTCTGGAGATCAGGGGGCGGGGCCACCAGCCATGTGACCATGTTCTCTGAGGGCACCCACTGAGTTCCAACACCTCTTTTCCCAGAAAAAAAGCCCTGCTGTCGACTTTTATTTAGGTTGGCTGATGGTATATCTTTTTCCAATCCTGGATATTATCATTGTATTTGTTTCATGTATTAACAGCTGGTTTTTATTATGTGTAACCTACTTTGCAAGTTTCAGTTAAAGAGAATATAATTTTAAACAAATAAATAAATGCATGAGATTGGGAGGCCATGTATTACCAGATATTTTGTCAAATATTGGGGAAAGGAGGAAGTAATAGGGAGACTAGTACATTTCCAGTATGTGATTCATTCATACTTAATTACTGTTTTCCTCACACACTGCAAACACAAACATTGCCTGTTGAACTACTGCCTCTTAGGAAACTCTTGAAGTTACATGAACCCTGCAAAGACAGGGGGAAAAGAGACACTGCTACCTTCTGCACACAAGCAAACATCTTATATTTGGAATTGGAGTGGCTGTTTTTGAGACATGCTTTAAAAGGAACACCAGGAGAAAAGCTGTATATAGATATTTTAAAATGAATTCTATCATGAAAATTGCTAGATCAAAGCCAGATCTACAATATCCACATCCAGTCCAAGTTATGAAGTATGGACTGGACATAAAGCAGAAGAAAATCCAAAACCGTATATACCATCTACCATGGCTCATTAGCGCTTCAAGGGAAAAAAACTCACAGTAAAAAGGGCCATAAAACCTCTGGATATCTGCGAAGAAAATAATTATTCAGCTGCAAATCTCTGATATTAACTGCATTTCAAAGTAAATCACTGAAGAATAAAATAAATGGGATCAGGTCCTCTTTTGAGAGTGTACGATACTCACCTATCTTTAAAATCTTATTAGCTGCAGGGACTGTACACAGAGAGGTATCTATCTACTGACACTGCCTCAAAGGGTAGAATTTGGCCTCAGGGATTATGTGCACCTTGTTGTGCTGTTTCAAAGGCAGCCTCACAATTAAACAGTAATGGATATTCAGAGAATTACACACAGTTCAAGTTGGGCACCCTTTCTTTCTTTGGCCTCTGGAGCAGGCAATTGGGTTGCTATTTGCACATGTCCACCATGATTGACTTTTCCATTTGGGGGGTGGTTAAACAGCATCGGTCAGTTTTTCTGTTCTGCCCTAGGAGTAGCTTTTTGCCTTTTGAGCATAGCACTGAAAGAGGCAATGAGCTCACAGTCAATCAGGTACTTGAGGAGTAGAAAAGAGCAAGAGTCCAGTAGCATCTATAAGACTATAACAAAATTTGTGGTAGGGTAAGCTTTTGTGAGTCACAACTCACTTCTTCAGAAACCTATCTGAAGTCTAATCCTTGAGCTTGGCATGGCTGGGGGAAGCCAAATCCCAAGAAATGAAATAATGTTTCTTAAACCACCGGAGAGTCTTAAATTGTAAAGAAATGGCTCTGTGCAAGCAATCATCAGATCTTGGAGGAGGTGGACCCCTCTTCTAAATGATAGAAGAGCCCAGGTTTGACTTTAAGTGTGAATAGCAGTTTAGCTGCTTGCAAAGACAGAGAAGTGACAGGATATTTTTCTCCAGGCCTGTTGGCAATAGGGTTACTCCCAGGGATTTGCCCCCTTATCCACCGATCACTGAGCGATCGGCGGGAGGGGGCAAACTCCCGGAGCGTGCCCACCACTGGCACGCACCCCCACCCCTCGTGCTGGCCACAGGAGCATCCCTGCGCTCCAATTTAGCCCCAAACCACTTGGCGTGGTGATGTCACTTCCGGAAGTGATGTCATCATGCCGCCACCAGCTGATGCGTGCGTGTGAGAGTAAGTTTCAGGCCCCTATCCTCCCGATGAGAGGATAGAGGGACCTGGCAACCCTAGTTGGCAATCCTAACTGTAGGAAGTGTGCAACAAAACGAGGCTAAAGAATTTATTTTTAACAAAAACTGAGAATTCAGAGGAGGTAGCAGATTGTGTCAAAATCTTTTCAAAATTATTGCACTATAATGATCTAGTTGTTTTTTTTTTTAGTTTAAAAGAAGCCATCCAGCGGGAGTGGGAGTCAGGAATGTTGGCTGTGGAGAGATGAGGCAAAGACAGTGCAGCCAATATGGGCAGGACCTTAAAAATGTGCACCTTCTCATCCATACAGTGTGCTTTGACTGCAAGCTTTCCCCAAAACACTGAACAGGAAAAATTTGGTACAGGAAAGATTTATTAAAGCACAGGAAAACCTGAAAAGTGGATGATTTGAGGTGAATATCACATGGATGCTAAAATTCCACCACCACTCTTGTTTGGATGCCAAACCAGAGCAAAACCTCAGCGTGGAAGAATGCGTTCTAAGTTCTGGGGTAAACGCACCTGTTTAGATTTTTCCTTCCTGTTCTAATTATAGATCCAGAGGAGTTAGCCTCTGGATCTAGGAGTTAGCCTCCAGAGGAGTTAGTTCTAATTATAGTGACCTACTGGAACAAATTATCAGAGAATGGAAGGTTCTTTTTCACTTACCGTGAATCTTCCTTTCTCTGTGGTCCGAGAGTGGGGCAGTCAGTCCTGACTCTTGGGGTAGCTCCTCCTCCTTCCAAGCAGGGTCGGACAAACTTGCGATCCTAGGGGGAGGGGCTCCCCTCGGCTCTCCAGTTCGTTTTCAAGCCCAGAACACCCCTCCAAATTCTGCACCTGTCAATAACTGAACTCACAAGTAACATACACCCAACAAAAACAAACAGAAACAGGAACAAACGAACTCGAACAAGTTCTAACTTCCTTCTCCATATCATCTAGTTAGCATAAATCATTAGTGTCTGTATACAGTGTCTCAGGGTGGGATTTGGACTGCCCCACTCTCGGACCACAGAGAAAGGAAGATTCACGGTAAGTGAAAAAGAACCTTCCATTCTCCTGTGGTCCTGAGAGTGGGGCAGTCAGTCCTGACTCTTGGGATATATATCTAGCAGTGAATCCCTGGGTGGGAGCTATCCTGTGTTTACAGCACGTGTTGCAATACCCGTCTCCCAAAGGCGGCCTCCGCCGATGCCAACTGATCTACTCTGTAATGCCTAGTGAATGTGTGAACCGATTTCCATGTTGCCGCTCTGCAAATCCTTTCCAAAGAAGGGAAAGACCTATAAGCCGCAGAAGTAGCCGCCCCCCTTAATGAGTGAGCTGTGATCCCTATTGGCAATTCCACCTTCCTATTTCTGTAAGCTAAGACTATACATTCCTTAATCCATCTACTCAACGTGGAAGTTGATACTCCTTGTCCCAATGAGTAGTTCCTAAAAGATATAAACAGACTCTCTACCTTCCGGATATGTCTGGTTCTATCTATGTAGAAACTCAGCGCTCTCCTGACATCTAACTTGTGCCATTCTTTTTCCCTATCATGTTTCGGATTAACACAGAAGGAAGGCAAAACTATGTCCTCCTCCCTGTGGAAAAGAGAATTTACTTTTGGGATGAAAGCAGGGTCTAATCTGAGCACTACCTTATCGTTATGGAAGGTACACAAGTCTTTATTCACTGAGAGTGCCCTAATCTCTGACACCCTTCTAGCCGACGTTATCCCTACTAGGAATACTGTTTTTAGAGTTAGTAACTTAAGGGAACAAGTAGCCATAGGCTCAAACGGTTCCTTCGTAAGAGCAGTCAGAACCAAATTAAGGTTCCACGTCGGGAATCTATGAACTTGCGGTGGATTCAGCAGCATTGCGCCCCTCAAAAATCTTTTAATATGTGGGTGCTTTGTGAGCGAAGTTCCTCTTTTCAATCCCAGTACTGCCGACAATGCTGCCACCTGTCTTTTCAACGTGCTCGTGCTGAGCCCCTTCTCCAGCCCTTCTTGTAAGAACAGCAAAATTTTCTTGACAGAAGCCTTTCTCGGATCCAGAGTCCTCTCCATACACCAGGAATGGAACTCTTGCCACGTATTATTATAGATCCTGTTCGTTGAGCTTTTTCTCGAGGCCAACATCGTAGAGATGACCTTCTCATCATATCCTAGATCCATCAATTGACTGCGCTCAACTTCCAGGCTGCCAGATTTAGCGTTTCCAGGTTTGGATGGTATATTCCTTCTTGGGTCAGCAGGTCTTTCTTGTATGGAAGCCTCCATGGTTCGTACTGCGACAGTCTCTTGAGTTCCTGGAACCATGGTCTCCTGGGCCAGAACGGAGCAATTAGGATCACTTCTGCTCGCTGTTCTACGACCTTTTGAATTACCCTGTGTATGATCCTCAATGGAGGAAACGCATACAGGAGACATTTTGGCCAGTCCATATTTAGCGCATCTGTTCCCTCTGCGTGTTGTTCCTTCTGTCTCGAAAAGAATCTCGGAAGTTGAGTGTTCCGAGCCCGTGCAAAAAGATCCACTTTCGGCGTCCCTAACCTCACGCATATCTGGGCGAAGACCAGAGGGTCCAGCCTCCATTCGGCCTGGTCTATCAGGTTCCTGCTCAGCCAGTCCGCCAGATGGTTCTGTTGGCCCGCCACGTGTACCGCTTTTAGGGACTTTAAGTTTACCTCTGCCCAAGTGAAGATCTCCTCCGCCTCCGCATTCAGAGCTTTGAACCTGGTGCCTCCCTGTTTGTTTATGTAGGCTTTCGCCGTCATATTGTCCATTTGTACTAGAACATGATGGTCTTCTAAAGAGTTCTTTAACCCTTTTAGACCATTTTTTATGGCCCTTAGTTCGAGCAGATTTATGCTGAAGTGTCTTTCCGACTTGTTCCACAGACCTTGAATCATTCTGTCCTGTAAGTGTGCCCCCCAACCTGTCAGACTTGCATCCGTGGTTAGTACCAGTCTTTTTGGTTCTCTGAGTGGTACACCCTCTATGAATCTTGTCGGATTTGTCCACCACTCCATCCTTTCCGTCAGCGCCTCCGGAACCTCTACTACCATCTCCCTTCTGGTCATTATTATCCGTTGATATGGGCGAAGGAAGCGTTGCAGAGGACGTGTGTGAAATCGTGACCACTGTAGTGTCTCTTGGCATGACCCCATCATTCCCAGAAGCTTTGCCAACGTCATCACCTCCACCTGTCTGTTCCTCTGAACTTCCTGGACCAGCTCTATTATTTTCTGCTGTCTCTCCAATGACACGAAGGCTCTGTCTTTTATCGTGTCCACAATAACTCCCAAGTGGGTAATAATCTGTGTAGGTGTCAGAGTGCTTTTCTGCTTGTTGACAACAAATCCGTGTCTTTCCAGGCAGTCTATCGTAACCTTCACTGCTGAGTGAGTCGCTCGCATGGATGAGGATTTTATTAGGATGTCGTCGAGGTATGGGCACAGGGCTATTCCTTGGGTTCTGAGGAAGGCTATTAGAGTCACTAAGACCTTGGTAAACACTCTCGGAGAAGATTTCAGACCGAAAGGCAGGGCCCTGTATTGATAGTGATTCCCATCGTAGGCGAAGCGGAGATATTTCCTGTGGGATTCTCGAATAGGGATATGCAAATAGGCCTCCGACAGATCTATGGATGCGAGAAAGTCTCCCTTTTGGATGGTCTGTATGGTTGATTTCATTGTCTCCATTTTGAACTTGCGTGACTTCACATGACGATTCAGCCATTTGAGGTCCAGAATAGCTCGAATATCCCCATTCTTCTTCGGAACGATGAAAAACACTGAATACACTCCCTGCCTCTGCTGTTTTACTGGCACCGGTTCTATGGCCCGTATTTCCAACAGATGTTGGATGGCTTCTCTCACTTTGAGATGTTTATGTATGAGAGTGTCCCGTGGCAACTGGATGAAACGTCGTCGCGGAATCTTGTCGAACTCCAAAGAACTCCAAAGCCCTTGGATACTATGTCTAGCACCCATCTGTCTGAGATCGTTTGCTTCCATTGATCGGAGAAATGCTGTAGGCGTCCCCCGATTTGCTTGACCATCGGCCGATAGTCACGCTTGACCACCTTTCTTTTGGCCCTTTGTCTGTGTGGCCGATTTTCTGAAGGTGAATGGCCGCCGGTCACTTCCTTGTCTAGATTGCCAACGACTTCTAAAGGTTCTGTCAGGACCCTGTCTTGAGAACCTTTTGCTATCCCGAAAGGGCTGTCGACCTTTATACTTCGTGTCTTTTTTCCTGGACGGTAGAACCTTCTTCTTTTCAGTATCTTCCACCAGATACCTCTCCAAGGCCTCTCCAAAGAGCTTACTCCCCGAGAAGGGAATGGCTGCTACTCTACTGCGCGCTTGTGGGTCTACATCCCAATTTCTAAGCCATGTGTTACGCCGGGCGGTGACGTTAAAATCCATGGCTCTGGACGACATTTGGAAGGCATCCAATGTGGCATCTGCCGCAAAGGCCGAAGTAAGAGCAATCTTCTTCGCTTCGTTTTTAATGTCCTTGGGAACCTCGCTCCCTGCGGCAGCCAGATCTGAGGCCCAGGTGTATGCTGCTCTAGCAAAAAGTGATGCTGTAGCTGAGGCTCTCAGTGCTGCTGAAGAAGCTTCATAGTTTCTGCGTAGAGCTTGCTCTATCTTTTTGTCTGATGGGTCCCTTGGCACTCCCTCTGCGTCCATTGGTAGAATCGATGATGTAGCAAGAACCGATACAGGATCATCCACAACAGGCAACCTGACCTGTTTTGCCGAATCAGGAGTCAGAGAGTAAAACTTATTGAAGGCAGAGTGATATGTTTTGGGTTTTGCAGGATTATCCCATTCAGCCTTGAGAATGCTGTGAAAAGCAGCCGGGAGTGGCACCCCTGACTGTTTGGGCCCCATTTTAGGAAGTGCCCTTTCTAAGCCTTGAGGATATAATTGTCCAGAATCTTGGGACCCTGAAGGGGTCTGAGAAATCTCCAGTGTCCTGAGGACCTTAGCCAGTAATTTATTGTACACTTCTTGAGGGAAAAGCCTAGTCTGCAGTTGGCCTACATCTTCCTCCTCTTCATCTGAAAGCTCTCCCTCCTCGCTCTGTGAGGATTGTCCATGTAAGTCTGAACCTGAAGGGGAATCCTCCGACTCACTGGAGTCTCCCCCTAGCCAACTCTCCACCTTCTTTCTCTTTGATTTAGTGGTCACGGATTGCTTGGCCTGTCTCTTCCTATCTTGGATCGAATATCCTGCCTTCTCTTTACCTGGGCTCACAGCCTGCTTTTTAAGGTCTTTAACAGCCCCATCCAAACCTTTCTTTATTTCTGCCCTAATCCATGCCAATATATTGGCCTTAGCTTCCTGGCCAGAAAGGTCAGGTTCTGCCTCTGGGGTCCCCCTCTGGGTTAAGTAGGGTGATAAAGGGGAGCTGGGTGACTCCCTACCACTGAGGATTGTCTCCACCGTCCTTCCCTCAGTCGCGTTCGCCTCCGCCGCCATTCCCGCCAAAAACTTCCCTGTATAGAAAAAGGGAAAATGCCAGTTGTGGGGACACACTGAACCCAGCAACCCCCTACAGGGCCTGCTTAGAGTTGCTCCAGAGCCCCAACCGGCAGGCGGGAAGCACCCCCTCCTCGGAAAAACGCTCTTATCCTTGATCTGGCGTTTCGGCGCGAATTGGGGCTCTGCCGCTCTTTTTCTCCTGCTGTTGTTGCCGCGGCTTTTCTGTCGCAGCTTTCCTAGCCGCGGCTGCGCCGATCGCGACTCTTCGCGCCAAAAAGAAAAGAGCTGCAGCCTTGTTTTCTGCAGCGGCAGGCTTTTTTCTAAATCTTCGTCTTAGCCCCTGCAGAAGCCGGGTTCCCGCTCCTGGGAAAAACGTCGGCTCTGCTGCTCGCTGCCAAACGTGCCACCAGATTCGGGAGGGGGGTGGGGTTGGAGGAACAAGTCCTTCCTTTACCCCTGCGAGCCAGCGCCGTCCACTTTCTCTTTCTTCTTTCCTAGGATCGTTGCTCCAGAGAGCAATGAAGTTTGCGTCCCCGCAGAAGCAGGGCCGGAAAAAACTGGAGAGCCGAGGGGAGCCCCTCCCCCTAGGATCGCAAGTTTGTCCGACCCTGCTTGGAAGGAGGAGGAGCTACCCCAAGAGTCAGGACTGACTGCCCCACTCTCAGAGGACCACAGGAGAAAAGGCTGAACAGTAGGCAAAGAGCATGAGTCTCACTGATGTGGCAGTGGTGGTGGGGGACGATCCCCAAACATGGTGTGGAAGTACGTGGGATGGCTCATAGTTTATTTTCTTGACCAAGGCAGTAACTGGCCACATATGAAGAACATGTTGGCTTTTAATGATAACATCTGAGGGATCTCATCTAAAAGATTTAGAGCCCATTTATATCTGATGGTCAGTTTGACCTGCAATATGTTCACAGTATGAATAAATGTTACATGAAATAGGAAAGCAGAGAAATATAAGGTGAACTTCAGAGCCAATCTTTTGTGTGTTGTACTGGGTAAAAAATCATTTTCTGCAAGCTTTCCAAAAAAGCTTTGTAGTATCTCTCTCCTGTATGAGGAACACAGTTCGTATTGTACTCAAGAATAAAAATAAAAGTTTTTTTTAAAATCCCTCAGCTTATCCACTTCACAAATTGACTGCAACAGGTGTCTTTATAGCTCTTTCTGGACCACTTTCTTATGTTATATTGCAACATTAGTAACTCCAACCAAAAACAAAAGATGCTTTTAAGATGCAGCCCAATTTGATTTTTATTGGTCTAGGTGGAATGGATGGGACTAAATAAATGGAGAAACGTTTTAAGCTGCACATTTGATAGTAATAACAGATGCTCCTTTGCCCTTATTGCACCTGCTAGATATTGATACCTTTACTTTTATGAGTCTCCTTCTCTGCCACTGAAAAATTATCAGCTGAATATTTTATATGGACTCTAACCTGACACAGACACAATTCCAAATTCTACTGTGAGATTGCTACAGTGCAGTAACAAGACCATTTATACAAGCAGTTGCTGTTCTTTCTGGCTCCTGCACAAGCAAAGTCTGTCATACATTTCTTAATGCAGGTGCAAGAAAGATCTTATTACACACAGGGCATCTTGCTTTTCAGACTCCTTCTGCAGTTTGTAAACACAAGACAAGCTTTACAATCTGTTTTGTTTTCACATCTAAAGCTTACAGTACGGTATTCTAACCGTGGAGTTTCAACTAATTGAAGCAACACAGATGCTTAGATTAGTTATCTGGTGTATGTTACAGTTTGGTTAGAAAACTCACCTCTTACCATCAACAGAGGAATGGAAACCTAACAGAATACATTCCAGAGCAAAAGTAAGATACGATTTCTTACAAAATCTTCTTGCATCTAACCTATTGCCAGGTATAAGAGGTATGCATGACTTTGTTAGGAAAACTACGATGTTCACAAATGAACAGTGCAAACAGGGATGCCCCTTGCTAGGCATCTGCATACTTACTCAGGTGTTCACCATTACATAAGGGCCAAACTACAAGAGGCAGAGGCCACGGGTCCATCCCACGGCCACTGACTCTATTTTAAAAGGAATTGTACTTCTTTAAAAATTGCCATGTGGCTCCAATCTAGATTGTACATGCAGTGGGGTAGCCCCAGGAGCACTTGTTACCCCCTACCCCCGCTGTGTCTTTTCAGGTGCTAAAACTGGACCCCCCCTTGCTGATTCAGCAGCTGAAAAGGAATGGGAGGGGCAAGAGCTCCCGGAGCCACCACACTGCATATGTAATCTAGATCAGGGCCAGTGGTGAATTTTAAAGAAATACTACTGCTTTTAAAATGACGACATTGGCCATGGGAGGGACCCACGGGTGTTGTTATTTGTAGTTAGGCTCTAACGCTAGGTTTGAGAAAGAAGACAGGGAACGTGCACGGTGACTGCAATTCTGACAGCACCTCCAGAAAGTTATCCCCGCTGAATACCGTGAGACTTCCTTTCAAGTAGATTTGCTTAGGACTGCTCATGGCATTATCTGAATCTGATTTCACTGAGGTATTCAAGGCTATCTGGAGAAACCTTCAGCAATTCCCTCCAGTCCAAGTTATTCTGCCACTCTTCTTAACCCTTTGTCAGTATTTATTTAAAAACCCATCTGCTTGCTCACCAATTTTCACTAATAGACATCTCTTTCCAGCAATGTCTTCTTCTATTTGGATTCTGAACATGCCCACCGATCTCACTATCTCATCCCTGTACACTGATGTCTTACTTAGCTTACCTTCAAATGCCTGTTTATTATCAGTGTATTTATCTGTCACACAGGAACCTGAACACTATTCTTTAAAGCTTCAGCTTATGAAATTCAGTCGTGTGTTTGTGCAACACACTAGAACTACAGATCCGTAGCTGGATATGATCAAGGAAGTCATAGAAAATGCCTTTGCACACAGAAACAAGGCTAGACAAAGGGAGTCTAGCGGCCTAGAATAGACAACCATGGAGAGGAGTAACAGAGGAATAACACAGCTGTATGGCCTCATGTAGATTAAAAGAGTCTCGTATCAATATAAAAGTACTAAGGCCCAGGTGCAGAGAGTGTCTGAGAATGGCAGGAATGTTTAACTTCACAGAAGTCAAAAGCAGAATTCAAGGATAGGTGTATTGGTGGAGAGCCAAAAGATATACATACCTATGAGAAACTTGTAACCCAAATTTTACATAGTCTTTGTTAAGAAAAGAGGTAGCAAGAATGAATTAAATATTTGTATATATTTTAAGAAGATGTTTCAAATAGGAATAACCTTGTCTTGTGTTTGAAGTTATAAGATAATTAGTTAGCCAAGAATGTGCACCCCTTTGAAGTGGTACAGAAAGCTATTGTTAGGAGAATGTTCTAAAACCCTAAAAATATGACAAGCTGAATTGATTGGGAGTTTCTTCCAGAAGGATTCCATGCCTATGACCTTCTTATCTTTGGGTAAGATGATTTTTGGACTCAAATAATCACTCTCCTTTAATGATCTATGTAGCTATTATAATGGTATGATTTTCTGTTGATTGAGCTGAAGTTTAGAATGCTAAATAATCATGTTGTGATAATAAAGGCTTAGAATGGAAGCAGAGATCCTGTAATTGTATCACTTGTGTATTATACCTGGTAACGAACCTAAAATGTGACCTATGGTGTACCTCTTGCCAGGAGTTAAACAATTTGATATAGGAAAGCTAACTAGATGCTCATGGCTTCTTAAGTGCACACCGATATCTGAATCAGGCCTGACCAGAGTCATTCAGAACAATACTCTGCAGATCAATATCTAGATCAATATCTCAGTCCTAGCTTGTAAACAGAAAGAACAGCAGTCACAAAAAGTGGGAACCAGAATGTCTGAAAGACTGCACAGTGCACAACTGATGCTAAGATGTGGCTCTCAAAAGCTCATACTTGACCACAAATTTTGTTAGTCTTATAGGTACTACTGGACTCTTGCTCTTTTCTATTGTTAAGAACTTCTGACAGGCAATTCTGATTGACAATAGTTGCTGAGCATCTCACAGGTTTCCAGCACATCTGAGATGTGAGGGCTCAAACCTGCATGAGCTACAACACGTCTACGTGAATACACTCTTATGTCAGCGGTCTTCAACCAGGAGATCCCACCTGCAGAGTCTCGAGCCCATCTCGCACCACCATTTCTTCTGCTACTTTTTGGAAAGACTTCCTGCTACTATGCATACGTAGAAAGCAAATCACCATGCCTCCTATGACTACCTTTGCACATAAGCTGAGACAAACAGGAAAACAGTGAGACAAGGTCACACAGCAGATGACTCATCAAAGCTTTCTTTCCTGCCCTAGCCTGGCCAACGGATCCACACCCATGTCACTTGGTCCACCAGGGCTCTATATATATGCAAAACTCTCCTTGGCCTTTTCTGTCTTTCCCCAGTCTGCCCTGCCCCAGTCACCCCTACTCCCATCTGTCTGTCTCCCAATGCCCAGTGTGTGCTTCTGAAGTGGAACGCCTCCTCCAACAGTGTGGTCATGACGACTCTGGCTCCTCTTCCTGTTATTTGGCCCTAACGTCACTTAATTTCCTGTCATATGCTTGCAATTCAATAGATCTCATACCGCCATCAAGGGAGAGGAGTGTTAAAGGGCAAGTCCTGGCTGGTTGAAGAACATTGCTCTACAGGATATAAAAAGACCTTATATGCGAATACATAAAAGAGCTATTCAATTGTTAGAAAACAGTCATGTTTAACATATTATTTTTGACAAGGTAGGCCACGTTCCCACCCCCACCCCTATACGTATATATTGAAAAGCTACTGAGATAGTTAAAAACCACCAACTCACATTCTTTGGACATTCCCACTTCAAAGCACTTCTGTAGTCTGCAGTACTGGCAGCGGTTCCTAGTGACTTTATTAATAACACAGTTCTTATCTCGGTGACATGTGTAAACCATGTTCTTCTGAATGCTTCTGCGGAAAAAACCCTGCAATCAAGCAGAAGAAAAGGAATGAAACGAAACCTCTCATCACATTGCCAGCTGTGATTGAAAGAGATGCAACATTATGACTAGGTTTTGATAACCTTCAAGCCGTTATAAAATATTCAACATCTGATACTTCTTTGCAGCACAGGAAATAAGAGTTTAACTAAAAAAATAAACTCTGTAGTTTTCCAGCAGGGTAAAGACATCCAATACACAAAAAAAAGCATCCAGAAAATACAGGACAAACCCAGCTTCATACATATAATTGGGGAAGGCTGTGCAGTGGCAGGATGAAAGTACTTTGTTTGTTTGTTTGTTTGTTTGTTTGTTTGTTTGTTTGTTTGTTTCTCCTGTTGCCTGTTCAGGAATCTGCCTGAGGTGGCTTATAAAATAAAAAAGATTATAAAAACAAAACATTAAAAGGTATTAATTAAATTCCAGCTTTAAAAAATGCAGCTCAGAATAAAAACAGACCACAAACAGCTTAAAATAACAGTTTCCAAGCTAAAACAGTGTTTTAAAAATCAACCCTTGAGTAAACAGTCGCTTCTTGGCCTGGTGACTAAAAGAAAACAATGTAGCTGGCAAGCAAACCTCAAGGGAAATGGCATTCCTAAGTAAGGCGCCACTACTGAAAAAGCCCTGCCTCTGGTTGCCACCTGCCCCGAGTCTGAAGGTGGGGGCACAGAGATCAGAGCCTGTGAGGCAGATCTTTCCTGAGAGGGTGGACAATATGGGAGGGGGTGCTCCTTCAGGTACCCTGGCTCTAAGCCATTTAGTGCTTTAATGGTAAGAACCAGCATTTTGAATTGTGCCGAAAACAAATGAGCAGCCAGTACAGTAGGAGCTCTTTTAGCTGAGAGTTGAACCTGGGTCTAATACACTATGGCTGATCACAAGGATGCCTTTCCCAATGCCAACGCCTCCATGTGATCCGTCATCCACATGGAAAGACCATATCATACTCTTAAATGTTCAGTGGAAACAGGAACATGGCTCTTTCATCAGCTTTTTGTAGTGCCATGCCAGATTAATGCCAGATTAACTAACTATAGTTAAAATGAAGCATAGTTGTGTGTGAGCCAATCTATCAGGAAGGGCATCTGAATGTTGAGTCTGAATAAGTTAAAACTAGGGTTGCCAGCCTCCAGGTAGTGGCCTGGAATTATAACTGGTCTCCAGGCTACAGAGATCAGTTCACCTGGAGAAAATGACAACTTGGGGGGGGGGGGGTTAGAACCTATGGAATTATACCATGCCAAGGTCTTTTCCCTCCCCAAACCCCTCTTTCTCCAGGTTTCTCCAGGTTTCACCCCCCCCCCAGATCTCCAGGAATTTCCCAACTTGGAGCTGGCAACCCTAGTTAAAACCCCTGCATCTACATTTTAAGGAATTTGAAATCTTCCCTGTGTTGGTCCCATGCTTAGTCAATTAAGGTCTAATTTTGATCTTTTAAGAACTGCAGAATAGTTGCAGGATAAAACACACACACACACACACACACACACACACAAATAAAAGTGTAGATTGCCAGATCTCTCTTGACCGGGAAATTCTTTTTCAAAATAATTTCTAGTTCTTCATGCCTTTTTAATGGCACCAAGTAAAAACTATAGCTTGGATTCAAAGAAGCGTGGTTGGAGCTCTGCTTGTGCAACTGGACTTCCAGAAATTGGAGACCTTCTCCCTCATTCAAAAAGTAGTATCTTGGGCTCAAAGAAAAGTCTCTCAGTTCAACTAGACTTCTCAGTTGCCCACCAATGGCAGGCAATCTCCGGGGGAGGGGGGTTGCCCCATTAACCACTGGATGTGGCAAGCCCTCCAGAGATCACCTGCCACTGGCAGGCAACCCAGGAAAACACTCACTGCATGAACTTCCTGAAGTGACATCATCACACAGGCTGTGGATGTGCTCCTGTGCTTTGCTAGGGCCAGTTTGGGCCCCAAATGGGCTGAATTAGCCCTGCACAAAGTGCAGGAGCATACCTATGGCCAGTGTGATGTCACTTCCTTGAAGTGATGTCATCATGCAAGCATCATGCATCATGCAGAAGGCACAAGGTAAGTGCCATGTCCCTCCCTCCCACCAGGAGGGTAAGGGAACCTGGCAACCCTAATTCAAACCCATGTTGTTGTTGGTATCACAGAGAAACAAAACAACAATATATTTTTTAAAAATGTGCCACCCAATCCACAGAACATGGGAAACCAAACCCACAATATAATCATTACGAGAAGGATATTGTAGCCACTTGACTTTCATTTATAGGTCACCTGTCTGACAGTTATCCTGTTAGGCTACCATATCTAGCAATCCTTTCAACCCAGGGTTTAATTACAATTGCTCATGTAGGGAAAATGAGAAGGCCCCTCTCGTTTACAGGAATAACCTGAATTTCTAACCATGGAAAACAGGAAAGCATCAGTACTCATTTATCCATTTGTAACAGAGGGAGATATGTATGTGTGCATCTGATTAATAAGCAACAACATAATCTCTTTACAGGATAGCTAGTATAAAATATTTATTTTAAAATAGCCATCACTCTTATTAATCATCAAAAAATAATGCTTTACGAATTTTTTTCAAAGAACTGAGAGATTACTTATCTACAGCCACAAGGACTGCCTCGTGAAACATGCTTTTTCCCCCAGCTCCCTTCTGGAGCAGACCTGAATGCACACTTCCTTGCAACTGCAGAAATATTGTGCTGGATCCAACCCATGATCATATAGAAAACTTCTTGAGAATCCTCTCTGTGCTGCCTTGAGTTCCAAAGAAGAAAGATGGGGGATAAACGTAATCAGTAAATAAAGAAATCTCTAGACTGTAACAAAATGTAAAGAAAATTTCATTTTCCTTCTATTAGGCATTTGAGATTTTATTGTGTTCATTTGACCAGATTGAGATTCCTGATAGGGAAACCATGATAGGGAAAACTTCACTGAAAAGTTATCTGAACGTCCATACAACATGTGGGAGACCCAGATCACAGAAATAATGGGACTGTCAAGCATCTAGTGAAAAGCAGGCATTATGCAAATGTGTTGTTTATTAAATTGTTTAAGAATCAACTTCACATTGGTTGAAAGCCAACCAAGTGTTTGAAAATATTGTCTCTTTGGCTGCTAAAGTGTATTGAAAAAGAACCAGGCTTTACAGACTAGGTATTGGAAGGTGCAGGGAACCGGCATCTCAAACTGCTCAGCTGGGCATTGCGGTCATGTGCCCAGTAGACAAGAAGGGATAAGAGTCAGTACAAAGTTGGCAGGGGGACTGCCGACCTACCAGGGGACATGAGAAAGCCCCTTGGATCAATGGCCCAGCAGCATAATGGGAGCCACAGGCGTCCAAGGAGGAAGTCCCATCAAACAAGCCAGTCTTGCAGGACAAGGAGGGCCTGCAGGGGCTGAATAGAGGTATTTAAGTTCCCTCAGCCTGTGTTTGTGGTGCTTGGCCTATCTCCTCTTCAGTCCCAGGCAGATGAGGAAGAAGGAGAAAACCAACAGGAGAAAGAGGAAAAGGGTGTGTTTTAAATACCTTCCTTTCATTCTGAGGTCTTCCTGCAAGGATAAAGAAAGGAGGCCCATGCCACAGCAGCTTCACTGGGAATCAACCACTGCCCCACACTAAGAGCCAAACCACACATTACAATGGCTACGGGTCCAACCCATGGCTGCCAATAATATCTTAGAGGATAATTTAGCTGTTTAAAAATTGACATGAGCACAATGGCACCATGCAACTCTCACCCCCTCTTTTTCAAGTACTGAAATAATTGTTTCAGCACTTGAAAAGGCATTGGGGGCGGGTACAAGATTGCCACCACACTGCTCCTCTAAAATGGCATAGTTGGCTACAGGTTGGACTTGTGGCTGTCATAACATTTGGTTTGGCTCTATCTGTACGAAAGAAGGTAAAAAGGTAAAGTAAAGGTAGTCCCCCTGTGCAAGCACTGAGTCACTACTGACCCATGGGGGGATGTCGCATCATGACATTTTCTTGGCAGACTTTTGTTACAGGGTGGTTTGCCATTGCCTTCCCCAGTCATCTGCACTTTACCCCCAGGAAACTGGGTACTCATTTTACCACCCTCGGAAGGATGGAAGGCTGAGTCAACTTTCAGCCGGTTACTTGAACCCAGTTTCCGCCAGGATTAAACTCAGGTCGTGAGCAGAGCTTGGGCTGCAGTATTGCAGCTTACCACTGTGCGCCATGGGGCTCATACCAAAGAAGGAATGATGGAAAAAGCCAAAATACCATTTATCAACTAAAGACATTTTAGTTAAAAATGACCTATTAATTAAAATTATAATATTCGTTCTATTTTTCAGAAGAGTCATTATTGCAGTTTTGAATTCTTTAAGGTATGTAAAATGTATCACTTTTTACTTCTTAAAAACCCTTCACATAGCATTTAAATGTCTCACAGTGCAATCTTATGCTAGGTTACTCTAGTCAGTAAACTACTGACTAGTTATTCTACTCTATCATTGGAGAAAAGTGGCACTGTTAACAGCATGGAAATCTTGAATCCAGCCAACTTTCCCTAACATGGTACCCTGCTAATGGTGGGCATTTTTTCCTATGCCACCACTGCTTTCCCCATTATTTTTATTAATTATACATTAGTTATAAATCACCTAGAAAACAAAAGTACTGTGCAAATATTAGAAAGATGAAAACAGACTAAAATCTAAGGCAAGATTTCATACATTCTCTTTTTTAAAAAACGTTCCATTCATACATTATCTTTGTGATGTTGTGGTGGCTAATGCAAAAACCACTTTTGCGTACTCAGAGCTCTATGTCATAAGGGGTGTATGTGAATTACAGTCATTATGTTCAACTGAACTGAAATCAGCTCAGAATGGTGCCTTGTAAGGTGGTCCAGAAGAATACAATGATCAATGGTATCAAAAGCTGATAAAAAGTCCAGGAGAATCAAGAGGGTCGCACTCCCCTGTTCATCTCCTTGTCTAGGTCATACACCAGGGTGACCAAGGTCATTTCATGCCCATAACCAGACCTGAAACCACTTTGGAAAGGATCCAAACAATTTCTTTTATCCAGGAATCCTTGGTGGTTTCTAGCTACAACTTGATAGTTAACTTGCTTAAGAATGGTGTTGAGACTGGATGGTAGTTTTTCAGATCTCTTGGGTTCAGAGTAGATTCCTTCCAGAGTGTCTGGATCCTGTTTTGAGATAGAGGTGACCACTCCCTCTCTCAAGGAAGCCTTTCCCCCCTCTCCAGACCCAGTTTGCAAAGCCCTCCTTCCTAGCAGATTTAAACAACCAGGAGGGCAAGGATCATGCAAGCAGGTGGTAGACGTCTAAGAATCCTATCCACATCCTCAGATTCAACAAGCTGAAAGGTATCCCATACAATGGGACAAAGTGGCATTCTGGCTCCATCTGATCCTATCACTGCTAATATAGAGTCCAAATGGGTATGGATGCAAGAGATTGTATCTGCAAGTTGTTGAATAATCTGGCCACAATGGGCTGCTGACCAGTCTACCTCTTCCCCCAGGTTAGATCCTAGAAGGCCTCTGACCACTGGGACAGGTTCTGCAGGCATGTGCTGTGAAGATGCAACGGTGGAGATGGTTTCTTCACTCCATCACCACCAAGGCTTTAAAATTAGCTCTACCCTTTACTGGTTGGATTTATCACATCTTTCTCCACTTGCCTGAGCTTCTTCTTTTGTCTTTTCATAGCCTGCCGTGTCTTAGTATACCAAGGAGCTGCCCAGGCTCTAAGACCAGAGAGATGGTGCCTAGGAGTGATTATGTCAACCACCCAAGTTATTTTCTCATTCTACAGATAAACCTGGGCATTCACAGGAGTGCCAACCATATCAACAGTAAAATCCCATAAGGCCATCTAAAAACCATTTGGATCCATCTGGCTCTGGAGGTGGATCATGTTACTTGATCCCCCCAAAGTCCTGACATCCTGGTAAGTCTAAACCCCAGCAAGTAGTGATCTGTCCACAACAAGGGCTCTGTTTTCAGTCTCCCAATTTTATTTCACTGCCCAGTTCAGGACTGCAAATCAAACCTAGGACCTGCATACTGTATGAGGTCTGTTATCACTTGAGACAGGCCCATGATTGTCATGGAGACTGTGACATCTTGAGCTGCTCTTATCAAATGTAGCCACAACACGAATCTTGAAGTCCCCCAGGACAACCTGCCTAAAATATCACTCCCAAACTGAGAGATGGCTGGCCAACAGGATGGGTGGTACACCAACAGAATCCCAATCCTATCTCAGCACTAGGTACTCACTCTCAAAACCAGCTCATGGGAAACAGAACTTTGATAGATTACAGCAACAACCCCAGCCCCTCCCTGCCAACCAGGTCTATGCTGATATATCACTAAGGGGGGGGGGGTTTACAGCTGGGAGAGGTCAGTTCCTCTGTCCTCCTCTCCCATTTTTCATCCAGAATTAAATGTTTTACTTTTTGGTTGTTGTGGGTTTTCCGGGCTGTATTGCCGTGGTCTTGGCATTGTAGTTCCTGACGTTTCGCCAGCAGCTGTGGCTGGCATCTTCAGAGGTGTAGCACCAAAAGACAGAGATCTCTCAGTGTCACGAGAGATCTCTGTTTTTTGGTGCTACACCTCTGAAGATGCCAGCCACAGCTGCTGGCGAAACGTCAGGAACTACAATGCCAAGACCACGGCAATACAGCCCGGAAAACCCACAACAACCATCGTTCTCCAGTCGTGAAAGCCTTCGACGTTTTACTTTTTACTTGCATCAAAGAGCAAGATTTCATAGCCCAATGGGTTGTTGATTCACATTATACCTTTCTTTCAAGGAGCTGAGGGCAGCCTACATCTTCTTTCCTCACAACAACCATATGAGGTGGTTAGGCTGAAAGAGTGACTGGCCCAAGCGCACCCAAATTGCTCCATGGGAGAGCAGGAGGTTGAAGCTGCACCTCTTATATATATATAATCCAGTCTTCTAATCACTACACCACTAGCTCTTGAGCCAAGGTGGTCCCAACATGGTCCTTGCTATCCCTGCTTAGTGTCTATGTAGAATTTGCATGGAATTGGAGAGACTCGTTTAATCTTTTGACATATCAGCAGAATGAAAGAAGGGCTACAAGCTGAAATTTCTTAAACTGTATTTTCACAACATTCTGGTTTTCAACCTTGCCTTGTATATTTGGCATTCTCCTCCAAGAAAACTACACTCACTGAGATGAAGAGTATAATTTATTATCTGTAATAACAATAATAGTAATGACATAATGTCTTTAAATTAATAGCTGGCGGGGGTATAAAGTCACATAAGTTATTTTTTTAAGAACCCATTCGCCCACATTTTGCTCTATTTATTAGTGTTGAGTACTCTTACAAGGGATGTATTATGCCTGTGAGGCATAAGGAATTTACATGAACAATTCTCATTAGTGTTAATGGGCACTACGGCGCCCACATAAATCCTCCGCGATAGGAGCACAGGAGCGTCAGTGACAAAAATAAGCAGGAAGGATATTATCTTTGCCATGCAGAATATAATACGGTATTGCAGCAATATGTTCAAAATTGCATCTTTCTCTCGTGTTTGTCTTTTAAATATAGCATGCAGAAGAGCCAGGAAGGTAGAGAGCTTTGTTTTAGCAGGCATGATGCTAACAATTTATGGAAGGAATGCAGTAGCTGCAGTTTTATTTTAGTCATTTTTTAAAAAGAAAAATACAAAGAAGGAGGAGGTCAGAAGCTGCTGTAATTTGGCATTTTAAATACCTACTTTGCTTTTCTCATTTTGCAAGTGCAAATCCTGCCTGTCCAACAGTGCTTTTTAATATTTCTCTCCCCCCTTTTAAAATTATGCCAGTTTTTCACTAAAGTACCGACCCCCTCCCCGTCGTCCCAGCACCTTCTTATCTTAACAGGAGATGGATAGAGTATCATCTTGGCCATGTCGCATTAGGTGTCCTCATTTACAGATTGCAAGGAGGGGGGAAAAGGCCTGGCATAAATTATTCAAAATCTATTGTATCAGTGTGTGTTCTCTGAGCATTCACCACCACTGGCAAAGCAGACGGATTATTTTTCACTTTTAATTGTGTTGATACCTTATCTGCTCCATTGAAAGTGGAGAATGGTATGTGAAACCACATGTACCCCAGGAGCAAATAAAGCCAGTTACCAGGTCCATTATTTAAAGCCAAAGTAACCCATTTAGACAATGTTACTTTAACACAATGCCAAAAAAGAAAGGAAGAAAGAAAGAAGCCAACCTTGTTGCTATTTACTTTTGTAATGCTTGTCTATTACTATGTCAAACATGAAAGAGTTTAATTCAGAGATAGGTTGCTTAAAGAAGATCTGAACAGATTTAATAACCAGTGTCACAAAGGACTTCAGAATGCCATCTGGGTACAAAGGAAGTCATTGTGTGTATCAAGTCTATTATGATGCTAAGCCAAATGCCCTTTTGCTCAAAATTCAAAGCCATTTTAAACCAATACAAATCCCACAGAACTTATCAGTAAATAGTATGAAAATGTTTGATGAATCTATGCTGCAGCACATAGTTCCTTTTCTATTTGGCAAGACTTACCATTTAAAGTCTACATTTGCAAGCGTTCTCCATCTGGAAAGAAAAAAAAACCTGCCTGTCCTGGCAAAATTTTATTTTTTTAGTTCCTGAAATATGTCTTCTAAATGTCTCATTTTCTACAAAGGTAGATCACAACTTGTAATTGTTATGTGTAGGTAAACTACCTAAATAAACAAATCGAATTAGCACAAGCTCAAAGGTTTTGGGAAAGAAAGGCCATGCAGCATGCTTGCATTAACTGTGGCCATTTTACAAATTTGGACAAAGATCAGGCTGACCTGAATATAATGCAATAAAGCATAAAGCACCCATACAGAAACACAGATACATATGCTTTGTATCTGTAAAACTCTCCTCCAGTGCCACATTTCAAATGAATCAATTTTCTTCTTGTCATCTTTCTTCACTGTCTAACTTTCACATTCAGATATGGTGATGGGGAATACTGTAGGGTGGATTACTTTTATCTTCGTCCCCAGAGACACATCCTTATCCTTAAGGATCTTATCTAGTTTCTTTATGGCTGCCCTTCCATGTCTCAATCTCCTGATTTCTTGACTGCAGTCTCTCTTTTGGTTGGTGATTTAGCCAAGCAATAGAAAATCTTTAAAGCTTTTAATTTCTTCATTGTCAACCCTAAAACTGTGTAATTCCTTGTTTGGCTGTAATCCTGCTTGGACACTTTCTCCTTTAACCCCCATCAGTAGTCATTTTACTGTGTTATGCCAGTAATGTCATGTCATCTGCATCTCTCAAACTGTTAATCTTTCCTCCAATTCTTACTCCTGCTTCTAAATCTAATCCAGGTTTTCCTGATAAATTCTGCATATAAATTGAACAGATAGGGAGATAATATATATATCCTTGTCTGATACCTTTACCAAGTGGAAACCATTCTGTTTTCTCATATTCCATCCTAACAATAGCTGCTTGTCCAGAATACAGGTTGTGCATTGAAACAATCAGATATTATGGTACACCCATTTCTTTTAATATCATCCCTTACTTTTCCATACTGTTAAACTGTGATCTATAAAACACAGGCTGATTTTCTTCTGAAATTCTCTCGTATGCTCCCTTAGCCATTGTAAATTTGCCAGATGTTCTCTAGTGCCGCTTATTTTTCTGAATCCAGCTTGAACACCTGGCTTTTCTCATTCCATATATGGTAACAGTCTTTGTTATAGATTCAAACATCATTTTGTTTGCATGGGAAATTAATGTGATATAGTTGCTGAAATCTTCGGCGTCTCCTTTTTTCAGAATTGGAATATAGATTGAGAAGGGAAAATGGGAAGAACCTAAACAAGCCAGGGTGTCTCCATGAACAGGTTTCTAAAGATCTGAGAATTTTAAAAGACCTATTTAGGAAATGGAAGGAGGGCCATATAACCAAGGATGAATACAAACAAATATCCAATGCTTGTAGGGAGAATGTTAGAAAGGCTAAAGCTCAATATGAGCTTAGGCTAGCAAAAGATGTTAAATACAACAAAAAGGGTTCTTTGGTTATGTTTGGATCAAGAAAAAAAACAAAGAAGTAGTAGGCCCACTGAAGGGAGAGGAAAGTAAAATTTTAGCAGGTGATAAACAAAGGGCAGAATTGATCAATTCCTACTTTGCCTCGGTCTTCTCTTACAAGGGCAGCTGTGCTCAATCTGGCAAAAAGAGGACACATGATGAAGTTAGGGAGTTACAGCCTAGGACAGGCATATGAAATTGATTTCTTCACATGTAATCAAGCCCTCAGGGCCAGATCAACTACATTCTAAGGTACTAAAGGAACTTACTGACATAACTTCGGAGCCTCTATCATCTTTGAGAATTCTTGGAAAACTGGTGAGGTGACAGAATACTGGAGAAAGGCAAACATTGTCTATTGGATATTGGAGAAAGGCAAACAGGGAAAAGGGAGGATTCAGATAATTATCCACCTGTCAGCTTGATATCCATACCAGGAAAGGGTTTGGAACAAATAGTCAGTCAGTCCTTGAGCATTTAGAAAAGACAGCTGTGGTTACTAAGAGCCAGCACAGGTTCCATCATTGCCATCATTGGTGGGGGTGTAAAATGCTGTCAAGTCATTGCTGACTTATAGTGGCCCCTGCTGAGGTTTTCAAGGCAAGAGACTAACATACATGGTTTGCCATTCATGCCTCTTCATAGTGATGCTAGTCTTCTTTGGAGGTTTCCCATCCAATTACTAACCAAAGCCAACCCTGCTCACCTTCTGAAATCTGACAAGATCAGCCTTGCCTGGCCTATCCAGGTTAGGGTCCAGCCATTATTACACCTCCATTATTCCATATTGGCAAATATCAGGGCTGGTGCTGGATTCATTGTTTTTTAACCAAATGTCACCTAAATTGCAGCACACTGTCTTCTGCCAGTCCTTCAAAGAACCCCCAAGTTTCAAGCACATCAGCCAAAACATTTAAATTCTGAGCAAGCCAAGGTTTTTATACTTTTACAAGAAAAAAAAGTCTCCAGCACACAAGGAAGGGAAGGAGGGAAGGAGAAGGGTAGCTCTCTACAGTTTAGGACTGGCTGAGAGTGCTCTTTGCTCCTCCTTTGCAATGATCAGATTGGAAGGGGGAAATTCAACAGGAAATGAATACAGATTCAAAGTGAAATATGAGCTCCTGCATTGATGCTAAATGCCAGAACTAAAAAAAAACCCAACTTTTTTTCCAGAGGGGGTTTCATGACTACCAAGTAGCCTGGACTAGCATTTCCGTTCAGGAGAGTAAAAAGTAAGACTCGGAAACAGTTACTTTCATTACTTTTTCAACTCGTGATTTTCATTATGTGCACCCCTAATTGATATATCAACCTACCATTGTAATAGGTGCAACAGGTTCTCTGAATTTTGAGCTTCCATTTTTTTTAAAGCAAGTCTCAAGCTCCTTTCCTTGAGGAGATATGCCTTTTTCCGTAGAGACTTTAAAAAAAACAACGAAAGCTGTGAATTCAGAGAACCTGATGCACCTTTTCTTACATTCGGTCGATCTATCTTTATGAAAGTAATGATTTTTTTAAAAAATGCAAATGGCCTGGTGCCCCAGGAAAGGGGGATACTTCTGGTGCCAGAAAAAGCAGCTCAGTTTGAAATACACATAGCCGCTGCTGGGCACCATCCCAACAGACGTGCGTTTGCCGTGCTGATACTGGCCTCAGCCTCCTGGCTCCAAGTCAGCCTGAGCACGGTTCTCCAATTTGGAACATGGAGAGGGGGGAGAACTTAGATATGGGTAGTGGAACTGCTCCCCTTTTAGGCTTCCCCATTCAAAGACTTCCATATGTGCTCATTTTCAATCCTTTTTTAAAAATTCAGCACTTGAATTGATCTATTGATATACTGATCTATCAATATAAGCATGTGCAAGAAATAAAAGGGGGTGCTGTGACATCACTGATGAGACTACCAATTATTTAAGGCATGTGCAGTATAAAATATACTGACTCTACAACTGTAAAAATGCAATGGGAGGGAGGGAGATGTGCAGCAGAAGAACCATACCCGATTAAGATCAGTTTTTGCTGATTAAATAGCTCTATTGGTATACCATCTATTCCAGGTGATTTGTTTCTCCCAATTTCTTTGAGTGCCGCTTTCACCACTTTCTAAGATTCTTCATCAAAACCTTCTTTGAAAGCAATCTGTCATCCTTCCACTGTTCAATATAGTTCTGTACTGTTTCCATCTATTCTTTATTTTGTCCTGATCTGATACTGTAGTTCAATGTTGATCTTTCAGCATCCCTAACTGTCTTTGGAATTTCAGTTTGATTTCTTGGATTTTGTGAAACAGATCTCTCGTTCTTCCTTTTTTGTTGTTTTCTATTTCTCTGCACTGGCTATTATAACAATTCTCTTAGTCTCTGCATGCAAATAGCTGAAAAGACGCATTTGGAATCCTGATTCTATTTCTGTCACCTTTTACTTTTGCTTCTCGTCTTATGTTGGTAATTTTAAGAATTTTATCAGTCAATCATCTAGACTTCTTTCTTTTGGCTACAGGAATACTCTTTGCACATTCTTCTCTGATAATGTCTCTGGTTTCAGCACAAAATTCTTCTGGTTCACGATTAATTAGACATAGTAATGCAAATCTGTTCTTTACATGGTCTTTAAATTTTTCAGGAATGTTATTTAGATTATATTTGGGCACTATGTGTCTTTCAGTATTTCTCTTCAGCTTTATTTTAATTTTTTTACATTAACAATTCAAGATTTCTACCAGAATCAGCTGTTTTAGCAGATAGAATAGACTTCTTCATCTTCTACTTCAGATTATATAATCCATTTGGTTCCTTTATTGGCCATTTGGTGATTTCCACATATATCTATTTGGTAGCCTGAAGCATGTATCAGCCAATGAACAAATGGTTGGCTTCACAGAATTCTATGAGTCACTCCTCTACTTCATTTTGTAATCGTAGTCTAAATTTTCCAACGTTTGATTCTGCTTTCTCTCTTGCTTTTGCATGTCACCTACGATTATCACCATATTTTGTTCAAGTGTATGATCAATATCTTCTTGGATACTTGCATAAAAGCTTTCAATTTCTTCATTTTCAGCATTTGTAGTCAGGGCATAAATTTGAATGGTAGTGATGTTGACAGGCCTTTCATGAAGTCTGATTAATATTACCATTAGAGCAACTCCATTTTTTCTGTTTGTCTTTTCCAGAGTAAAACTCTTTGTAATTTTCGGACTGAAAATGTCCTAATCCAGTCCATTCATATCCAGGATTACAATGTTTAAATATTCCATTTCTTCTTTTAAGATTTCAAGCTTACCTTGATTCATATTATGAATTATTATGAATTATTATCACTCTCATTTATGTACCAGCAAAACTGCAGCACTTGAAAAGCAATCATAAGCAAAACCAACTTAGCTTCCAAGATCTAAGATCAGGCTAGCCTGGCTATACTGCCCCAGTTAACTCTTATGCTAAAATAACTGTGAATAGATCTTTCAACCACACATTTCTCTAATTATTTTTAAACTCCCTATACTGTATACCAGTTGCCACTTCGTGTGGCAGTGAACTCCCTATGTTACAGATGCACTCTTTAATATCCAGAGGAGTTAGCCATGTTAATCTGTAGTTGCAAAATAGTAAAGAGTCCAGTAGCACCTTTAAGACTAACCAACTGTATTGAGGCATAAGCTTTTGACAATCACATGCATAAGTGGGTGTCATCAAAATATTGATGGCACCCAATACTAATGCGTCAGACAATCTAATTCAAAACTCTTTTAATCAAATGGATTCTGATTTTGGAAAAGGCGTGACCAAACTTGCAATTTGCTGCTCACAAAGTATATTTCTGGCTTACGACACTGTATCACTTAGAGGGAACATTGCTGCCAGGGGAGGCGAGCGGGCCTGAATTGAGGGAGTGCTCACTTCCAGGAAGCGAGGTCATTTCTGGGAAGTGAGGTCACTTCCGGAAGTGATGTCAAATCACGGAAGTGATGTCATTGGGTGTTCCGGTGGCACACGTGCGCTTTGAACATGCACATGTGATAATAGAGAAACCCACTACCTTTTTTCCCAGAAAAAAGCCCTGACCATTGCCTTCTTCTGCACAGTACTAACCAGGGTTAGCTGAAGTGTCACTGCTGTTGCCTGTGAAAGATCCTTCACCAGTGTCATTTTCCTCTACTGCTGCTGCCCAGTAGCTATCCTTCCTCTGCCTCCATCTCCATTGGAATTGTCAGTTGTCTTCTGCTGATGTGACCATTGATTATTGAAGTGGGTGGATGTATCAGTCTGATGTCTCAGATTTGACCATTATGCCTTGAGTGACACTGCTAGGATTGATCGAGTCTGCATTCCTGACGGTATTGATATCAGTTTCACGACATTAAGGTGTATATCCAAGAGGAGCACTGTACAGGACAGTGTACCAATACAATAATTGTGATAGCATAGTCACAGTTAAGCAAATGGAAGCAGACTATAAGAGCACATCGTCTTCACTGTGCCCCTTTCTTGCTAAAGGGTAAATCTCCCTTTCCCTTCTTGGTGTTTACCACAGCTAAGCATTATGTTAGATGCAACACTAACTTAAAGGTCACTAGTGTGCTTGATTAATTGGAGTTCTGTTTGGACATCACAAACAAACTGAAATTTACTTGTGGTGAGCACAGACTTATTTTACTGTCAGGTTCACATGCTATCCTGTCTCTGCCACTCTCTTAGCAGTAGAGCATGACGAAGACTTCCTGCTTTCCAAAGTCTTTACAATAACACCAACTTTACAATAACACCAACTCTTCTGTTCCTCTAGGACAATTAATAATTATTCATTAGAAGTCAGGAATAGATAGTATGTTGAAGCCAATTTCCTTTATAGTAACAAGGATTCTAAACTATGAGACATTACTCCAAACAAGAAACCAACAGTGTGCTAGGAAACCAGAGATCCCTTCATTCACACATTTTTGCTTAATCTTAATCTTATGATCAGCAAGACAAATAATATTCTACGTTCCTCATTCCCACTAACCTCCTATACCCATCATCTAGAACTATCGTAAGCCATCATGAGAATAAGAGTAGAAGAACAGGTTACAAATACATTAAATATATAGAAAATAATGGTAAAGTTAATAAAAACAGAATTAAAGTTCCCCCTGTAATATCTGCAAGATTATTTTAGACTGTTCGGAAAACACAGATGAAAAGTTTAACGATGAACAGGAGATGAACAAAGTTTTTATGATCTGAGAAAGAAAAGAGTTGCTTTATTCCACTGCAGGGCAAATATGAGGATGAAATATTGCTCCTTTAAAAATATATTCAATGCACTCTAACCTAATATAGGTAGGGCCAGACCTCTAACCCATTGAACTCAAACACTGTCACAACCTCCAATTGTGCTACAACCAGCTAACACTTACCCAAAAGGCCATCCACTATTAACTACTCTTCGTTTTTCTTCCTCAGGGCCTCAGGATTTATACCACCAATTAAGACAATAATGAGTGCTCTAGGCTGACCTCCCAGGAGCGAGAATTAATTAAGCACAGTATTTCTTAGTAAAGAATGACACTTTCCCAAACCATTTATGTAGCTGCTCTTTTGCCAGATATTATTGTATTTCCATACCAGATTCTCAAACTAGTGTAGCATATCTTTAGTCCAATCTACTATATGCCAAGAAAAAATTTTGAGATGCGAGATGCTGTTTCCTGCTCATAACGACTTCTAAAACTGAAATAATTTGAAGTCTGAAGTAAAATCAGAAATGGATAAAAGCTGGGAAGAACTAGAATGCGCAATTATGCAAGTATGAATGTAGATGAACGAAGAAGTATGGTATCGAACATCTTTCCTGGAGTAAAGCTTGCTTGCACAAAGCAACAGCCTCACAAATGTTTGATTTATTTAAAAGTGGCCCAGAAGTGTCTTTAACACCAGCCCTTCTTTTATTCTTCAATGCAGATTCAAGACAAGAGGTAAATTAAGAAGACTTGAAAAACAATTCTGTTCCTCTAGGACAATTAATAATTATTCATTAGAAGTCAGGAATAGATAGTATGTTGAAATAAACCAAATATCCCCTTCCATAAAATAGTCCCACCATACAGAACTGTGGCCCAGGGAGAATAGGATTCTGCCTCTAACAGTCCTCATTTTAAATAACCATCAGTTGTTTTGTTCTTCCATGACATTCCACATATTTGGGTAAAAAGAGGAAGCCCCAGGAATATGAATATTATATGTACGTTTTGAATGTAATATATTTAATTTGGATTTTATTTCTTCTTGCTAATGTAGTGTTTTTAAAATTGTTGCTGTGAGTTTAAATGTAGGTCTCTATGGAGAGGTGTCTGGAGGGGTGAATAAAATGTAATCTGATTGGACAGTAACTGTGCCCTAAGGGGTGGAATGAACTGCAGACTTTAGTCAGTTCTGAGAGGAAATACTGTTCATTCAAGCAATCTGTGTGGAGCCTGAACTGTCTGGGAAAAGTTGTGAAATATTCTGATCAAAACAGGCAAATTGTGTGGAAGCCTGAGAGACTAATTCTGTATAAGTCAGACAAATTGTGTGTGTGCCTGGGTCAATTTGTGTACGTCTGAGAGAAAGATTATTCTATCTAGGTCAGGCAAGCTGTGTGGAAAAGGCTTGAGTGAATCTATGTTTGTGTGGATGAGAAGAGAGTTTATTAGTTAAGACTCGTGTGGAAAAGTAGTCTGTTGACTGAATCTGTGAAAATACCTTTAAGAAGACATAATTATATCTGAAGCTGACAAGCTTAATAACTGTTCTGAAACTATTCCCAAAACTTTGCAACCATCACACTTATGTACTTATAAATAAATTCTACTTTTGTTTAAGAAACATCTTTTTTTTACTTCATAACCACCCTCACGTGCTATCTACCATCTATAACAAGGCTTCCTATACTACCAGCTAAACTGAGGTTTTAAAAAGGTTATAAATATTAACAGCAAACCACTATAATGCAGGACTTGTTTTTAAACCACTGGAGCTTTAATATAGTTCATCTTCAGGTGATGCTTATTAGGGCTGTGCTTCAAGAAAAATGTTATTATAATTTTGGATCTGAAATTCAAGGGGGGAATTTAACGTGATTGCCGATTTTTGTGTAGGAGAGTATCAGCTGGCCACTGGCATTTTTAAAAAAACTGCTTGCATTCATTTCATTTTCCTGCTTTTATAGTTAATATCATTTTTTTACCTTTCCGTGAAAACTCTGTGTTTGTCATCCTTCCTTGATGTGATCTGTTGTTTCCGTTCATAAAGTGAGGAAGGAAGGAGAACCACAGCTTTGCCATAATTCCCTGTGGGGAACTTGGGAGGGTGGGGTGGGGACGGGAGTAGCTGTTTTTCAACCAAATGACATCAAAATTGCACAGGAACTAGTGCTGCCTGTTCAGTAAAGAACCCCCAAGTGTCGAGCAAATTGGACCAAGGGGTCCAATTCTATGGGCCCCTGAATAAGGGGCCTCCAGCCATCCAAAAGGGCTTCACCTCCACAAAGCAGGGAGGGAAGAAGAATGGCAGCTCTGCCATTATGCCCTATGGAACACTTGGGGGAGGGGTAATTTGATATTTTTTTCTTAAGAGAACAGATTTTAACAAGCGGATATATACACAACACAGGACTCTTCCACCACAACTATCATTCAGTCTGATTTATTCAGTAGGAAGGTTCCAAATCCACTTAAAGCATTTGGATTTGTAGCTATTTAAGATGGATTTCAAACTCAAACAAATTTGCCATGCCCGTTCATGAGGGAAGCTATTTATGTTAACAGCCTCACTCCTCAAAGTGTTGTTCTGTCACAAGCCCCATTAAAACTAATGGGGCTTGCACTATCACAGTGACTTGAGAATTGCAGCCTATGGCTTTTTCTGAAGTAATCGGGCAGCAGAAAATGACAGCGAATGACATTCACTCCTACTTTAAGGATCCTCTGTGCAGCCAGAGAGGAAGCCGTAAATGTACATATGTCCCAACGTGATTTAGATTCAAGAGCAAAAGGAGCCTATCTTTACTGATCAAAACGGAGGGAGGGGGGACATATTGTGAAGGTATATAATTTTGCAAGATGGGTGTTCTCAATGACATGTTTTCTCAAAACAAAACAACTTAAGTGTGATATAGACTGAAGCGGTTTGGCTTCTCGTTTTACTCAGTTGCGCTTCCTCAGTAGGGACAAGGCAGTGTTTTCAGTGTTCTTAACATGTTTTCCCCTCCTGTCATTCAAGGTAGTTTCATGTAAGAGTTATGGTTCTTGAAAGATGGTGTTTGGAAAATCTATGATTGAAACAAATTAAAACAAGTCAAGTCGATTATCAAAACTCTCATGTGCAGTTATGGTTACCTGTGTGCTTTATGTAAGCCAGGCTAATGGCAGGAGACATTTCTCTGGAGAGATGATGAACCAGAGAAAAGAAGGGTTAGGTTTTCTTGATATTTCTTCCTAGTAAAACTAGACTCCATTTCTCCTTCCATATATCAACACAAAAATGGTAGATTCCTGCATTTCCTAAGTTCTTTAATTACCCTTCCTGAGAACTAAATAAGTTGAAGCACTGCACAGTATTATTTGCACATTATATATATGTGTGTGTGTGTGTGTTGGTTAAGGTGGAACAAAACTGTGGACACGGAAATGAACAAATTAGGTTCATGGGACCCAAGAGCTTTAACAGGGAAAAGACAAGAACTACTTATAAAGAAGCTGCTTAAGCAGGACTAGGATTCCCTTCAAAAGGACGCTGCACGAAAATGCTTCCCGCTCTATGTGGAAATTAAATATTCTACCCAGTTCAACCTGCCTCATTACCTTAGTATGCTGGTAGTTCCAAAACTGAGGCGGTCATACACGATTGCTCATTGCAACACACTGCGGACAGCCCTGATGAAGGGCCGCTTCCTCAAGATACCCTCAGACCAGGGCCGTTTACACACGGCTTACCTTATTCTGCAAAATAGCGAAATCTCGCGCGAAATCTCGTGAGAAGATGCTGTTACTGCGTCTTCTTGTGTGATAACAGCATCTTCTCGCGCGATAACCATCTTCTCGTGAGATTTCGCGCAAGATTTTGCTATTTTGCAGAATAAGGTAAGCCGTGTGGAAACGGCCCAGCACTTCTATCATTGCCCTTCAGCTGAAGTTGACTCGCTGTCTCATCCCTTCTTTCACTGTCCAAAGCATGAACTAGCCAGAAAGAGATTCCTTTAAAAATGGCTACTGAAGCATTTGAACATTCCTGACTCCTTAAAATTAAGACTATTACTGAGTAACCTTTGCAAAAGCTGCATTGTGGACATGGCAACCTTTTCTTTAACTGTTATTTTTAATTCTTAAACTTTGTTATAGGATGGCCTATAGGCTGTTAAACTGAATAAACTAAACTATATACAATGTGCTGTTTCTTTCTATTGGCTTATACAAGTTTTATATATGATTTATACCATGGGCTTCTGTAGGCTTAAAACTGATGCTTAATAGTCAACTAAACATGCAAGTTTGTTATAAAGCCCGTTATTATCCATATATAGAACAATACTTTGAGCATACTCCTCAAAACATGCAGCATAAATGTAAGATCATATGCTTCAAATAGAGTTGAATAAAGAAATCTGTGCCACTATACCATATATATGTTTGAAAAGGACTGAGTACAGTTTCTACACGTCAAGAGAGAAAAATAAATATAAAGAACTGATGCTAACACTAACACACATTTTTATTTTATCTATTCACTTACCTGCATATTACTTGCAACTGCATCTGCCAATCTAAGATAAAACGATTTGCTTATCTGTAAATGATGTTCTTCAAGCAATCATCATCAGTACTCTTACATTATATGGGTTCTGCAGCTACAGAGTCAGTCTGGGAACATTCTACAGCTCTAGGAAAGGAGCAGCCATCACTCAGTGGTAGCATTCATGTTTTTCAGGGAGAAGGTCCCAGGATCAACCTCTACGGTTTTGGGTTAATAAATCTCAGGTAGCAGGTAACAAGAAATATGTTTTTCTACCCAAGGTCCTGGAAGGCCACTGTGAAGCAGAATAGGTAATATACCAGCACTCTGGTTCAGCAGAAGGCTGCAACATGTGTTCATAAGCTTTTGTTCTTGCCACTCCACTTGAAATTTTTATGATTTGTGCAAGTCTCAAAGGTTAGGGGATCAGATCTTTCTTCATTACCATGCAAGTAATTACATCCTGACATATGTGGGTTGCGGATTGAACAGATAAGCATTTGAAAAAAATAGGGTACAAGGAAGCAACATGTTTTTCTTTATGGCCTCTGTGTAATCTTATATACATATATGTATGCATGTCTGGCTGGCATAAATACTTACAGGATGAGGATGATGCTTTGCCAAATGTTTCACCTGCTCTTGTTCATACATGCAGAGCATAGCGTTTCACAAATGTAGGTGTAATAGAGAAGTGGCCATACTAACAAAATACTAGGCAGGACAAGTGGTTTTGCCAAGTCATAGCAAATGGTGATTATGGAAATCTACTATTAAGCAACTTTGAGAAGAGGCCTTTTAGAACTTAGGACAACAGATGAAGAGATTACAAACGTTCCTGAACAGACCTATCCAAATAAAAGCTAGCATCCTGCAAGTGACCAGAATGTGTAAAGTCTCATCCCTGTTCTTCCATGACTCAAAGAAGGAAACTCCTGAAATAACAACATCTTGTGTGTAATGGAAATAAGATGCCTTTTTAAGAAGAAATGTGAGTTGCAGGCGAGTGCTAAGTGGGGGAGGAGAGCAGTGAGGGGGCACGGCGACAAGAAACACATGGATACAGTGCTGGAGGTAAAGAGGCCACAACTTTATTGAGATTACGGCTCAAGGAGCAAAGGTGCACATAGGGCAGAGATCCAAGCATTGGCTGACTCGCATGCCAAGCCAATGACTCACATGCCCCCTCAGACCTTTGCTGAGGGGGGGGAACCATGGGGTGACAGTCAGTGGGATGCCACGTGGGTGTGAATCATCCCCTGCCACCTGGGAGTGAGGCGGACTGACAGCCCCCGACTGGGGGGGCAACCATTAGACCAGGGGCCCATGCTGGATGTGCCTGGGCGGGGTCACCTGGCCCCTGGACACTCTCCACCCCTCCACAACATGGCAGCCGCCATGCCACTTCCCAGCTCACCTCCCCCGCATCGCCCGCAACTCAGGCCCCCAGATGAGTCTGGGAGCTGTTATATATGGGTGCAACACAGCTTCGTCCTTAATCACGTTAAGAAAAGTAGCACTGCAACAGACAACACAAAGCTCACTTGCATGCCTCACAGGTGTGTTAGCAAGAAAAAAAGGCTGTCTTGAAGGAAAGAAGATGGAAGTCACAGGAAGCCACATGTTAGAACAGTTTACATCAGCTGCAATACCAGTGGCAATAAACTCCAAGCTGGGGTAGGAGGTATGCTAGATGGGTCGAGAGTCGAGACAGAGAGAGAAGAAAATCAAAAATGTTTTTACTATCTGGGGAGGAAAAAAAAACAAGTACACTCAATGAGATGGTGAAAAATTAAAATCACAACCCTGGAAACAGCAAGATCTGAATGACTCAGGTACAGAACATAATTCAAAATAGTATTGAGAGAATTTCAGAAAGGATCAAAGCTGTGCTTTTGGCTTAAAGCAACTAAAATGTCTATCCCATGTACAACTTCATGTAAGAAGGCTTCTTTTCAGGAAATTGGATCCTCAAAGCTGTCAAATTTAGCAACCATGTGGAAATTATAATAGAGAACTTTGCTATAACTCTGGGACAGCATATCTATTTCCATGTAAATTTGTGCCCTGCTAACTAGAGAAATCTTATGAAGGCTGGCAAAAACTGTAATAATACAGTAGAAGAAGTATTATCTTGTTTACTTGTGTATCTTGTAAACATCTCCTGAAATTAAAAGAAAAAGAGAACATACATACATGAGATTATCATTCTATTTGCAGCTGATCAAGCACATGGTGCTCATCAAATCTGTAACTACATCTATTTGAAGTTGGTCACAGTTCTTGTGAGAAAGATAGTGATCATTTGTGTGCCACCTATGTAGGGAATCTCTCTTGAGGAGATATCTCCTAGGGATCAATTTGGAACGATACTATTTGGCATTTTTTCATTGATTGTAACAAGTACAGTACTGCGTGAAATAAGTGGATTATGGCCTACATTCAAAAATGGACCCCAGCTTCAGAGCTGGAGATTGTAACTATTAGTTGACACTGACCCTCATGTGACTCTTGTAGTAGTAAATGTTTTCTCTGTAGCACTTAAATAATAACATTTTATAATGTAAATATTGTACTTATAACTGCATATTTTTATTTAAATGTTTTTGTATGCTTATGCCTAATTAGTCCAGGGGTCGCCAGTGTGGTGTCTGTAGGTACAATTGTGCCCACTGCCACCTTTCCTGACAAATGTTTTTAGAAAGTGGGTGGGGCCAGGTAGGGCTTTTGCAAAACATGACTTCTGATTGGCCACTGGAGTACTGATTGGGCATAAAGTTGTTTTTTCTTGTCCTTCCAAACTGACATAAGTCTTGATACTATTAAATGACAGATATTTAAAATGGGTCCTGCTTTTAACATCCAGAGGGCAAGGCAAATCAGTATAATCTGTCCAAGTCTGCTATAGTCTCTGAATAGCAGTCATCATTATGGAACATAGCTGTAAATGAGGTGCTTCAGTCTGAAACAGTCAAGCCAGAATGATAAGGTGGTCAAGGCAGGACAAAAACTCTTTTAGAAAGGTACTGATATTGGATTATACCAATGGAAATTTGCAACAAGACAGTACCATTCTCTGCCTCTGATGTAAAGCTTCCTTCCGTCCTTATATACAGTATATATATATATATATATATACTGTAATTAACCTTTTGTTTGTGATCCACTTTGAAAATTACCCTGAAGAGTATAGATTTTTAAAACAAATCAGTATAGTAGAAGTAGATAAATGGCAGCTGCTTGAACTTCTTCCCCGCAGGCACCATGAGTGTTGAATGGTAATCGTAACAAGCTTACTTGGTAAAATGTAAACAATGTGCAGTAGATTTGTGCATTTCTTTTGTTATTAATTTAAATAATAATGGGGCAATTCATATCATAACTAATATGAAAACAAAACGAATTCTCCATCTAAACATTCTATATAGCGCCCCCTGTCATTTTCTATTGTTTTCTTCTGGTTTCTTCTATTATTGCATTCTCTGCCTCTGCTGGTTTCAATTTTACAAAGCAGCCAGTGGTTTCCTAATAAAGGTCCAGAGAAAGCATAGTGTTCCTTAGGGGGATGAGAAAGAGAAACTCCGAGGCTTCTTGAATGACCATATGCTGGAGCCATCAGGATTACATACAGGTGTGAGGTATTCCTAAGGTTGCCAGTCCCTCACTGGGGCTGGGGGATCCCCTGCTCCCACCCTTCACCCCTGCTTACCTGGCTGGTGGGGGGGAACGCACTTCTTGAGGTGCACTCCAGGGCCGCGCAGCACATGCCCATATGCAACAGCAGCCCGATTCGGGCCCAAATCAGCCTTGATCAGGCCCAAATCAGCCCAGATCGGGCTGCTGCGGAGCACAGCAACGCTCCCATGCTCTGCAGTGGCCCAGATTGGGCCTGGATCAGCCCAGATTGGACTGCTGCGAAGTGCAGCAGCAGTCCTGTGCTCTGCAGTGGCCCAATTCTGATTCAGGCCAGATATAGGCTCCTGCGGAGCACAGGAGCGCTCCCAAGGTAGCCCATGGCCTGCACAATGACATCACTTTCCAGAAGTGACATCATCACACAGGCCAGGAGCACACACACAACAACCAGTGAAGACAAGGAGAGTGCCAGACCTCCCACCTCCCACCCAGGTGGTAGGGGGACCTGGCAACCCTACGTATTCCAATCTTGAAGGACATGGGCTGGTACTCTGCCTTCCTGTCTCCTCCTAATGCCTGTCCAGCTGTGCCAAATTTTCCCTTGCAGTCTGCACTTCCCTGCTTGCCTACTGCTCTCCAAACCTTATCCCCATTCAAGCAACTCTACCTCAAGGTCTTCCTCCTGCTGCCTGCCGGCCCAGATGCCTTGCCCTTTTTGTGCCACTAAATGTCCTTGCTTTGGCAAGCTGCCTGTTGCTTGTGCTGCTGTCCTTCAAGCTAAGTGGCTGCTGTGCTGTGTGCATTATTGTTTAGAATTCTTCCTATCAACTCTTCTGTAGATGTTAATGTTAATCATGGGTAGCCTTTAATTGCCTCAGAAAGTGGGACCTTTTATTTTACTTGTCTGAAATTTGGCAGTGTGAATTTTATTTATTTATTTATTTATTTATTTATTTATTTATTTATTTATTTATTTATTTATTTATTTATTCTGCTCTTCCCACAGGTGGGCTCAGATGTCCTAATGTCCTAGTGGAATGCTACAATCCCCCTGACTTGTTAGAGTAGAAAAGGTACAGACCCAAAACGAACAGGGGAGAGGTCTTACAGTGAAAATACGGGACATAATAACAAAAATGATTCTTGAAAATAGAGCAACAATTGCAAACCCAAACCACATGAAACAACAATGAAATCTTCCTGCTCTGGAATTAATAATAAAAACAAAAGAAATGAAACAAACTCCCACACACCAGTTTAATGTGTGGAGTGTCTACCTGGTGTTCATTGCGGAAAAAAATATCAAGCAGTAATCATGTCCATTCATGGTAAGCATCTTCTCTCTACAACCATGACAATTTTAAAAAGATACCTACTGTGTTCTTGGGGAAAACTTCAAGAAAGAGAACTAGAAGCAACAAGTTCACTCAGAGCATAGTCACATAGATACTTTTTCACTCTTGCTAGGTAAAATGTTAATAATACTCAATTGGGGATCACATTTTTTGTATGAGAATGACATTGACATGGGAAACAGAAGTAGATTAAATTTATGGCCACTTTGTCCCTTAGCATCCATAAGAGACAGAGAGGCACCACTGCTGTACTAACAAATTTGCTGGCTCAAACTATAAATATGTTAGTTTCCATTGTGCATTTTGCAGTTTGCTCCCTTCCTTTTTGTCTTAAATTGCTCTAGGCAACTTTGCTACATACACAGCTTGTGCCAGAAATCCAGGCCATGTGTTGCCAGCAAAGGAATGTCGCCTTCTAAATGTTTAGAACAAGGGACAAGGCTCCAACAGACAGCTGAATCTGCCAGATCATTGGTTTTTCCTATTCACCCGCACAATGCTGGCATTATTTGGGAAAGCAGCCCACTATACCCAACGTCCCAACTTTTTTTTTTTTTAATTTGGAGGCTTTGCTTCAGTGAAGAGTAAAAGCAGTAGCAAAGAGCAGGGCTTTCAGTAACAGATTCACAACTGCTGAGTCTAGCGTTTTTAAATGGAGGTCAAGAAACAGAGCAGAAGCAAACAGCCTCTGAAAAGTGCCAGTTCAATAAAGAAGAAATTAGCAAAAGCTAATATTCTCCATAGAAATGGATACATCTGTATTTATATAACAGACTTTTTTTTAAAAAATCACAATTTATTTTGAGACAATTAAGTCACAAATAGAGAACCAGCATCATTCCCATCTTCATGGAGCAGCAACCAATCACAGACAAAGAGAGAGACTATAACTGTACTTTGGGCACTTTCACACATGCTGAATAATGCACTTCCAATGCACTTCAGGGATTGTTTGCAAGTGCATTTTTCCATTTCACATAGGAAAATCCAGTTTCAAAGTGCACTGAAAGTGGATTGAAAGTACATTAAGTCATACATCATATCAAACCATAGTTAGTACAAACCTTGGCCACTTCCACATGTTCCAATTTTTTGGGGTTTTCTCAGTCTCAAAGCCGCATCTTCCCAATTCACTTCAAGAATTCACCTTGCACAGGCATCGTCCTCATGCATGTTTTGTGGGTGTTTGTCGTGAAAAAAAAGGTCCCAAAACAGAAAATGCGTTCTTTATCTGCACCTTGTCACAACTGGTGTTGGTGCATTCCCACCCAACTTTCCTCTTTTTTTTTTGAGCGCGTGTGGGATTGCGCTATACCATTGTCCTGTCTTTCAGCTTCTGTAGAACCTGCACATGCATACTACTCCATTCTCTACCATTAATTTCCCACTCAAAGTCTTAAAGGCTACACTATTTAATAAATATGCAAACAGTATTCCAATGCATGATTCCATATTTTTAAAAAATCAGAAATGGCATTCCATTATCAATGTTGTTCCTAGACTGATATTTTGATAGCTGAGTGATCCAATGTAGCAAGCACTGGAGTATGATTCCCTTTGTATACGTAGATATCATAGTAGCACAATGACTGTCTAGAAAACCTAGCACAAAAAAGAACTTCTTTAACCAAAGGAAATAAAACTATGGCTTGGTTAAGGTCAAACCAATTTGGCTAACTTGAGTCAACCATACTTGCTTTCATAAACATTGTTTTATATGACAGCTGGAGAACTGCAAGATTTCCTGGATTCTTTCCAGTCTGACTTCAGGTCTAGACATTGGACTGAAACAGCCTTAGTTGCCCTGGGGATGGCCTGTGCCAGGAGATGGATGGGGCAGTGCAACCCTGCTGATTCTCCTATACCCTTCAGTAGCCTTTGATATCATCAACCATGGTATACTGGACTACTTTTTGGAGTTGGAACTGAGAGGCACCATTTTGTGGTAGTTTCAGTTGTAACTGGAAGGTAGGTTTCAAAGATAATGCTGGGGGACTGTTGTTCAGCTCTTTGACCTACAGAGTCCTGCAGGGTTGCATGTTGTCGTCCGTGCTCTTCAATATCTACGTGCAGCTGCTGGGTGATACCAACTGGAGATCTGGGCTAGGTTGTCACCAATATGTGGACAACAGCTCTATCTTGCACTTCCAGGGAAGCTTTAGAAACTTTGAACTGTTGCCTGGAGGCTGTTTGGGGGTAGATGTGGGCTAATAAACTGAAACTTATTGCTGAGAAGACTGAACTGCTCCTGATCCAGGATTTAAGATTTCTCCTGTTCTGGATGGGGTTGCTCTCCCCCAGAAGAAACAAGTCTGTAGCTTGGGGGTACTGCTGGACCCTGGGTTCTTGTTGGCACTCAGCTGCTACCTGAGTGCCTTTTACCATCTGTAACTCATCAGCCAGATGTGGCCTTTCTTGGGAAGAAAAAAATCTGGATTAGATTACTGAAAGGTAGACATGGGCATGAAATGGAAAAACTCGAAATGAGAGGTTCGTGTTTCATCGTTTCACGAATCACGAATTTTCACGAAATGATTTGTTAGTTTCATGATTCGTCAGAACCAGGGGCCTCTCAACAGCCCCCTTCACCCAGAGATGCCAAACTCACAGGGAGACTTCAGCAGGTTCTCCTCCACCCACCCTCCCAGTTTGGCCAAGATTGCAATATGTTGACCAGGAGGCAAGTGCTACTAGAGTGCTTGACTGAAATGGGACCAGGTTATCGCTGGGTCAGACTCAGGAGAAGGACGAAGGATTACCTGCTGCAGTGTGGACCTTGGCCAGAAAGATGGAGTGAGGGGCGGACTGCCGACAGAGACAGTTTGGGATGTGGAGGGGCTGGATGTTTCAGCAAAACTACGCCATTCCTCCTGAGATCCCCCTCATCATCTCCCTCAAAAATTTTAAGGATATCCTCCCGCCAGCAGTGAGACCGGTTCTGCCTCATCCACTGCCCCTGCAGGCAGATCTACAGTGAGAGTCTCTGGTGCCTCCGAGACTTCCTCCCCAGTATTGCTGGTCACTGATGGGCAACCTGAACAAGCTTTGCACTTCTTCTTCTCCCCACAACGATCACCCTTTCCCTCCATTCTACAACTGATAGTGCTGCATATAAGAATAATTTGGAAACAAAATGAACAGTAATAGTTTGACCCCCGGGCGAGGAACCCATCAAGCTGGGCCCCAGATCCAGGCAGTGGCCCTGAAACTGGGGTGGGGGGGAGAGCCCCTACACACCACAGAGACACCTGCTCAGGCAGGAGAGGTGTTCCAAATAAAAGTGAAATGCACAAAATAGGTGCACAAACCAAGAGTGAGATGCACCAAAGAAGTGCACAATAAGAGAGAGAGAGAAAGCAAAAAGAAGAGTGAGGCCCTCAGGTGAGGAACCCATCAAGCTGGGCCCCAGAGCCAGGCAGTGGGCCTGAGGTGGGGGGAGGGCCCCAAAATCACCACAGACACCAAAGCAAACAACAACAGTGTGAGACCCCAAAAAAGCAGAGAAAGAATTAAGCAGAAAGAAAGACAAGCAAAGAATAACTAAGGGAGGCCTCAGTCAAGCTAGGCCCCAAAGCCAGGCACAGGCCTGAAGATAGGGGGATTGGGTTGGAACTTGGAGGAAAAAAGGCACCCTCACCCAAAAGACCTTCCCAGCAAGCTCCCAAATCCACTCTCCTTCTCTTCCCAAAAAGCCAAATGCTTCCCAAAAACTCTCCACTCCACTCTCTCTTCCCAAAAGCTCCCACATCCGCTCTCCCAATTCCAGCAACAATTCCTCCCTCTCCCTCTGTCTACTGAAACTGAACCATGAGGCAGAGAGAGCTGTGCCTTACATAAGAAATGCTCACATAGAGCAGAACAGGAGCTCTCTGGTGGTTGGCAGACGGACCTGGCCATCAGGGTTTGGAGGGAAGAGATTGGTGTTTCCATAGCTACAGAAAGCCTGTCTCCTCAGCTGCCTAATCCCCTGCCCCTTGCTGTATAGGGAAAACTGGGAGATCTCCAGTTGGCAGGGAGAGCTGCCTATCAGGGTTTTGAGGGCTAAGATTGGGGTTTCCAGGGCAACAAAAGGTCTACAGACTTTCCTGGCCTCCGTAGCCTAGGGAATCAATAGATTGGCGCTAGCCTATCTGGCGTTACAAATCAACCACGAAGCTTACAAATCAGCCAAAAAAGTTGTGGATTTCGTGAAAAACACGGCCCCACAAATCATATTTTTGCGAAGCACGAAACAGCCCGATTCATCATGATATTTGAGTCATATTTTGATTCGTGCCTATGTCTACTGAAAGGCACTCTACCTGAGACTACCACTTGAAAATGTTCAGAAACTTTAACTGGTACATAATGCTGCAGCCAGGATGCTGATTGGATTGGGCCGTAGGGACCATCATGGGGGACCAGCATACCTCAAGGACTGCCTACTCTAATACAAACCTAACTGGCCACTATGATAATCTTCTGAGGCCCTTCTTCAAGTGTCTCTGCCTTCTGAGTTTAGGCAAGTGGCAAACCAAGAAAGCACTGTACACACTTGCTGACTTTTAAAAAACCTGTGGAACTCTCTCCCCAGGGATGTTCCTCTGTCCTCTTCCTTTGCTGTCTTCTGCTGGCGGTTGAAGACTTTTTATTTCATTTGGTGTTCCCTCAATGACTTCTTTTTTCTACCCTATGTTTTATTTGCTATTTTTAAACACTTGTTTTATTCTTGCTTTTAACTGATTTTATGGTGTTTTATGTTTTGCTTTTAATTATTAGCTGCCTTGGTGGCCCTTTATGGCAAGAAAGGTGGGATAAAAATCTTGTAAATAAATAAATATTTGAACTGAGACTCTGTATGAGATTCAGTGTATGAGAATGCAAAACCTAGTTCAGCCATAAACTTTCTTGCAGCTTTGGGGCAGTTGCTGCTTCTCAGCCTCAATAAATTTCTGCAAAATAAAGGTTATAAGGACCTCACAAAATTTGGTTATAAAGGTGGTTCTGTTTTAAAGAACTTTGCATAATCTTTTATAAATATGTTCTGCACTGGAATGAAGATGACTTCCATAACAGCAGCACAGAAAGGAATGCTATATACCTAGCATGAAACCGAAAGTTACAATTTTCAAAAACGTCTTGTGCTCAGGGTGGGGAGTGTCCTCATTTATTAGAGCTTTTTAGTAGACCTACTTTTCAGGAGGAATTCATTATTCACTTCTTTTCAAAGAATCTACTCGATATGGATCCAAACATACAAAGACACAGAACAATCTTATGCAGAATTACTACAGTCTAGGTCCACTGAAGTTTTTTTTTTTTATTTTTATTGGTGAGTACATAAATTTTACATAAATTCCCCATATTACCTAAATTATAACAACCCCCACCCTTCCCCCCTCCTTATTGACTTCCAACAGCTTTCCAACCCTTAACCCATCTTATCGTTTAAATTATTTTTAACTATATTCTTCTAAATCTTATATATATTGTATCCCTTATTCTAAGCATGTTCAAATTCTTCTATATCTCAGATTCTCTAATATATCCATTCTACTCCTAACTGTTTAACCTATCTATTTTTAATACAATCTTCTTAATAATAGTATTAGCTTAGATTAATTAATAACTAAATTTCCCCATTAATGGTAAAGTTACTTCTCTCTCCCCTTTATAAAATCACAAATTAATAATTCTCAAACTGCCACAGTCCTCCTTTCACATCCCATTTTTTTTCTAAATATTGTTTCAGTTTCCCCCAGTCTGCAAAATATTCTCCTGGATCCAGATCTTTCAATTTTCTTGTCATTTTATCCATTTCTGCCATGTACAACAATTTGTAAATCCAATCTTCTATAGTTGGTATTTCTTGCACTTTCCATTTCTGCGCATACAAAAGTCTTGCTGCTGTAGTCATGTAAAATAGCAATGTTCTATACTGCATTGGAACATCTTCCATTCCCAAGTTCAGTAGCAGCAATTCTGGGTTCTTATTTATTTGGGTTTGCAAAACCTCATTAATTATTTCTATTATATCTCCCCAGTATTGCTTAGCTACCTCACAAGTCCACCACATATGATACAATGATCCTTCATGCTTTTTACATTTCCAGCATTTGTCTGACATATTTGCATTTCCAAGCGCAATCTTCTTAGGCGTTAAATACCACCTATACATCATTTTGTATACATTCTCTTTAATATTGGTACACATTGAAATCTTCAAAGTATTTTTCCACAAATGTTCCCATGATTCCATTGTTATTTCTTTATGAAAGTTTATTGCCCATTTCACCATCTGAACTTTGACTGTCTCGTCTTCCGTGTACCATTTTAAAAGTATTTTGTATATTTTCGAAATGTCTTTTTTACCTTCTTGTAAAATCACTTCTTCTAACTCCGAGTTTTTCAGTCTTATTCCTCCCTTTAAACAGTCCAAGTTGTAAAGATCCCTGATTTGCCTGTATTGAAACCATCCATAGTGAGTAGATAACTCTTCTTGTGTCTTTATTTTTAGTATTCTATGTTCCATTGACATTATCTCTTTATAAGTTAAACGTTGTTCATTATAGACAGCTCTCGGATCTATTACTTCATATGGTACCACCCATGAGGGGATGCCACTTTCCATGTAATTCTTATATTTCTTCCAGATTGTGAAAAGGCTTCTTCTAATATAGTGATGCAAAAACATAGAGTCCGCTTTAACTTTATCGTACCACAAGTAGGCATGCCATCCAAACAATTTTTTGTGTCCCTCCAAGGCCAGCAGTTTACGGTCTTTTAGCATTATCCAGTCTTTTAACCAAGCCAGACAAATTGCTTCGTAATATAATCTTATGTTTGGCAGTTGCAGTCCACCTCTTTCTTTCGAATCTTGTAATACTTTCATTTTCACCCGGGGTTTCCTGCCTGCCCAAACGAAGTCTGAAATTTTTCTTTGCCATTTGTCAAATTGTTTGAAGTCTCGGATAATTGGAATAGTTTGCAGAAAAAACATCACACGTGGTAACACATTCATCTTCACTGCTGCTATTCTTCCCAACCATGACAAATTTAATTTATTCCATTTTATCAAATCTCTTTCTATTTGTTGCCACAGTTTCTCATAATTATTTTTAAATAAATCTATGTTTTTCGCAGTCAGCTCAATTCCTAAATATTTCACTTTGTTAGTTACCTCGCAGTCTGTTATCACCATTAATTCTTGCTGTTTTTGCTTCGTCATATTCTTACACAATATTAGGTCCACTGAAGTTAATGGGCTTCGACAGGAATAACTCTGTCTAGGATAGCACTTTCAAGTTATCTGTATATCCTGATAAGCTATGAGCACATTTAATGTCAGGGTTTGAAAAAGTATATGATTGATTTCCAAACATTAAACACATAGTTTTATCAACACCATATGGTGCTTTATAGCAGGATATTAAATATTTCACGCTGCTGAAGACTGAGACGTAGAAAGATCAAAATGCATTATAAGAACAGCTGAGAAAGAATACTGACTGTTAGACAAGGTGGAATTAAGAAGGGCCAAGAACAAAAGATTTGGAGACAGGAAAAAAAGAAAATCCTCATGTCTCTGAGAGAACTGCAAGACAAGTAAGAGCAAGATTTAGTAGGAAATAAAATGATACAGAAGAGGATAAGTTAATCAAGATGAAAGATGAACAATTTGCTGACAAGTGCTTTGCAAACAGAAAGAGCTAAGGAGGATTTGGGTAGTGATAAAGGAGAAGAAAGAGGCTCATTTCCTTATCTGAAGTCAATGAGAGTGTTTCTATTGACTTCTCTAGACATTGGACTAGGTCCCAAGAGTGATTACAGGTGCATGTCAATTGCAGCAGCAGGGCTGCCAAGAAAGTAAGATAATAGAATCTTCTGTTGAAATTAAAACCAAGGAAGAATCTACATTTTCAGTTTTCCATACAGTTGAGTCCTCTGGTAGTTGGAAGGGCTGACTGTCACCAGAAGTGATTTATGGAAAGTTCAAAAATGCAAATGAAAAGAAAATGTTCTAGCAGCCAAGGAATAGCTGCTTTAAAGGATGTCTCCACCTTTGCAAAGTATCATAGAGTGTCTCTACACAAGACAAGAAGGATCAAATGAAAGATCTTACACTTGTTTTCTGATTGTTGATACATGTGCACTGCTAGGGAGACAGAGCACACTTGAATATAAGACCACACGGAAAGTAAGTCACTTGAGCGTCCCCGTGCAAGACGTCTTGTGTAGAGAGACTCACAGATGAAGGAATATAATAAAGATGTGAAAACAGTTGAGAAGAACTCAGAACTAAACAGAAGAATATGCAGAATGGTGCTAAAGAAGCCTTAAGGAGCAAATTTTTGGAAGCTTCAGCAAATGAGTTTTAAGGCACTTGGGGATATATGGGCATATTTTAATCTGAAGGATGAAAACAAATGAATAACCAAAATTTTACTGTGGTACTTCAGTTGGATTGACTTCTAAGCACAGTTCCTTAGGAATGTACTGCATAAGATATTGCAGACTTCTGGTGTTGCAAGATTTAATTTTAAATATGCCACATTTCACAAAGTAACTTTTTCAGGCCATAGTGTTGTTGTGTCTTTTTTTTATGCTAAAATCATTGACTACCCAAATAATCTGTCTGTAAAATTACAACTTCATGATGACTAGTGACTTGTAGATGATTGTTTTTAAACTGAAAGAATATTTTAACCCGCCTACAACTGGAAATCAAGATCAACATTCAAAGTCAAATGTCAGTCTACTTATCCTTCAGATGGCACAAGCAAGCAGAAAGGCAAGGCACCCATGCTCTAAGCGCACAAATTTAGCCAGATTATCCAAGAAATCAGTATTCGTAACCTTTCTATAGTCAATCAATAGTGCAAATATAGTGTCATAAGAACAAATTTGAAATTAGAATGAACGTTTTACAGTCATACAAAAGAAAAGGTTTACTGTCAAAGTTGCATGTTCATCATTTTCAGTCTACGTGGCTTTCCAGAATGCAATTTTTCTTTAGATGTCTTAAATCAATGAGTTTGCCATTACAACATTATGTAGTTCTTTTTTCCAGCTGATATAAGACTTGAAGCTGTAATGCCTACTGTAAAATTCTGCGTAAAGCCAAAATTAAAACCGAAGGATCTTGTGGATGTACATAATGACAATACTGTAATAATTCAAATACTGCTTTGATGACATGATTTGCAATAAACCTCGTCCTTAAGGGAAATCAAAAGGTAATCCAAAAGTCTACCATTCAACAGCTAGTAACAACTAAAATTGTGGGGGAACAATGCTCTCTCGAAGTATTGCTAAGCTCCCCCCCAAAGAAAAACGAGGAAAAGGCAAGGAAATAGCTTTATAGAAACAAAGAACAAAAAGACCTTCTGTTCTATGTATCTGTCCACCTGACCAAGCTACATTCACATTAAGGAACTCTCTGTAAAAATTTTCTTTCGTTTACATGAGTAAATAGTATATCCAAATGCCTTGGTTATCCCATGCTCTCTCCTACAGGGATAGGAACAATCAAGTTCCTGTACACAACTACAGAGCTTTTTTTCAGGGGGAATGCGGGGGAACGGAGCTCCGGAACCTCTTGAAAAGGTCACATGGCTGGTGGCCCCGCCTCCTGATCTCCAGACAGAGGGGAGTTTAGATTGCTGAGGGTAATCTAAACTCCCCTCTGTCTGGAGATCAGGAGGCGGGGCCACCAGCCATGTGACCATTTTCTCCTAGGGCAACCCACTGAGTTCTGCCACCTCTTTTCCCAGAAAAAAAGCCCTGCACAACTATATGGAGAATGGCTAGGGTACGCACATGGCACACATGCAAAAAGAAAAGTTATGGTACACATGCCAGACTGTAAGCACATGGAAGATTTCCATCATTCCTGATCCATTGCTCCTCTGTCTTCTATTAATACCACAGGATTAAAACAGCAATGAACAAACTTGTTATTCATATTACAACCAAACTAGTAAAACTTCTGAAGGTGTATCATTTATTCCAGAGGACTAGTGGATACAGATTTTTTTTTCTTCACAGGAACATCAGAAGACATGAATTTGGAATGTCATCCTCCTATTAAGTCTTCATTCATCCCAATGAAATAATTGGAAAAAACAACATTTAACAGGGAGACTTGGACACTCACCTTACATCCCTCACACGCACTGACACCATAGTGATATCCAGAGGATTTGTCCTGACAAACAAAACAGGGCTTGTAAACACGAGGGGGAGGAAGTGGGGAAGGCGGGCTGGGAACAAGTTCCTCAGAACTGGTGCTCTGAGTTTCAATTGCTACAAAGAAAAAGAGAGAAAGACTGTTTTAGTGCATTGATTTCACTATAGTCCATTGCTTAGAGCAGTTAAACAAGAGCTTCTTACACACTAGTACCAGCAACAGGATCTATAAAACAGCATCTTCAACACAATTGTAACTTCTTTTGACAGGTCTTGTCACTTTTACAATAGGTGATAACTTCTGAAATATTAAAGATATCTAAAAACTTCACTAGCAATGTGCTCCCACTTAAGGACTAATTCATGTGGGGAACACGTTTATCTTGCACTGTCCATAGGTCACACTTTGCACATCTGCTAGTTTTAACAAGATTGTGTTATAACGTATCATTACTGTTAATGGTCATTGTTCTTATCTTCTACACCTTTGAGCTTTGCACAGAACTATTGAGGTCCGTATACTATGCACTTTACTCCCTTTTGACCCGACTGTTTAAATTTTTGCACTGTGGTTCAATAAACCTACTCAACCATTCTGGTCATCTTTGGAGGCACTGAATGGGGTGTCCTCACCAGCTGAAGCTAGGCAGATAGCAACCCCCAAAAGGGCCTTCTCTGTCATGATGATGAAACTTTGGAACTCCCTCTCCAGGGAGATTTGTCTTTCTCCTTCTATCACTGTCTTCCACGAGTATATGAAAAATTATGTCTTTATACTTCAGTTAATCTCTAAGGTGACAGAAAAGCCTCTTTTTTTTAAATCAGAAAATCTGTAGCTCAGGGTATTTTAAGGCATTGTTCTCTGAACTTCATATATTTCTACATAGCTGTGACCTTAGTCCTAGTCTACACAAATAGCAAATCATATGATAAAGCTACTGTTTGATTGTAGCACTTCAAAAAGCTGGTGTGAGGCTGAAATTGAATGAATGTTTCATACCATGTACTTCCATATAAGTAGAAAATTAAGGGAAGGATAGGATATAGGAGTTAGTGCCCTGTCCACGACTCTGCAGGTTTTGAGTGTGTATTTAGAAACGGAAGACAGGATTGGGATTCTGTTGATATACTGTCCACCCTGATGCCCAACTGTCTCCCTATCTGAGCTTGTGTAGGTGGTTTCAGAGGTGGTCTTTTGGCCTCCTACGCTGGTTGTGTTTGTGGACTTCAGTATCCATGTTGAGGCTGCATTGTTAAAAGAGGTTCAGGATTTCACTCTCTCCATTACAACCATAGTCCTGTCTAAGGTAGTAATAGGCCCACACACTGTTCAGATCACATTCTTGGGCTGTTTTCATAAATCTTTAAAATAGACGATATGGAAGGCTGACAGCTTTCTCATGTGATTTTTGACACCATCCGTTTACAAAATGGAGGCAGGCATTGATAATGGCGCTTTCGTGACATTTTGTAAACAGATGGTGTCAAAAATCGAGCGAGGAAGCCAACAGTCTTCCCGTGAGTATCATGCTATTTAAAGACATATGAAAACGGGCCTTGATCTGGTGTTTTGCTCTGGGCAGGAAGAAAAAGATATGAGTCTGGGGGAGGACTGAAGACAATCCCCTTGTCATGGACAGATAAATATTTGTTGGGGTTTAGACTTACAGAGATACCAAGATGTTGCAGGGGTGGGGGACTCAATTAAGATGATCCATCCCCATAGCCTGATGGATCTGATTGGTTTTCACATGGCATTAGAGAATTTTCTTGCTGACATGGTCAGCACTCCTGCTGATGTCCTGATTAGAGATGGGCACAAACAGAAAAAAACCCCAAACATGATGTTCGTTGTTCGTTGCCATCCACGAACAGGGACTCACGAACAACCATGAACATGGCCCTGTTCACAAACATGTTCGTGGTTGGCTGTTCACGGGGGCCAGCAGGCTCTCCTCCAGCCATCATCCAAGTCTGGTCAAGATCCCTGCTGCACCACTCCCAGAAACCTGACCTGAGCAGGAACCAGGAAAGGTACCAATAATAAATAATAGCTTGGCCCAGAGCCTGGCAGCAGCCCTGGAACTTGAATCCCTATCCCACCACACACAAAGAAAATTCAAGCTCCAATGCACTCTCTCTATCAAAATGCCAACAGCCACAGTCTCTCCCTCTCCACTGTCTGTAAACTAAGCCAGAGCTGGGAGCTCCCCTCCCCCCTGCTCTTTGCTCCCTTGTAAGAAATTTGGAGCTCCACACTTGAAAGGAAGACCTGCCTACCAAGCTAAATTGGGCTTAGATTGGGGTTTCCAGGGCAACAGCAGGAGTTCAGACAGAGTTCAGACAATCCCTGCCTAAGTTGCCAAGGGAATTGATTGCAGGTGCCAGACTGTCTGGCTTGACGAACAGCAATGAACGAGGTTTGCAATGACCACCTGTTCATTTAGAATGGGGCCTCACGTACAGCTTGTTCGTGAACAGCAGATTGGGCTGTCCGTGGCTTTTTTTTTTGTTTGTATTGCTGTTCGTGCCCATCTCTAGTCCTGATTGACCTCTGAAATGAGGAAATGGCCCAGGTAATTGACACAATCTCACGCATCCTCTCTCAGGTCTAAGAGTCCAGACAGGCCCTTGGTTTACTGAACAGCTAAATCCACCAAGGCACAGACAAAAGCTCATTTAAAGACTACTCCATGGTGGTGATGGTGGTAAAGAAATAATATTTCTCTGCCATCATTGCATCCACACAGTGTAGACCTGTGGAATTCTTCTAGGTGTTCAGGGGCCTATTGCTTTCTGGCCTTAGAAGGAGGTAGACTGCTCTGTAGCTCACTGAATTCATTTTGCTAAGCACTAGATTTCTTACATTCATTTCAACTTGGACTCTATTAGCAGTGACAGGATCAGATGGTCCCAGGATGCTGATTTATCCAGCTGTAGACAATACCTTTCAGCTTGAATGTGGACAGGATTCTTGGAGGTTTGAGACTAAACACCTACTTGTACAACTCTTGCCCCGCCTGGCTATTTAAATCTGCTGGGGGGAGGGGTTGGTGAACTGGGTCCAGTAGACAATAAATGTGCCCCCCTCCCCAAGAGAGGGGATGGTCACCCCTACCTTGAAGTGGGTAATGGTGCATCCCCTCCTAAAAAAACCTCCTTTGGCACAGCAGAGTTGAGTAACTAGTACTACTGTCTAGTCTCAAATGTATCATTCTTGACCAAGGTGATTGAATGAGTACTGCTGGGCAACTTCAGGGATTCCTGAATGAAGCAAATTGTTTGGATCCGTTCCAATGTAGTTTCAAGCCTGGTTATGGGACTGAAATGGCCTTAGTTGTCCTGGTGGATCACATATGCTGAGATGGAAAGAGGGTGTGAAACCCTATTAATTCTCTTGAACTTCTTGGCAGCTTTTGATACCGTTGATCATGGTAGTTTTCTGGATGACCTTTTGGAGTTGGAACTGGGAGCACTGTTCTGCAGTAGTTCCAGTCCTACCTCAAAGATAGGTAGGAGTGTGGTGCTGAGAGACTGCTGTTCTACCCATTGGCCTCTGGGGTTCTGAAAAGTTTCATCTTGTCACCCATGTTTTTCAACATCTATGTAAAGTTGCTGGAAGATACCATTTAGAGATTTCAGCTGAGTTATCCTCATATGCAGATGACACTCAGCTCTATCTTACACTTCCAGTAGATCCCAGGGAGGCTGTGGAAACTGTGAAAAGGTGCTGGGAGACAGTTTTTGAATAAAGAAGGGATAACAAATTTAAACTTACTACCAAAAAAATGGTTCATAGCTTCAGGGTGCTCCTGGACCTGGGTCCCTAGCTAGATAAACAAGTGGCAGCAGTGGTCAGGGGAGCCTTTCACCAGCTTTGGACTTTCTGAAGGCAGGGGAGCTGTTGCTACTATGGTGCATGCCCTGGTAACATATAGATTAGATTACTGCATTGCACTCTATATGGGGCTGCCCTTGAAGACTGTATGGAAGCTAGAGTCAGTATGGAATGCTGTAGCCAGAATGTTGACTGGAATTGGTCATATGGACCATATAATCCCCTTTTTGGTCTATCAGCACTGGCTCCCACTTTTTTTTCCTGGGGGCAATTCAAGGAGTTGCTATTGACCTTTAAAGCCCTATACGGTTTGAAACCATCATATTTTAAGGGACACTTTTTCCTATGTGAACCTACTTGTCCACTCTGGTCACCTTCAGAGGCCCTGTTTCAGGTGTCCCTGCCATCCAAGGCTAGACAGGTGGCAACCTGAGAAAGGGCCTTCTCAGTCATGGCACCAAAACTCTGGAAATCTCTCAACAGGTAGATTTGTTTGTCTCCTTTTATTGTTGTCTTCCACCAGCAGGTGAAGACTGTTTTGTTCTGTTTGGCATACTCTCAACTCTTACTGGACTCCTCCCTGGTTTTGGTATTATGTATGTTCATATATTTTTATTGAATTATTGTATATCTATTCTACTTTAAATGTTTTTAATGTTGCAATGTTTTAATGTTTGATGTTTACTGCCTTAGAGAACCTATTTGGGTGGAAAAGTGGCAACTAAATATTTTAAATAAAGAATTAAAATTCAACCATGACATTCTGGCTAAGGTTTGGAAGGTACATGGTGCATAAACCACGCTGAAGATAAAGTCCAGATAGGATCACTGCCAGGATGGAGGACCTCCTGGGAACCCATATATGCCACCTTGAGTTCCACACAGAAAATGCCGAATATAAATTTAAATAAATAATGAATGCATCTGTGCTTATCATATGATCTGCTTTCTATAGACCAGATCTTAGTTACTAGGGAAAACCGAGAAAAATCTCAACCAATAATATGTTTTCTCATGTATGAATTAATCCATCCCAATCCAACAACATACTTCAGAAAATCACTAGTAGTCCTTAAGATGGGGAAATAGAAAAGAGTCCAGTAGCACCTTTAAGACTAACCAACTTTACTGTAGCATAAGCTTTCGAGAATCACAGTTCTCTTCATCAGATGCATGAGGAGGAACTTAAGATGGGGAACTCCAGCATCTACACCAGGCGACTGTCATACAACATGATACCATTATGGCAGCAATACTGTATTAGTATTCCATATATTGTTCAGAAAAAGTTTTATCATATGATTTGCTGTTTGCATTGATTTGTGTAATCCACTGAGAGTCTCATCAAGAAAGGCTGATTATAAATAAAGTGAATAGATATATAAATAGTATAGGCTAGGGCCTTGTATACCTGAATGTCAGGGGAAAAGTAAGAAAAATCTCAACCAATAATTTAAGGTGTTTTCAGAATGTATCCATTAATCCACCCGAACCCAACAGCACAAAGCAGAAAACCATTAGTCTTTATGATGGGGATCACCGGCATTTACAGAAGAGCACTGTCACATAACATGATAAAACTCTGGTGGCAAAATATTAATGATATTCAGAAAGATTACAAAGGTAGACATATGTAGAATTTAGGTGTCTATAGTCCATTGTTCCTTTCAATGAACTGTATGCATGTTTTCTTGTTTTGTTGTGTTTTGGCTGTTTTCACACTTGACATTTCAAAGATTCATTTGAGCCTCTTGAGGAATATTTTGCCAAGTGAGAATGACCTTAATGTGGTAGATAAATTGAATGTACCGTGTACTTTACATTTTCATTAGAGATGGGTCTAAGCATAAAGGGATATAAAACTTGTGTGAACCAACATCCGTTTACCCAAAGATTCAGAGAAATGGCAAAGCATCTGAATCAAGGAAAAACAGCTCAAAATCTCCAGACACAGAAGATAGCCTGGGGCGGGGGGGGGGGGGAGTTCTTTTTAGAAAAAAAATACCAATTTGTATTTACAGCATCTGAAACTTTCTTATGTGTTTCTTATATTTGCACTGATTCATGTTTCATCGTTAAGGGCTGTTTGTCAGAATTATCTGATTGAGTCCCAGGAAGGTCTTGAGTATTTCTCATAGAGCTGGATAAATTGTAATGTCCTTTCCCTGGTTATAATTGATTTCAGAAGACAGCAGATAAGACTCAATGCTAAGACACCTTGGGGCAGTTTGGACAAATATTTTGCAGAAGGGAAGCTGTCCTCTTAGACCACACTGTGTTTGTGACAAACGTTTAATGAATACACTGCCACAATGCACGTGACTTTGGAACCCCCACTGTGTGCAAACTGATGAATTATTCATATCGATTGCTGTGAGCATGGCACAATCTGGCAAAAAATAACTGGCAAAGTGGTTGTGTCATCTAACCCTAACAGGAAATGACTAACAGGACAATCCCAAGAAGGCCTACTCAGAATCCTACCCAGGACTATTCAAGTCACTCCCAGGAAAGTGTTCACAACGGCAGCAGGACTTCTCATATTCCATTTTTACTAAAATGCCCACCTTCACCAGCATATCAGTTCTTCAAACTTACTGAAAAATTGAAAGTGGCTTTTGATGCAATGTTAGATATTGTTGCTGAAAGAAAAACAAATAGGGAAGTACCACTGTGCGTACACTTGCATGCATCTTTAGATCCTCACTATGAAGCAAAGCATTCCATGAGATTAATAGCATCAACCATTCATCTTTTCTTACTCTTTTCATACAAGATGCAAAATTATTAAGGGTGCAAGTTTTAAAGTGTATTCTAAGCAGAGCCTTTCTAAGTCCACAGAAAGGAATCAGTTTAGAAGAGTTTAACGCTGTTTCTGACTGCATTGTAAATTGGGCAAACTTTAGTTGACAGACAAAGTGCAAACTTTTGAGGCTCGCAGAACTCTTATCACCACACGCATCAAACATCCAATTCAAAGTTAACATGTTCAAGCCCGGCTTTGCAAAACTCATTAAAATACTTTTTCTAATGAAAGCAAACTACAAGTACTACATTCTCAATAGTAATTTTGCTGCCATTTAGGATAGGCACAGAGTGCTCTGGAAATTGATTGGTGCACAGTCTTCCTGCTTAAATCAATAATCTATTAGTCTCTTTAAATTAAAATTAGACCCATCAAAGGCCCTTGAGAGGCCTCAAACAAAATCTCATCTCCTTATTTCACACTAGTGCATATTTGTGCATATTTATCCTGCCCTGCACTGATTGCAGGGCAGGATAAAATTTTAGTTTTAAAACTACGTGATATCAACAGTCAGTCAAATCTTGAATAGGTCAAGATGCTCCATCAAAAAGCATTTTTGAGACTTCCTGGGGAGAGGTTGGTGAGTCAGAAACAAGGTCATTCAACAAAATAGTTTCACTCTTCTACATTATTTATGATTCAGTTCAAAATAAAGACCAATGTTATCCAGTGGTGGTGGTCCAACTGTTGGCCACTGCACGCAACAAAATTCAGGCTAACTGACCAATACTTTTCTAGGTGAAGAAGAAATTATTGAAATCCACTATGTTCAGAGCTGCAAAAATCTGAATGAGCAAATGAAGATGCTAAAAAAGGCTACAACAGAGCATCCCTGCAAAACATTTGTCAAGGAAGGGGGAATGTATATTAAAGCTCTAAAACGATAAGCCGCATACTGGTGGCGTCTACAACAGAGGAATAAATAGTTGCTGAATTGTAACATAGTACTTTTAGGCTGGTCATTGTGGCTGCCAAAAGAAGTCTAAAGCACTTTTCTGAACAATTACAGAACCAGGGAGACCCGCAACGTTTTTTGTTCTGCAACAGATTTCTTATCTACAAACAAATGTTGTTTTACAACCTGGCACCCAAATCAATGCTGGAATGACATGCACGTGTGATACACAAAAAAGCAACCCCTATCAGCCGAACTAGAGTTGCCAGGTCTCCTTACCCTCCTGGTGGGAGGGGGGACCTGAGCACTCATCTTCTGGATCTCCTCATGCATTTGGGGCTCAAAGCGGCCCAGCATGAAATGCAGGAGCACTCTTGGGGCCTGCGCGATGACATCGCCTGGGAAGCCTGTTCCTCTACCTTTTCCCCTGCTGGCCGGGTAAGTGGTGGTCGAGGGAGGAGGCTGGGAGTGGGGGATTCCCTACTGGGGGATTGGCAACCTCCAGTAGAGCCCCTAGGATTTTCAAAACGACACATATACAGATGCAAAAACACAAAAGGGGCAATTATATAAATACTCCATAGAATACAGCCATTATTAAGACTGAGACAAAACCAGCACTTTGAACGGTAACCAGAAACCAATTTGAAAACAGTAAAGATCTTTAAATACTGAGGAGGTATGTTTCCAATGGCCGGTCTCAATTAACAATTTGACTACCATATGCTGAAGTAGGTGACATTTGGAACAGTGCAAATTTAGAAATGCCCCACACAGAACATATCAAAGAACGTAAATCTAATTCTGATACAGTGAGTTGGAGGTTAGGCGAGATGAAGTCCATCTTGCACCAGAATCTATGGAAGCTGTGGACATTCAAGTAAACACAAGAATCTGAACATAGAGATGGCAATTATTCTGAGAATTTTTCGTCTATCTGCTCCCAATTTTCAAAGGGAATTAGGGGATGTGGAATATGTTAGCCCTGGAGAAGGACCAAGGTGTTCAGTTTTCCTATCATACCTCAATCACAGATTTGGCACCCTTGGCTGGTCATTTCCTCTCGTATCATTAAAATGGAAATAATAACCTATATTATCAACTTCACAAAGTTGATGGGAACAAATGAGGAGTGTGAACCATTTTGTATAGGGAGAACATTCAATGTATCTAAAACAATGATTATGGATCATTCTATTTATGTCAATGCAATATACTGACCCACGCCTATTATTTATTCTATATGTTTAAGCACATAATTAGATTTCATAAAAAGCAAGACATGGTAAAATTCAGTAGCAATTTGTGACACAGCATACTTAGCCACATGCAAGGCAGATATCTGGCACGTATCTTAGCCACATGAAAGGCAGATATCTGGCACAATGCTGCATGCAACCTCCTCTTCAGAACAGTATTTTAACTGGTGGACCACCCTTCCAAAACCCAGTTCCCATTAACTTCATTAAATATGAAGCCTTCTACAATGCTTCTAAAACAATGTAAGCTGCACTGTAGGAAGAATATATATGAAGTTAAAGGAAATAAATAATGCACCATTTTTACACCATTTACATGCAATGCTACATAGCAGACAAAAATTTTAACAAAATATGTCTAACAAATGTCATTAATATGGCTGGGAATATGGTTTAGATGGCTGGAAAAAGGACATTTGCAATTTTATCCCCATTGTAAAGAATCATAAAATTAAATCAACGTTGTGAGAAAAATTTGGTAACTCCCAAATCGAATTCATAGTAAAATTTTATGAAACCATGACCCCAGAGAAGAGTAAGCAGCTTAACAAAAATTAGCTTTGTATACAAACAAAGTAATTACTACTGTGTGAACAAAGCAGGAAGAAGAAACGGGTTCTAGTTTTGTTTATGTGCATGGACATGTGGCAGAAGGATAGGCACCCAGAAAACATGCTGCTAAAGAAGTCCCATAATACTAGGAATAGATTGCCTCAAAATGAGTAAATAAAAGTTTATGTTTCTGCTACAGTCTTGATTCACTACAAGCCACAACAGAGCTGCTTAAGCATTTGTTATGTAACAGCTTAAGACACAATTCTTCAGCTTTGATTATTTTCTTATAAAGTTTAGCTAAAGCAGTAGATAAGATCTTTAAGGAAGTGAAGTGTGTTTTTTCAAAAGATAATTTACTTTTAGTTAAACCATGTTGACAGATAGAAGGATTTTATGTTGTGGCTGATTAGAAACAGGGCAAGCATTTATGAAATCTCTTTCATTTTACTACAAAAGTGGAGTATTAAAAACCCTGGGTTTTTAATGCATTTCTCTTTAGACAACTGAGCCTTAAAAGAATAAGAAGTTGTAAAGCAAATGGCATTTCCTGGATAGCCCCAAGGGAAGTTGGAAGGCTGAGCTCCGAGTCCCTGGTGGGAAGGAGCAATTTGAGCTAATTAGGGTGAATAGCAAAGTGTTGTAACTGGTCAAAACATTCTGTTAGCCCTCATTTTTATTGGCACCAAAAAGAGCCTGTCTGGATGTTTGTGTGTGAGCGTACACACGCACACATGCACAAATTTGCTGCTGAAGTGCAAAACGAACAGCTCACATACATTAGACAGAAAGTCAAAGGAAACGCCAAAGTTCACCCAGAGTACAAGTAATTAGAACCAGATTCTTTGCCGCTTGTATGTGTGCTTCATTGTAGAAGTTATTTATAATTCCCCCCCAAACCCCAATATCATTTAATTTTCATGTCTAGTCGGGAACAGAAAAAAAAATCTGCTTTTAATAATCTTCCAGAGAAAGACGAAATGAGAAAAACCTTGTTATTTTTTTTTTCATTTTAATTCACATTTTATTTTTTTCATGTGCCATTTCAAATTATTCCATAAGAGTTAGATCTCAAACAATTTTATTTCTCAGGGTTATTTCTTCAAATGCTATCGATTTTGACATTTTGCAAAATGTTGTGCTGCGGCTGTGATGGTGGAAAGGTAGACAAAAAGTGGGGGAGGGGTGGAATGGCAGAGCAGAAGAGACAGAAAACATGATCATGGGAGAATGCCAGCCTTGACTTGGTAACCCAGCCATGACCCTGAAGTGCGTGTGTGCTTGACCCGGTCATATAAGGCTCTGGTGGAGTCCTGTTGCCAGGTTATGACTCCCTGCTGTTCTTGCCGCACATCTACAACAGGTGCGGATCAGACCACAGAAGGGAGAAAACAAAAGGACAGGATAGGTAAAGGCTTTGATTTCTCTTTTGAAACCATTTTTCCTTTGGCTAGAGCATCAGCAAAAATACCCAAACTAACATTCTCAGAAACTATACTTCCACCACAGTTGCAGGCATCTTTTGACAAAAATAGAAAGCATATCTGCAAGCATGGTAAGAAATATGCAGGGCTGACACAAGACATCTTGCTGGATTCAGTAGGAGCATTAAACGGCACTGGGAATCCATGTAAATGATGCTGGGGCACAATTCTTGGGAGAGTATCAGTGAAAGTAATCTTATTTTCTGGATGCAACTTCTAATTTTATCCCAGTGTGGTGTAGTGGTTAGACTATCAGACTAGAATCTGGAAGACCCACGTTCGAATCCATACTCTGCCATGGGAATTTGCTGGGTGACCTTAAGCCAGCTTATTGTTGTGAGGATAAAACAAAAGGGATAAAACAAAAGAGAACACTTTCCCCCACTCTGGTTAAGATGTTTGAGAGCCAAGCACCAAAATATACACCATGTTCATTAAGCTCAAACAATTTCTTGAAAGGGCGTACATCATATCCCTACGTTAACTCACCCCTTTCTGAAGGAACTTCATGCTTTTTCAGCAATTACACTCTTTATCTTTAACATTATTTTATGTAACATATCTGAATCCATGGTTATAATTTTCTGAATATTGATTTTATTTAAGCGGCAGTTCAGTTTCTTAAAACAGATTGAGCTTTAAAAAGGGATCAGAATCCTCTAATAACTATCTAGTGTAATTATATGGTGGGCAAAAAGCCAAAAAAAAAAATCCACTCACAACTTTTCTACTATAGTGCCAAATTCTACTGCAATTATATAAGAAGCCCCATAAGATTAAATACTTCCGTTGATTTGTTTTTGGCAAAGTTCTTTTTATTTAGGCTAGAGTTACCAACCTCCATGCCAGGGTAGGAATTCTCCTGGAATTACAAATTATCTCTGTACTACAGAGATCAGTTCCACTAGAGAAAATGACAGCTTCCGAGTGCAGATTCTAGGGCATCACATCCCTGCTGAGCCTCTTCTTCTCCCAAACTCTGCCCTCCCCAGGCAGTGCTCCGAAATCTCCAGAACTGGCAACACTAACTGGATGTCCTAAAATGTCACTTCCAAAACAATCTAGAGATTTCATACATAAAAGAACATCTATTTCTTATGCATAAAGCCAATAAAACAATGAATGGTTTTGTTTGCTGAGAATGAAGACTGTGAACATCTAGGATTCTCCCACATTGTCATTGGATTCAGGAACTATAGAGATGAGGTTATTTTGGTAGAGACTGCTACAAGTACCAACCACACAGCTTCTTGTTTCTAGGGTCAGTTTCACAAGTAGACATGGGCACGAACGGGAAAAAAAAAAAACAGGCTGTTCGGTGTTTGTTCCCGACGACAAACATGAACAGCTGACCAGACTCAAACATGTTCCGTTAGCGAACATGTTCGGTGTTCGTCGGCGACAGAGCGGCCCCCCTTAACACTTAGAGAGCCCATATTCACAGGGAATGTGCAGCAGGCTCTTCTCCAGCCACCACCCAAGTTTGGTCAAGATTGCAGTATGGCTCTCAGGGTTATACGTTCCCGGAGGGAGGGGGTAGAGCCCTAGCCCAACACTCCCAGAGACCTGACCAGATCAGGCAGTAATAATCAGGGTGAACCCTCAGCTGAGGTGCCCACTGAGATTGGCCCCAGGGCCTGGCAGCAGCCCTTGAACCAGAGGGGATAGCTCCATATCCCACCCACCACACACAAAAAAAAGCCCGGCTCCAATGCACTCCCCCCCTCTCTCTCCCAAAACGCTATTAAGAGCTCTGTCCCACTCCACTGCTTGCTGAAAGTGAAACCAGAACTGGGAGCACAGTGCCCTTTTATCAGCTGAAGACTGATTGAGAAATGCAGGAGGACTGTGGTTGGCAGTCAGAACTGCCTAACAGGGTTTGCAGGGATGAGATTGGAGTTCCCATGGCCACAGAACACCCCCCTCCTCCCTCCCTCCCTCCCCCCTGGTGTCTGCTCCCACGTTACCAATTGTAACCGATTTGCAGCTCCATGCTTGGAAGGAAGACCTGCCCATCAAGCTAAGTTTGGCTTTGATTGGGGTGTCCAGGGAGACTGAGGGAGTGCAGACAGAGTTCAGGCACCCCACCCCCCTCCGTTCCAAGGGCCATCTCCACCAACAGAAATACATCTAGTACTCGGAACCACCTATCTCTGATATCAGAGGAGAAGATGATACTCATTGTAGGACTTTTCAAGCTGTCATCCTCAAGTTGTGAATTGTCTGCCTCCAGTAATACTGTTGTCTGCGTTTCATTTGGCCGTCCAAGATCTTTTACAAACTTGAAACCAGTTGAGATTTTTGTCTACACAAGACCTTTGTTGTCTATAGAAGCCTTTAATGCTGGCTTTATCGTGTGTTGCTGCTTTTAAAATTATTGTCTTACATTGGAGCTGTAACTGGTTTTGTACTTGATTTTATGTCTCTTCCTGATTTTAATACTGTTTTTAACATCTTGATTTTATTGTGTTGTAAGGGTTGTTGTTATTTCTTCCTATAAGCTCCAGTGCTAGAACTAGAAAGGAAAGACTACATGATCTGCAGCCTTTCATGTTCCATCCCATCTCTTCAAATTCCAAATAACATACCTAGGATGGGTCAGATGTTAGGACTTATATTTCACTCATGTAGAGAAGTACCACAACCTGCAATGATAAAGCTTTATTAAACCATCAGTCAGTGCTGCCTTGTCTCCACTTGCTTTGGTTCCCTTTGTGCCTCTTTAACGGCAACATTATCTAATATACTCAAAGCCAGAATTTCAGGTAGGGATTTTGGCCATGTTATAAGACCTGGTAGACCCAAATACAACTACGTACTGAAACCTTGTGCTTTCTCTACAATACTCTCCACAACATGTTTATGATAATAATAAATTCATGTTAAAGAACTATGCATCCCTGAATGGTTTATATGTGATTTTAATATTTAAATGTGGGTGGAGGGGAGCCACCAATATTAAGTACAAAACCAGAATAAATTCTTAAAATTCTGCACCGTACATAGGCACACAGCACCAAAGCTTGTTTGGTTTAGAACACGAATGTGCCTGTAGGATAACAGCACTGCAAGGCTTGGAGAATATAAAGAGAATATAAAGAATCCAACCACCTGGTTGGATTAAGAGTCCAATCATCTGGAATGAGGTAAAATTCTCTACTTCAATGGCTTTATCTATTTTGTCCATATTATAGCTTATCAAAAGATAACAAGAGAGATAAAGATACATTTTGTCTGAACAGCTTATTGCTCTGGCTATCAGTCGCTTTTATAAGATACAATCCCGTAGTTATTACTTCTTCTGTCATCTTTGGACTGGATCTGGGAAGTGGCACAGAAGGCTCCATTTTGCCCTCCGGTTAATAGAACTGGCAAGATTTCCAAAATTTCCTCCTCCACCTCACAGTGCTATGTACAGTTGCTCCAGACTAAACCCAATGAAATCAATATGTTAGACTGTAGTAATTCTGCAAAAGGTCTCTGTGGCTATGATTCAGTGGTATTTGTATGTAGACCATCCGAGGTCCAATCTCCAGCATTTTCAGTTAAAAGAATCAGGTAGTAGATAAAATGGGGGGGAAAACCCAACTCTTCTTGAGAGCACAGAGAACCACAGCTGGTCAGTGTAGACTGCTGACCTTGGTAGACTAATGGCCTGACTCAGTATAAGGCAGCTTCATGTGTTCAAGCTGGACATTACATCTATGGAGGACAAATATAACCTGCTTTGTTTCCAAAACAATTAAAGTACAATTTTACAACAGCTTACAACATCAATTTTACAGCTTACAACATCAGATGTTTTAAAAGAGGCGGCTTCTTGCTTGAATTTTTTTTTATTTCATACTCCACAACAACTTCCAACTTTAAAAATATATTGTGAGTACTATACTCTCTGTTTTCTATTTAATCCTGCACCACTTGCTGCATGCCAGCTCCTCTTCCCTAATGCTGTTTCCAGTAGAAATGGCCATATTCCAATTGCTATGCTGTAACATGAGCCAGTGGAATCATGTATCAACAGCCACTAGAGCTAATGCGAATATTGACCCTCAACCTGTGATACGAGTCTATCTTTTTGTAACATTGGCATGTATTGTTCTAGTTGAGTCAGAAAAGAAAGATAAATGCCTTACCAACATGCTGATGTGCTAAAGGAGTTCACTCCACGGTATGATAGTAATAACTGTAGATGCAAATTCATCAAAATCTTGCCATTTGTTTACCTTCAGAATTTTTAATGGCACATGCATTTTTAAGCAGATGCACTTCAGTTTGCTGCCTAACTGTAAATAACTTTATATTTGGAAGTCTCCAAACACTCCTGTTTGTAGGGATACATTAAATATTCTCTAGTTTGGGTAGCTGCTTTGAAAACAACACATTCAATGCAACCAAGTAACCTTCAAAATTACCCAATATACTGAACAAGCATATGTGTTCTTTCAGTGCTGTTCTGCACCACTTCAGTTCCTTTCAGGGTGGTGCCCTCACTGCTCTCAGCATCATTTAACCATTGCTGTCTTTGAATTCAGTTGGCTGTAAGTAGGTCAGCTATACTAGTCAAATGAGTACCTATTATTGCCCAAATATTTTTATACATTCCAGATAATCAAGAATGACCTTTTTGTAAGTGCATCATGGGTCCCTTGTTCTCTACATTTCTAGTAGTTTAGGGTTACACCTCAATACATGCCTCATTCATGGCTCATTTGGCAAGAGACCTTCTGACCTGTTCCCCAGTAAAGCTGCCTGTTAAGCCTGGCAACCAGCAGGAAGGTTGGGGGCAGGGACATGGGAGGGGTAAATGACATCAGTAATTTTGCTGACAACCCTAATGAGTAGCTCTAGGAATTGCTGGAAACTCTATGATAAAACTCCATGTGGTTTTACCATAGAGTTTCCAGAAATTTCTAGAGCTACCCATTATCACTTTTGGGTTGTAACCAGGAGTGATGTATTGATGCAGAGGCTTTCAACATCTTTATTTATGTTTTTCTGGGCAACAGATAAAATTGGCAAGAGACCTCCCACAGCCATAGAGGGAGGTCTAACAAGCTTACTGTCTCAGCTTTGCCTTATGTATTACAACAGTGGAATGAATTGGAAGAGTGACACTCAACTTAAGGAAATATGACATACCAACCAATTATCAGAGTAGCATAGGTCTAGGATGCTAGCTAGCCAGATGTTTAGTAGCCTAGTCAGAATGTAATTCTATTGGCTACAAACTCAAACTCATAAATTTACTGTTTATTTAAAACAAACTGTGAATTTAAAATACTGTTATTTAAAATACTTAAATCCTGCCTTTCCAATAGTTTCAGGACAATTAATAACAAAAACTAAATCTGAAATTGTATTTAAACTCATTAGAAGAATTCACTAAATTGCCTCACAAAAATTAAACCATACTGCCTGCAATCACAACAGTAACAGAAATCCAGATTTTTTAAAAAAAAAATCAGTTCTTTAAAGTCCTCGTTCTCAAGAAACGACTTCCTAGAACAAAACAGAGTCAGGCAAACTATTTCACAAAAGGGATGCAGCCACTGAGAAAGCCAAATGAACTACCCGAGATGAGGAAATGGTTGAAATGGTTGATGAGCAGACTTGAGTGTGCCCATGGGTTAATACAAAGAAAGGCAGTCCTTAAAGATATGTGGACCCCACATCAAAAAGAGTTTTAAAGAAAGATAAAGATGGCCCTAAATTTAAGTCATCAGCAAACTGGAAGCCAAGGAAATTGCTTCTTCATTAGTGCTATTTAATCATATCAACTTGTCCCAGTCAGCAGACTAGGGGCCTTTTTGAACCCGCTGAATATCTCAAGTGGTCTTCCAAGGGCAGACCAGTGTACAAGGGGAGACAAACACAAATCAATATAAAAGCCATTAAAATAACACTTTGTGCAGCATATTCAGTTCTGATATTCGTTGTTAATGTTAGTATGTCTACTAAATATGAGCTGATAAATGAAGTTCTTGTTTTGATTTCACAAATGTATTCCAGATTCTTACCTCTGGCAACAGAACATGCATACCTGGCATTTACTGAAAATGCTTAAGAGGAAAAGAGACTGAAACATTCAGATTTTTGAATTCATCCTTTCCTCCCCTACCAAGGCCTCCTATAGGCAAGAAGTCCTGTCCAAGAAGCTCTCCTGGGATTGTTGCTGAACTGCTGCACTATCCCCATTCCCTCTCTCACTTTTAGGGGGAGAAGAAAAACACAGTCCTGAGGGCAGAGCCTCTTGCTCTATGTGTACAGACTTTGCTCTGAGATTTTAGGTGGACCGATGCCTGGTCTATACATGTAATAATAATGACTGCTCATATACTCCACTCTTCTGGACAGATACGTGGCCCACTCATAAGGGTGAACAAAGTCAGGGTATTATTATCCCTACAATACAGCTGGGGAGCTAAGGACCAAGGCCACCTACTGAGCTCATGGGCAGTAGTAAGATTCAAACCAGCAGGGTGCTGATTTGCAGATCAACCACTTAACTACTATATAGTAGAATGCGGTATTAATAAAGTGGCAGGACGCAGAGATGGTAGAGTGGACTGTACCATATTGCAGGAGAGCCATCTTGATCCTAGAGTACAGGAGGGTTATAAATATTTTAATTTTAAAAAATTAATAAGGGAAAGGAATTAAGATTTCCACAAGTCCTCTACATCGGGATCCCCTGAGCCCATGGTCATCATCGGAATTCAGATACAGGCTGATGGGTGCAACCACAAAATAGCGGCCACAAAAAAAATATCATGGAGTGAGTTTATGCATAGTAACTTTCAACAGTAACTCTTCAACATTTCAGACAGAAGCTATGTTTAACAGGATACCTTTTAAAAATGAACATACTATTTTAAAATATTTTCTTGCACCCACACATAGGGTTCCCACGTTCCTATACCCTCCCAGTGAGAGGGGGAGGATTGTGACTTACCCAGGGTAGTCACCATGTGTGCTCCCAGTGAGGCACGATGATGTCGCTTCAGGGAAGTGATGCCATCACACCGGCTATGGGCATGCTCTCGCACTTTACGTAGGGACAATTCTGGCCTGTTTGAGGCCAAAATTGGCCCCAGCAAAGAGCGTGCCTGCAGCAGGCGTGACGATGTTACTTCAGGAAGTGACGCTATTGGACTGTGCTGGAAGTGCACCTGGTGTGCGCTTTCCCATCACTGGGGAAAGCCACCTATCCAATCACCAGTGATTGGTGGGCAATGGGGCAAACCCCTGGGAGATTGCCCACTGGTGGGAAACCTACACACACAGCTTACTTATCAGTCACTCGGTGAAGAACCTTGTGCTGTGGAGGCTGCTGCCATCAAAGCAACATTTTTAAAGATCTGCAAAACCAATCACCAAGGGTCAATCAGAAGCCTTGCTGAGCAAAAGCTTATCTTGCTCCACCCACTTTCTAAAAACACTAGTGCTAATTGTTAATCTGCAGGGAGTTTTAACATGGGGAAGTATTAAAAATGTGGTTTCCCATCCAACAGACTGAAGCAGTGCAGCCTAGCCTACCACACTAGAATTCTTCTACCTCACTGCATGTGTAGATGGTTCAAGTGCTGAGCTGAAACTGACAAGAAATCTACGAACTGCAAATAAACAGACTTTCAACTATTATTATATGCTAAAAGATCCTATGCTCAAGTGAGTTCATCTTGATAAGTTTCCTTTCTTTTGTTCAGGATTTCTGGATCTTAACAGGTGATTTCATAGCACATCTCTCACATTCAGAAGCAAATTAAAATATGGCAGGTAGCTCTAAAGTGATTACATTCTTGTTTTAAATTTGTCTACATTTTGGTTGCCAACACAGCTACCATAAATGTGTTCGAAATTTCTTTATATGAACTATTACTATAAGATTATTTCTTGCACTTTACATCCTGGCTTAGGGCCAGAGAAAATATGGGAGGTTAAATACCTTTAATCCATTACTCAGTCGTCTTATATCATGTAGACTGACTAAAAACTTCAGTGTACCAATTACATGAAGTAAAACCAACTTGTCAAGTGATATTTCACATCATTTTTGTGACTTCTTGATTGAAGGAATTTGAAACTCTGCAGAATTGTTAAATCCTGAAATTAATTTGTTGACTTAATGATAAGAACTATTTTAATGTTCGCACCACATTCTCTTAAAATTACGTATTATATCAATTAATTGGGATTCCAGATGCACTGATGTATGACATTAATTGATTTACATACCTTCCATTGCATGCCCATTTGAAAGGGTCATTAGAAAATATAACGGAGACATTTACATGTAAAATATTATCAAAAAGAGACAGCCTACATCATTCTCCCTGGATTAAAACACCTAAAACATCAAACTTACTAAGCAATAACAGCCTCCACATTAAGCAACAGGAATCACTGAGTGTTTTATTTTTTTTTAAATTTTATCATTGTTGTGTTATCTCCTTCTGTTTTTATACCTAAGTTCCAGCTGATTAATTTTCCACAAAAAGAAATTTGTAGGCTGTTTATTCCTTGCAAATAGATTTCATTTACAAAGAAATAGGCAATAGCAGCATGAGACAGGATCTTATTCTTAAGAAACTTACTCTGAGGTGTTCTCTGCAGGATTTGTATTTCATTAGTGCTTTGTAGACAATTGCTTAACTAATTGGCCATATCTCTTCTTCGGAACAGGCATGACACACCAAAGTGGTCTGTCACTGAAACTGGTACAGATTCTGAGGGCTGTCCAGAGAAATGATGTGCCACAGCCGATCCAAGTTATTTTCAGAATGTTACTATCAGGCTGCAGCTTCTTTGTGTGCATTGGCACATGGAGGGGGGCACATGACAGCTATCAATCAGGAAATTGCTTCTGATGTGCATGTATTGTGCTCAGTAAGACAACAATCTTTAGCCTACTCAGAATCCTACTCAAGTCTTCTCAGTGGGGCTTACTATCAGCAAAGTATCCTCAGGATTGCACTGTCAATTTCCTATCCGCTTCTATACACCAAACTGACACAGGATAGTGTTAAGTTTGAGAGCTCATTAAGAGGGGAGCCGCTGATACGTAAATGCTAGCAAGTATGTAATACACGCACAGAGCAATCCTAAACAAAGTTATTTCAGTCTAAGTCCATTAATTTCAATAGGCTTAGATTGGTCTAACTCTGTTTAGGATTGCACTGACAATTTTGAAAGTTGCATGCTGACTCTAATCAAATGGTGTAAAAAGCCTGTTTATCACAAATGGACTGTGATCCCACTGGCTATTAATCAATGATGAATATGCCTACATTACAAAACTTCCTTGTTTTATGGTACACACCTTGGTCCTTCCTGTCCTTTATTTGTGGCACACTATAATACAAAAGTTAGATAAAATAGTCTATTGTTGAACATTCCAAAATCTATATGTACTTTTTCTGCTTCTGCCATGCAGAATGGCTTCCAGAGATGTTTTGGCCGATAGAAGCATGCCTAGAATTTAAAAAATTATGTTGGTACCATATATAATGCTAGGAAAAGTTGAAGACAGTAGGAAAATAGGAAGGCCCAAAATGTTATGCCTTGATTCAACAGAGGAAACCACACTCTCCAGTTTGCAAGATCTGAGCAAGTCTGTTAATGATAGGACGTTTTGGAGCCCTTTCATTCATAAGTTGGAAGCAACTTGATGGCACATAATATACACACATCATGTATATAAAGTGCCGCCAAATAGCAGTCGACTTATATGGAGACACCATGGGGTTTTCAAGGCAAGAGACATTCAAAGGTAGTTTGCCATTGCCTGTTTCCATGAGGCAATCCTGGACATCATTGGTGTTCCCCTATCCAAGTATAAACCAGAGTTGTCTTGTTTAATTTCTGAGTTCTAACGAGATTGGCCTAGTCTTGGCCATTTGATACCATACTCCATCCCTAGAAACCTCTATGATTAGACAGCTAAAAATGGTAGAGCAGAAATGGCTCCTGTTCAGCTGGAATGGTTCAGTCCTCAAAACCTCAACTAAATATTCCAATTCATTCCAGTTTAACTCATCTATCAGCTAACAGTCAAAAAGCAACACTTTTTAGCTACTTTAAAAATGCTTGATTGCTATGAACTCACAGACTTGGGAACTCTGGTATCCTTCTCTTTCTCTCAAGCTTTATGAAAACTAAAATTGAAGAATTTTCTCTCACAGAGGCAGAAATCTACAACAACATTGACCAATACCATTTCCTCAACTTCCTCATGAGATCATAAGAAAACCTTCTTGTGACATAGATTCTCATCAGTTATGGCCTTCTG